>NW_028270140.1:90303054-90614304 GCF_037043375.1 Chiloscyllium plagiosum
TTCCTCAAATGTGCAAATAGGTGGAACCACAATGTCCTCTTAAACTATAATTCCTCAAGTCCAACCTGAGTCTGTCTAAACATGCTCAGAACACAGTACAACTCCATATTTCTGTTAAGTGCTTTTGTACCAGTAATGACAAACAAATATCAGCACCCTTTGTGATTTGTGATTTCAATTAACACCATTCACAAACTTTGTTCCCTTTTACTCTTCTGAATTTTCAAACAGTACTCACCCCGCTGGTTAGTCAAGGAAGTATATTCCCAACTCTGTGGATAATTAAGGACAACATTGCAGAGCACTTGGAAGTGCATGGTAAAATAGCACTGAGTCAGCAAAGCTTTGGCAAGCACAAATCTTTGAGCAGGTAATGAGCAAGTTAGGCAAAGGAGTGCCAGTGGATGAGATCTATATAGATTTCCAGAAGGCCTTTGACAAGGTGCCACACAAAATTCTGCTAAATAAGATAAGAGCCTATGGTGTTAAGGGCAAGATACTGGCACAGGATTGCTTAACCTGGCCGAAGGCAGAAAGAGGAGATAAAGGGATCATAGGAGTCAGTGTTGGGACCACGACTATTCACATTATACATTAAGAATCTGGACGATGGAACTGAGGTTGTTGCTACATTTATAAATGACACAAAGATACGTGGAGAGTCAGGTAATGTTGAAGAAGCAGGGAGGCTGTAGAGGGACTTAGACAGACTAGGAAAGTCGGCAAAAAAGTGGCAGATGGAATACAATGTGGGAAACTGTGTGAGATGATGTACTTAGGTGGAAGAATAGAGGCTTGGATTATTTTCCAAGTGGGGAAAGGCTTCAGAGATCTGAAGCATAAAGAAACTTGGGAGTCCTAGTTCAGGATTCTCTTAAGATTATAATGCAGGTTCAGTTGGCAGTTAAGAAGGCAAATACAATGTTAGCATTCATTTCATAAGGGCTAGAATACAAGAGCAAAGATGTTCTGCTGAAGCTGTATAAGGTTATGGTGAGACTGTTTTTGGAATATTGTGAGCAGTTTCAGGTCCCATATTAAAGGAAGGATATGCTGGCATTGGTTGAATTCCAGAGGGGGTTTTTGAGAACAATCCCAGGGTTGAAGGAGCGGGTTGAGGACTCTGTGTCTGTACTCAGAATTTAGAAGGATGAGGGAGGAGCTCATTGAAACTCCCAGAAAAACTAGTAGCCTGGGTAGAGTGGACGTGGAGAAAATGGTTCCCATAGTAGGAGAGACTGGAACCTGAGGGCACAGCCTCAGAGTGAAGGTCCAACCCTTTAGAACTGAGGTAAGGAAGAACTTCTTCAGCCAGAGAGTGGTGAATCTGTGGAACTCGTTGCCAGAAGACTGCAGAGACCAAATCACTGAGTGTATTTAAGACAAAGAAGGATAGGTTCTTGATTAGTAGGGTTATGGGAGAAGGCAGCAAAATGAGATTGAGAAACATAACAGCCATGATCAAATGGTGAAGCAGACTCGATGGGCCAAATGGCCTAATTCTGCTCTTATATGATATGCTTTTATAATAATGCCATTCTATGTAAGCTGCTGCCTTTCCCTGAATGCACTCTTCTTACAGCACAATAATAACAACAATGCTGTTTTGATTGTAACATTTTCAGTCTTGTCTCAATTCCACATCCCAGGGCTCATTAACATATAAAAGGTATTTGATGGGAAATATTCAAGGATTAACAGTCAGATTGGTGCATTTTACCCTCTGAAGCAGTTTTGGAATTAATATTTCCAATGATAAAACCATAGACTTAATGTAACCACATCTTACCTTATGGTTGGTGATATTTACAGTTTGTCAGAGGACCTCAAAAGGTCAATTCATGTTACTGTCACTAGATTAGTAATCCAACAGATCTAGCCTAATGCTCTGGGGTCAAGGATTCAAATCCCACTGCAGGTGATGAAATTTGAACTCAATGCAATCTGGAATTCAACACTAGTCTTCACATGGTAGCCATGAAGCTATGACTTCCTGTCATTTAAAAATGCATTTGGTTCACTCAGGTGCTTTAGGGAAGTGAACATAACATCCCTATGCTGTCTGGCCCACATATGACTCCAGACCACAGTCATGCAATTGACTTTTAAATGCCCTTGAAATGGCCCAAGCAATCTACTGAATTTAAAGACAATTCAGAACCAGAAACAAATGTTAAACTTGCACTTCCCACGAAATGAAAGAAAAAAATTTACTTAAATTTAGATAAATATGTACCATTGGATAGTCTGATTGTGTCACCTATCTCTTTGTTAACATATTACTGATATTGCTTAAAATGTCTTCGTGCAAGTAGCAGTTGGTAGAAAATATTTGTTGTCCAAATATTATCAAAGAACAAATATGGAATTTGAACACTGTCTTAATGATATGCCTGACTCCCTCTGGCAAGAAACTAAATATGGATCTGTGAGGCGAAATTCAAAGGATACTAGCTATGCATGTGAACTTAAGAAACCTTTGATTTCATTTTCATTTGCAGCACAGAATTTTAAATGGATTGTATTGATCAAATTGTAGTTTTAAGTAAAACAAGAAGCAAAAGAGCCTGATTGTAAATATTAATCAATAAGCTACACAATACAGATTGATTTTAAGTGCTAACTGTATTGTTATATGCTAATTCCAAAGCTTTCTTAAAGCTTATGAACTTGTTAGCATAGTTGAGCAGTCAACAAAAACTGCATTCATTTTTCAAATGCAAATCAGCAATAATCATGTGATGGTTACATCTGATAGCTTGTTCTGACAATTCTTCAAAACTTTATTTTTTTAATAATACTGATCATGCTGCTTATAATTATAATTATTTCATAATGATCTTTAATAACTCCAGTGTGAAAGTCAAGTTTGTAGTGCATTCTTATGATTATGAATTTGAAATGCCTCATGGAATATGATGGAAATACTTTGATTTAATAATAATCCAGAGAAATCCTCCTCAATAATATAAATGTCTTATCTTAAACACCTGCAAACAATAACTGTGAGGGGAAGGAGTTAAATTAGAGCTTGTCCTTACAGACTGGCTGACAGTGACAAGAGCAACTAAAGATGGCATTTCTTCTTTCCTTCCTGTCTCGAACACAATATCTCAATGGCAGATTGGTCCATTTATTTGATGGCCCAACTCATGTCAGCTGGAGCCAATGAAATGCTGAAAAGCCTGACAGGAAATGAACAACGTTATCCAGTCCATCTGAACATTGCTAGCTATGTATGTAGCTGTCATCCCACAGCCCTGCCAAGAACTAATAAAACTCACTCACTTGAGGCAAACAATGCAATGTACAAGATAATGTTAATCCATGTAGAACAAAGAGGCAGTCCAGGAAGTTCTTGATTGCAGAACAAGCATTCAATCATTTTAGCTATGACTTCATTGCATGTAGAAAAGCATTTTTAAAGTTCACTCTTTAAAATCTTTTATGGTCGTCTAGATTCAACAATGTTTTGCCTTGGTACTATTTGATAAGAATAAATTATCCAAGTCAAGAAGAGAAATACAAGGGGCAAGTATTGCAGACAGACAGAAAAAAATGTAAAGGCAAACCGACCTAACAGCAGACATACAAGGCCAGTTAAACCGACCTAATAGCAGATTTACTAGGCCAGTTAAACTACCATATCAACAGTCAAAGAATGAGAAAAACAACTCCATATATGAAAAGGAACTCGAATGCTCCAGGCTCCTCGCCTTGAGGTGTTGATAAGAAGAAGCGAATTATAGTATAAAGGAAATATGGGAAAGCTATCAGGAGCCCTTTACATGAGGCGTCTTGCCAACGTATCGGGTCCCTTTGCAAGGTTTAAAATAAACTTTTTGTTTGCTCTTGCGAGCAATTGAGTCGAGTCAATTTAATTTCCATGACATATACCCAAACTAGCATTCAATGTTAAAGGTCCTGTGTGAAACAGAAATGATAGAACACCTCATTGCTGCTTTCTTTATATTGCACAACTTCTCACTAACATTTTTTTAAGCTTCTTCAAAATAGACTAATTTCATGCCCCTAGTGTCCTCACTCCTTCACTGTGGTATTTTTTCAGGAGATTCTGAAAGCTGGCTCACGGACTTTACACACTATTAAATTCAATGAAAGATTCACCTGATACTGCTTTGTAATAGCTAGCACAAGGTAACTCTACTTTCTAATAGGTTTTATTTTATTTTATTGTAAATATAAAAAGTCTTTGTCATTAACCTCATGAGTCAACAAAATGCTATCATTTTTGTCTGAGTTAACTTTACCAAATTTTGCTCAGAACGACTGATTTGAAGCAACATTGTGTCACAATTTGATCAACAATAATTGGCACAACAGATAGTAAATGTTAATTATAATGAGCCCAAAAATCTTTTTGTCCTTCATATTATGACTTTTCTTAAAACAGTTTTAGTTTATAAAATCTATGTAGTGATAAACAACATTGGGGAAACCGCTTTATAGCTTTAATAATAGATACAGAAGAATGACCTAAAACTCAAAGATAAGGAATGTAGTATCAATTTCTTCTGACATACTGAGAATAAAGGAGAGAAATTTACCAATAAAATTAGGAATTTATGTGAGTTAACAAGCAACCTAATTTCAAAACTGTAATGTTATTTCCAAATAATGCAAAATATTTTCAGAACAAAAATATTATTAAAGAAAGGTTGTCATAACTTAATCGGGAATAGATCAAGGTGTGTAAGGAACATAGAATCAGCAAAAAAGAATTGTTTAACAGCTAGGTTGGGAAAGAATGGAATTGGAACCAGGTAGATTGGATAATGGCGTACCAAGTAATTAACAAGTGGATATAAAATTAAAGACACATGCTTCCAAAGAAGCCCGGGAAAATTAATGACTTCAAAACAAGGCAAATCTACATTAAGCTCTTTGACAAGTGATTCAGACAGAAATAAATGACAGACAGATTGTAGTATTTATAGGAATGTGTAATGTGGAGCATCAGAAACATGGCTAAGTACAGAAGCTGGAAGTTCATTGAACAAATAGAGTGATCAGAAATGTTAGAAGATATGGTGTAAATCCAGATGTGAGGACAACTTAGTGCCAAGAAAGCTAATTCTATGTATAATGACATTGACTTGTTCAAAATCTCCAATATAAAAAAAGTCTAAGCTACCATCAAGACAACACAAGAAGGAATTCAGTTTGTTCCACAGACAGATGAGAAAAATGGGTCAGAAGATTAATTATTATAATGGACAACTTCAATGAACCAGATATAAATTCAAAATAAAAACCCCAAGCAATTTCAAGTCAATGACGATAAATGTAATACATGATTTGTCTATGGTTTAGTGCTGAAGAGAAACTGTGGGGAAGTGCTTCGATTGACCTAGCATTTATATATGAGTCAAACATTGAATAGGAAACTGTACCTCTTGAGAACAAAGAACCCAAAGTAAAGACTGGGACCTTAGTTTGCAACATTCAAATAAGGGAAGAACCAAAACAAATTGATTGAAAGATGGTATTGATGATTATTGCATTAAAGAACAAAAGGAAAATTTAAGATGGTCGCTTATTATTTGGATGGTCCAGGAATCCTTAGAGCTACAAAGGACTCTTGGAATACAAATAAATCAAGCACTAAAAGTTATACCACAGTTCAGCAAAGCCATTTTTTTTTAAAAAAGGCAAACCAAGTGATAGTGTTTATTTTTGAGAGATAGAATTGGAAAGTAGGGACGATGTGTGAAAACTATATTGAATCTTGGTTAAGTCACACTTAGGTTGCTAAAGAACATAAAGGCACTGGAGAGAATGCAGAAAAGATTTATAAAAGATGATTCCAGAAATGTGTGGGTGCATAAATTAGGAGAGATTTGGCAGACTGGGTGACTTTTCTCTTGGAAAGGAAAGTTGGTGGATGACTAAATAAAGGTTTTTAAAGTTATGGATACTGAAAGAATGTTCCCACTTGAGGGAAAGAGCAAAACTAGAGACCCATCAATAAAAGATGGTCACCCAGGTTTTCAATAGGGAATTCAGAATATATTCTTCACACAAAGAGTGGTTGGATGTGGAACTCTCCACCACAAGAAGTGATTGCAGTGAATAGTATTGATTCATTGAAGGAATCTAGAAATGCATGAGGGAGAAGGAAAAGAGGATTAAAATGGCTAAGACTTAGATGAAAAAATGGAGGAGGCTCAAGAATAACATAAACATCAGAATGGACTGGTTGGATGAAATGGCCTGTTTCTGTTTTTCTTCTGTAATCCTGTATAATCTTTAAAAGATTAATACAGCATGAAGTAAAAATGGGCAGATAAGGTCTTCAAATACAAACTAATCAACAGTGATCCTAACTAACCCAATAAAGTTCAGTGGAACAAAAACAGAATCATACTGAAATATGTCAGAAAGTAGGTGCAAAAGAGAGACCTACAGAAAAGCATTGTTGCAGAATTAAAACACAACAGTTAAAAGCAAAATTCAATAGTAAAAGGACCATCAGTGAAGATGTCAGAAAATTAAAAGACTAAAATGGTTGAGCAAGAAGTAGTTAATATTAAAATGGATAGTGGTATTCAGAAAGGAAGACATAAACAACATATCAATACAATACAATACAACACAGCCCTTTGGCCCACCAAGCCTCTGCCGATTTCTAGTCCTTAATTAGACTCACTACTTATTGCCCATATGTAGTTTCTATCTCTCTGTTCACCTCCCATTCATTTGTCTGTCAATGCCTTAAGTGTTGCTAATGTGCCTCCTTCCAAATTTTTTCCACACTTCTCCATAAACTTTACCCCTCTCATATGCATGTCCAAAAAATGCTACTAAAGCATAACTTAGGTATTGATATTTCAGAGAAGAAATCCTCACCAAGCTGAAAGGATTTACAAAATAAATGCAGAGTAAGGTGATACTTTATGTCAAAACGTTGAGGCAGATAAGCAAAGGGATTGGTGGGATGCTGACAAACATTGAGGAGGTCAGTGAGCACTGAGGAGATACCACCAAATTGGAAATAGCTTAATGTTGTCTCTCAAATAAATAAAGACAATAAAACAGACTGGCAACTACAACATTGACCAGTTACAGTAATGAAATTGATTAATTTAAATGTCTTTGTGTAACTTCTTCACAAGAGCAACCTAGTAAGCAGGCAGCAACATGGCCTTGGAAGGAAAACTTCCTGACACAATAACACAAAGTTAGGTGGAGGGACAGGTAGTGTTAAGGAAGTAGGGAGGCTGCAGAAGGACTTGGACGGGCTAGGAGAATGGGTAAAGAAGTGGCAGATGGAATACAATGTGGGAAAGTGTGAGGGTATGCACTTTGGTAGGAAGAATACAGGCAATGGTAGACCTTTTTTCTAAATTAGGAAAAGCTCTGGAAATCTGAAGCACAAAAGGACTTCAGAGTCTAGTTCAGGATTTTCTTAAGGTTAACTTGCATGTTAAAATGTACTGCTGAGCCTGTGTTAGGCTCTATTCACACTACCTTTTGAATATTTGTGAGGAGTTTCAGGACCCATATCTAAGAAGGGATATGCTGGCATTGTAGGAGATCCAGAGAAGGTTTAAAAGAATGATCCCAGGAATAAGGGGTGTAATTGAGGAGCAGTCGAGTACTTTGGATCTGCACTAGGTGGAGTTTAGAAGGATGATGGAGAATCTAATTGAAACTTGCAGAATAATGAGAAGTCTGGATAAAGTTGATGTGGAGAAGACTTTCCCACTAGTATGAGACATCAGGACTTGAGGTTCTCCCTCAGAGTGAAAGGATGACCCCTTTAAACTGAGATGAGGAGGAATTTCTTCAGCTAGAGGGTGATCAATCTATGGAACTCATTGCCACAGAAGGCTGTAGAGGCTAAGACTTTGAGTACATTTAAGACAGGTTAGATAGGTTCTCGATTATTCAGGGGATCAACGTTTATGGGGAAAAAGCACAAGAATGGGGTTGAGAAACATATTGGCCATGTTCGAATGGCGGAGCAGAGTTGATGGACTGAATGGCCTAATTCTGAGCCTAGATGTTGGCCTTACAGTCCTATGGTCTGACCAAGATCAATAACATGGTATACATAAATGTCATGATATTTGCTCAATATCACAAAAAGATCCCTAGGTAAGCTGAACACTTTGATACTTCGGGTAAAATAAAGAAGAACAAGTAAGAAATGGGCTTAAGTATTGTGTTTCCATTTTTGGTTTATATTTGTTTTCACTTGTTTTCTTTTATTGTCCCATCTTGCAGAAATTTGACATTTGTTTCACAAAGACTTAAAGAGAAGACTTTCATGGGACAAGGACACAGCCAGTAAACACAGCCCCTGGTGTTGAGGCCTCTATGAAGTTCAGCCCCACTTTTTGCTGGTGTCAGCCAGTATTGCTGCCTCAACTGGGAAAGCTTGTTTGGCCTCGTCAGGTTTCACAGTTGACATTGTAAACATTTAAATTCAACAAGCGAGACTGCATATGACATGGAGATGCCTTACATCAATCTCTGTAAGTGCTGCTACATAACAACACCTTAGTTACAAAGGAGCCAGATAGCTGAAGAAGTTTATATTATTCAGAGTTTGGAGCAAGCAGTCTACCTCAGCTGGGACATGCCCTCTATACATAGTCAGCTTTGTGAACACACGTTTCCCTTTTTTTGGTTAACATAATTCCAGTGGGCTGGTGTGTTAATGAGTATTCATGACACACTAATGAATGTAGAACACGTTCTAAACCATGACGCTCAGGAAAGACAACCTGCCTGAAGACTTCTGAGAACTTAACAGCTGCACTTTATCCACCATTGGGAAACTGAATTTTTGCCTCCTGGGCAATTACGTTCCCCCAATTCCCACATCCATCCCACACCATCCTAGCAACCTCTTTTTCATCAGACCATATCACCAAACTTCAGTCGCTTCATCCAAGACATCGGGATCATTTGTAGGGAGTTGAAGTCTCAGTACTGGTCCCTGAGCATCCACTAGTTACAGCTTATCCACCCAACAATTAACTTTTCTGCCTGCATTCTGCTTCCTGATGCCCAACCAATCCTCTATCCATGCTGACATGTTACTCCCTATACCATTAGCTTTTATTCTGTATAATTACCTTTGATGTAAGAGTTTCTTTAGATATATAATAGAGGATGGGAAAAATTTCTGGCTGTAACAGCTGCTCCTTTTTTTGAGGTATTTAAGGTGCTGGAGGTGATTTCCCTTGAATTCCAGGAGCAACAATTACTGTTTTCTATGCTGTTGTATTGTTTTGGAACTTTGGAAAAAAAGTCAAAACAACAGCAGTTTTAAAAGGGAGAAGAACAGACAAAGGAAGCACATGGTGAGGATAGTGCAGGAGAGAGAGAGAGAGAGAACCTGCACAAGTACTGCCTTTGCTGTTTTTGAATTCATGTTGTCACTGGACATCGGAGTGCATCTGGGAAAATTAATAAACAGTGAATTTCACAACTAAACTTGGAGGAACTGTTTGGGCGAAGTTCACAGCACAGAATCAGTTAAGTGTATAGTTTTAAGTGACCTACAGAAAGTCTGCAGTAGTGAGTAGAGTAGGTTCTTTCTTGATTATATGTTTTTTGAGATATGTCTCTTGATTAAATTTAAAATCTAAGCCAAAACTATTAATCTAACCTGAGGCAGTGTTTTGTAGAGGATAAAGACGGTGTTATTTTCTGGGTCTGTAGATTGTGAAGGAGAAAAAATGGCCTTTAGTAGAGTGATATGTGCTTCTTGTCAGATGTGGAAGTTTAAAGAGAGTTTAAGGGTTACTTCGGATTATATCTGCCATAAATGCTGTTGGTTTTGAATCTTATCAGATTGAATGGATTGGTTGGAGAGACAGTTAGAAGCAATGAGGAATTTGCAACAGCAACAGTATGTGATGGATGGCAGTTATAGGAAGGGGGGAAAGTCTCAGATACAGTCACATAGATGGGTTAACTCCAGGAAGGGTAAGAGAGGGAGGCTCCTAGTGCAGTTGTATTCTGTGGCTATACCCATTTCAAACAAGTATGCTGTTTTAGAAAATTAAGGGGGTGCTGGATTCTCAGGGGAACATAGCACGAACAGCCAAGTTTCTGATATTGAGACTGGCTCTAATGCAATGAGGGGTATGTCAGGTTCCAAGAGATCAATTGTGTTAGGGGACTCTCCAGTCTGAGGTACAGACAGATGTTTCTGTGGCCAGCAGCGAAAAATCAGAATGGTGTGTTGCTTCCCTGGTGCCAGGATCAAGGATGTCTCAGAGAGAGTGCAGAATGTTCTCACGGGGGAGAGGGGCCAGCAAGAGGTCATTGTCCACATTGGAACCAATGACATAGGAAAGGAAAAGGTTGAGATTCTGAAGGGAGATTACAGAGAGTTAGGCAGGAATTTAAAATGGAGGTCCTCGAGAGTAGTAATATCTGGAATACTAGCTACGAGCTACTGAGGGCAGGAACAGGAGGAGAGAAAGCAGATGAATGCATGGCTGAGGAGCTGGTGTATGGGAGAAGGATTCACTTTTTTGGATCATTGGAATCTCTTTTGGGGGAGAAGTGACCTGTACAAGAAGGATGGATTGCACCTAAATTGGAAAGGGACTAATACACTGGCAGGGAAATTTGCTAGAGCTGCTTGGGAGGATTTAAACTAGTAAGGTGGGTGGGGGGGTGGGACCCAGGGAGATAGGAAAGAGATCAATCTGAGACTGGTACAGTTGAGAACAGAAGAGAGTCAAACAGTCAGGGCAGGCAGGGACAAGGTCGGACTAATAAATTAAACTGCATTTATTTCAATGCAGGGGGCCTAACAGGGAAGGCAGATGAACTCAGGGTATGGTTAGGAACATGGGACTGGGATATCATGGCAATTACAGAAACATGGCTCAGGGATGGGCAGGACTGGCAGCTTAATGTTCCAGGATACAAATGCTACAGGAAGGATAGAAAGGGAGGCAGGAGAGGAGGGGTATGGCATTTTTGGTAAGGGATAGCATTACAGCTGTGCTGAGGGAGGATATTCCCGGAAATACATCCAGGGAAGTTATTTGGGTGGAACTGAGAAATAAGAAAGGGATGATCACCTTATTGGGATTGTATTATATACCCCCTAATAGTCAGAGGGAAATTGAGAAACAAACTTGTAAGGAAACATGGCTCAGGAATGGGCAGGACTTGCAGCTTAATGTTTCAGGATAGAAATGCTACAGGAAGGATAGAAAGGGAGGCAAGAGAGGAGGGGGAGTGGCATTTTTGACAGGGGATAGCATTACAGCAGTGCTGAGGGACGAAGTTATTTGGGTGGAAATGAGAAGTAAGAAAGGGATGATCACCTTATTGGGATTGTATTATAGACTCCCTAATAGAGAGATATTGAGAAACAAACTTGTAAGGAGATCTCAGCACTCTGTAAGAATAATAGGTTATGGTAGGGGATTTTAACTTTCCAAGCATAGACTGGGACTGCCGTGGTGTTTAGGGTTTAGATGGCAAGGAATTTGTTAAGTGTGTACAATACAATTTTCTGATTCCCTCCAACAACTTGCACACCACCAAATTCAGGCTCATTGGCCTATAGTTCCTTGGATTGTCCTTACCACCCTTCTTAAACAGTGGCACCACGTTAGCCAAACTCCAGTCTCCGGCACCTCACCTGTGACTATTAATGGTACAAATATCTCAGTAAGAGGCCCAGCAATCACTTCTCTAGGTTCCCACAGAGTTCTGGTGTACACCTGATCAGGTCCTGTGGATTTATCCACTTTTACCCGTTTTAAGACATCCAGCACTTCCTCCTCTATAATATGGATATTTTGCAAGGTGTCATCATCTGTTTCCCTACATTCTATATCTTCCATATCCTTTTCCACAGTAAATACTGATGCAAAATACATGTTTAGTATCTCTGCCATTATCTGAGTCAGATAAAGGCCGCCTTGCTGATCTTTGAGGGGCCCTATTCTCTCCATTGTTACCCCTTTGTCCTTAATGTATTTTTGTCCTTAATCTATACCTTACATATGCTTCCTGTTGGGATATCTGGTCAGCATGGGTGAGGGGCATGGATAGGATAAATAGACTAAGTTCTTTCCCTGGGGTCAGGGAGTCCAGAACTAGAGGGCATATGTTTAGGGAAAGAGGGGAAAGCAACCTTTTCACACAGAGGGTGGTACGTGTACGGAATGAGCTGCCAGAGGAAGTGGTGGAGGCTGGTACAATTGCAACATTTAAAAGGCATTTGGGTGGGTATATGAATAGGAAGGGTTTGGAGGGATATGGGCCAGGTGCTGGCAGGTGGGACTAGATTGGGTTGGGATATCTGGTCGGCATGGACGGACTGGACCGAAGAGTCTGTTTCCATGCTGTACATCTCTATGACTCTATGACTATATAAAGAGGAAACAAGAGGCAAAAGTGGACATTAGGCTGCTGGAAAGTGACGCTAGAGTGATAATAGTGGGGAACAAGAAAATGTCTGAGGAACTGAATAATTCTTTTGCCTCAGTCTTCATGGTGGAAATTTCAAAAATTCCATAAAAGTGAGGGAGCAGAGCTGACTATTGTGGCCAGCATCAAGGAGAAGGTGCTGGAAAAACTCAGTGGATTGATGTGGATAAATCACCTGGACCAGATCAACTACACCCCAGAGTACTAAGGGAGATAGCTGAAGTGATAGCAAAGGCGTTAGTGGTGATCTTTCAGGAATCACTAGAATCAGGGAGGGCCCCAGAGGAGTGGAAAATCACGATTGTGATCACCCCTGCTTAAAGGGGAGTAAGGCAACGGATGGAAAATTACAGACAGATTAGCCTCACCTCGGCCATGGGTAGGATTCTGGAATCCACTGTGAAGGGTGAGATTTCTGAATACTTGGTAGTGTATGGTAAAATAGGATAAAGTCAGCATCTTTTCATCAAGGGAGGTCACGTCTGACAAATCTTCTAGAATTTTTTGAGGAAGTAATGAGCAGGTTAGACCAAGGAGAGCCAATGAATGTTCCTGAACTTCAAAAAAGCCTTTGACAAATTGCCTCACAGGAGTTATTGAGTCAGATAAAGGCCCATTATGTTGGAGGCAAGGTGCTAGCATGATTGAAGCTTGGCTATCTGGCAAAAAAAGCATAGAGTGCAGATAAAAGGCTCCTTCTCAGGATGGCAGCTGGTGATAAGTGGTGTTCGGCAAGACTCAGTGTTGGGACCACAACCTTTCACTTTATACATGAATGATCTACATAAAGAAACTGAGGACATTCTGGCTAAGTTTGCAGATGATACAAAGATAAGTAGAAAGATAGATAACACTGGGGAGGCGGGGAGACTGCAGAAGGATTTGGAAAGGTTAGGAGAGTGGGCAAAGAAGTGACAGATGGAGTACAATGTGGGAAAGTGTGAGGTCATGCACTTTGGTAGGAAGAATAAAGGCATGGACTATTTTCTAAATGGGGAGAAAATTCAGAAGTCTGAAGTGCAAAGTGACTTGAGAGTTCTAGTCCAGGATTCTCTCAAGGTAAACTTGCATGTTGAGTCAGTAGTTAGGAAGGCAAATGCACAGATGACATTTATTTTGAGAAGACTTGAATATAAAAGCAGGGATGTACTTCTGAGGCTCTATAAGGCTCTGGGTCACACCACGTTTAGAGTATTGTGCACAGTTTTGGGCCCCATATCTCAGGGAGAATATGCAGGTCTTGGAGTGTGTTCGGAGGAGGTTCACGAGAATGGTACCAGGAATGAAAAGCTTAACATATGAGGAACGTTTGAGGACTCTGAGTCTATACTCGATGGAATTCAGAAGGATGAGGGGGGGGATCTAATTGAAACATGCAGAATACTGAATGGCCTGGACAGAGTAGATGTTGGGAAGATATTTCCATTGGTAGGAGAGACTAGAACCAAGGACACAACCTTAGAGTAAAGAGAAGACATTTTAGAATGGCGAAAAGGAGAATCTTCTTCAGCCAGAGTGATGAATCTATGGAATTCATTGTCACAGAAGGCTGTGGAGGCCAGGTCATTGAGTATATTTAAGACTAAGATAGATAGCTTCTTGCGTATCAAGGGGATCAAGGGTCACATGGAGAAAGTGGGAGAATGAGGTTGAGAAACTTATCAGTCATAATTGAATGGCAGAGCAAACTCAATAGGCTAAATGGCCTAATTTCTGCTCTTATGTCTTATGGTCTGATGTGGAACCTTGTTAAATGGTTTCTGAAAGTCAGTACACCACATTTACAGGCTCCTCTTTAACCACATTGCTTACTTGCTTCCTTCGAGAACACTAATAAATTTGACAAACTTGATTTCCCTTTCACAAAACCATTTTTGCTTTACCCAAATACATTGAGATTTTCAAAGTGCCCTACTCAGTGTACTGAGAATGTTACTGAACTAATAATCCAGAAACTCTGACTAATGCTTTGGAGGCATGAATTCAAATCCCTTCGCAGTAGCTAAGGGAGTTACATTCAATTACTGTATACACTCGTGTAAAAATTGAATTTTTTACACTCTTTTTGAGGTTAAACTTTTGCAGTTAACTGTTACGTGGATACTACTTTTGAGGGACTGAAATTCATGCTACAGTACAAAATACCATATCATTAGCAGAAGCCCAATTGATCTCTAAACAAATAAAGAAAAAACACACAATGAATTACGGTAAACTGAGCTGCACACAAAGGGAGGTTGTCACTTGACTCTGACCTGTTGTGTCTTAAAGTTTTGTGCCAAGTTGGTGTGAATTGTACATCAAAACATATAATGGCATGAGAAAAACATTTGTTTCCTCATTGTAACATTCAAGTACAGGATAATACCTTGACTTACAAATGTTGATCTGTTACCTCTGAAGAACTAGGGTCAACTTTTGCGCAAGATATATGGAAAAAGCCTTATGAAATATATGGAAAATGTCGTCAAAAATAGGGGTCGACTTTTACACGAGATCAACTTTTATTTGAGTATATACAGTAATTAATAAATCTGTTATAATTATTAAAATATGATATAGTCACCAAAAAAAGCACAATTATTTCATTAATGTCCTTCAGGGAAGGGAATCTTGCCTGATCTGGACTTCATATAACTCCAGATCCATAGCAGCATGGTTAATTCGTAACTATCCTCTCAATGATCTTGCAAACCATTCAGTTAGAAGGTTACTCACCACCGTCTTCACATGAGCAATTATGGATGATTAATAGATACTGGCTTAAACAGTGACATTCATGTTACAAAAATGAAGAAAACAAATCAGCCTAGATTTTACCTATTTGCAACAAGCCTCCAGTGACTGGTGGGCATGGCAACAGTAGGTTACACAAAGAACAACACATGCAGTTTCCTCATATTAAACATGAGCAGCAGACCTCTATATGTTTATCCATGCAGGCTAAAACAGAATTGTTTTGTTGCTGAGATTACAGTAAGGGGAGGTAGCTTAATGGTATTGTCACTAGGCCGGTAGTCCAGAATCCTAAGTTAATGTTCTGTAGACATTGGCTCAAATTCCAACAATACAAATAGTGAAATTTGAGTTCAATTTTTTTGAAAAAATCTAGAATTAAAAACCTGGTGTAATGATGACCATGCAAACACTATCGACTTTTGTAATAACCCATCTAATCTCCACTATTGTCCTTCAGGGAAGGAAAGCAAACATCCTTACCTGGTCTAGCCTACCTGGTGACTCCAAATCCGCAGTAACGTGTTTGACTCTTAACTATCCTCTGTAGAATAAGGAATGGGCAATAAATGCTGAACTAAGCAGCAACACAATATCCCATAAAAATGAGTTTCTTAAAAAGATCTTAACGTGGCCAATAACTTGTAAACACCTTAGTCAAGGATTTTAAAATTGAGATAACATAGGAAGTAGCTTGGTCTACTGAAACCTATACTGGACTTATATCTACATTGATCTGGGATTAACTACTTATCTCCACCACCAGTGTATTTTACATTATATACACCCCCTTTGTATCTCTAACTGCTTTTTCAGACTTCTATACTGACAATTTCAGGAATCCAAATTGAAGGAGAGAAATCTTTGAAGTATCTAAAAACAAATCTGTTGTCATTGGATTAAAATGTTCAGTTGGTCAGTATTTGATGTTTGTCTCATAATCTGTCTCTGTTCCATATGCTGCTAGCTAAGATTGACTGTGGTTACATAGAAGGAAGAACTAAAACAAAGGAAGCAGTCATAATGTAACATTTTGAAAGCATCATAAACAAAACTCTTGTTATAAACTTCAAAACTGGTACATCTCCAAGGTATTAAATAGAAAACTGTGTAACCTTGTTTACATCTGAGCTACTTTTGTTCTATCTGCAAATCAGAAAATGTTTGATTGCCTTATTGCTGTGTGCCACTGCAATTTCAAGTGAATTAATAGTCAATAGTTATATTTTTGAACTGTCTTTAACTTAGCATAAAATTAATGCTAAATCTTTGCATCGTGAACCTGCTGTGAAGATTGGCTGATGGCAAATCTAGTGGCTTGAATGTTGGAAATTAAATGGAGCTCAGATTATTTTACTGGGATTAAGGCGCAAGGTGTTTATAACTGGAGACAATAACAACAACTTGTGTGCCAACTGTGATTAGACTGTCAGTTTACAAAATCCAAGAAAGGAATCAAGAATGGAAGAATAAACTAATCATTTTCCTCCAAGATTAAAGTGTGTTGGGGTTGATTTCTACCTGAATCCAAGACCTATCTGCTTCCAATTGCCATGGAGTCTGAGGGAGAAAGGGTCTACATTATTGGACCTTGGTTCAATAAAAATATAAATTCATTAGAAACAGTTTAAACAAGATTTACCAGACTAATACCTGGATGGGCAGGTTTTCTGAGGGAAAGTTGGCTAATCTAGGCTTGTGTCCTCTGGAAAGATAAGCAGTCACCTGATTGAAATATGAGGGGCTGTCCATTTAAGGCAGAGATGAAGGGAAATCTTTTACCTGATTGTCTTGAATCTTTGGAACACACTTCCTTAAAGACAGTGGAAGAAGAATCTCTGAATATTTTTAACGTAGAAGCAAATAGATTCTTGGTATAAAAAGGCATGAAAAGTTATTGGGAATATGCAGGAATTCAAAGTTGAGATTATAATGCTCTCAGCTTGTATGTTTGCGTGTTCATCTATCAGTGAAAAAGGGGGATGCTGAGGGACAGGATCCTGATCAGCTGCTATTTGAAAGCAAACAAGAGGAAACAAAGAAAGAAGTGAAGAAATTAAACAGAGAGAAAAAGAAACAAAATGGGGACAGAGGTTACATAGAACATATAGAACATAGAACATTACAGTGCAGTCCAGGTCCTTCGGCCCTCGATGTTGCGCTGCCCTGTCATACTAATGTGAAGCCCATCCCACCTACATTATTCCATGTACATCCATAATGCACTTAAACTTGGCAAATCTACTACTGTTGCAGGCAAAGCATTCCATACCCTTACTACTCTCTGAATAAAGAAACTACCACTGACATCTGTTCTATACCTATCTGCCCTCACTTTAAAGTTGTGTCCCTTCGTGTTTGCCATCCCCATACTTGGAAAAAGGCCAACCCTGTAAACCCTATCTAACCCTCTGATTATCTTATATGTCTCTATTAAGTCACCTCTCAACCTTCTTCTCTCTAACGAGAACAGCCTCAAGGCCCTCAGCCTTTCCTCGTAAGACTTTCCTTCCATACCAGGCAACATCCTAGTAAATCTCCTCTGCACCTTTTCCAAAGCTTTCACATCTTTCTTATAATGCGGTGACCAGAACTGTACACAATACTCCAAGTGTGACCGTACCAGAGCTTCGTACAGCTGCAGCATAACCTCCTGGTTCCAGAACTCAATCCCTCTATTAATAAAGGCCAAAACACTGTATGCCTTCTTAACAACCCTGTCAATCTGGGTGGCAACTTTCAAGGATCTGTGTACATGGACACCGAGATCTCTCTGCTCATCTGCACTCCCAAGAATCTTACCATTAGCCCAGTACTTTGCATTCTGATTACTCTGTCCAAAATGTATCACATCACACTTGTCCACATTAAACTCCATTTGCCACCTCTCAGCCCAGCTCTGCATCCTATCTATGTCTCTCTGCAACCTACTACATCCTTCGTCACTATCCACAACTCCACCGACCTTAGTGTCGTCCGCAAATTTACTAAGCCCTCATCCAGGTCATTTATAAAAATGACAAACAGCAGTGGACCCAACACCAACCCTTGCGGTACGCCGCTAGTAACTGGATACCAAGATGAACATGTTCCATCAACTACAACCCTCTGTTTTCTTTCAGCAAGCCAATTACTGATCCAAACTGCTATGTCTCCCACAATCCCATTCCTCCGCATTTTGTATAATAGCCTACTGTGGGGAACCTTATCGAAAACCTTGCTGAAATCCATATACACCACATCAACTGGTTTACTCTCAACTACCTGTTTGGTCACTTTGTCAAAAAACTCAATAAGATTCGTTAGGCATGACCTACCCTTCACAAAACCGTGCTGACTGTTCCTGATCAGATTATTCTTTTCTAGATGGTGATAAATCCTATCTCTTATAACCTTTTCCAACACTTTACCAACAACTGAAGTGAGACTTACTGGTCTGTAAATACCAGGGTTGTCTCTACTACCCTTTTTGAACAAGGGAACCACATTTGCTATCCTCTAGTCCTCAGGCACTATTCCTGTAGACAATGATGATTTGAAGATCAATGCCAAAGGCTCGGCAATCTCTTCCCTTGCTTCCCAGAGGATTCTAGGATAGATCCCATCCGGCCCAGGGGACTTGTCTATTTTCACACTCTGCTGTATTTCTAATACCTCTTCCTTGTGAACCTCAATCTCTTCTAGTCTAGATGCAAGTGCCTCTGTATCTTCCTCGCCAACATTTTCATTTTCTATAGTGAACACTGTCAAAAAATATTTATTTAGTGCTTCCCCTATCTCCTCTGATTCCACACACAACTTCCCACTATTATCCTTGATTGGCCCTAATTTAACTCTCGTCATTCTTTTATTCCTGACAAATCTATGGAAAGCCTTAGGGTTAACCCTGATCCTATCCACCAACAACTTCTCATGTCTCCTCCTGGCTCTTCTGAGCTCTCTTTTTAGGTCTTTCCTGACTTCCTTGTAACCCTCAAGTGCCCTAACTGAGTTTTCACATTTTGTCCTAACATAAACCTTCTTCTTCTTCTTGACCAGGGATTCCACTTCCTTGTAAACCACGGCTCACGCGTTCTATATCTTCCTCCCTGCCTGACAGGTACATACTTATCTAGGACACACAGGAGCTTTTCCTTGAATAAGCTCCACATTTTTAATGTGGTCATGCCCTGAAGCTTCCTTCCCCATTCTACGCTTCCTAAATCTTTCCAAATTGCATTGTAATTTCTCTTCCCCCAGCTGTAACTCTTGCTCGGTGAAGTACACCTATCCCTTTCCATCACTAAAGTAAACCTGACAGAATTGTGATCGCTGTCTCCAAAGTGCTCACCTAATTCCAAATCTAACACCTGGCCAGGCTCATTACCCAGTATTAAATCTAAAGTGGCTTCGCCCCTTGTAGGCCTGTCTACATACTATTTCAGGAAGCCCTCCTGCACACACTGAACAAAACTGGCCACTACTCGTACTGTAGTGATCCCAGTCAATATTTGGATAGTTGAAGGTTACAATCAAAATCAATGTGCTCAGTGATGAGTCCTGAAGGCTGTGAAGTACCCAGATCAAAGATGAGGTGCTGCTCTTCAAGTTTGGGTTGAACTTTATTGGAACAATGCAGGAGACCAAGGACAAATAAGTCAGAACAGAAGCAAAGTGGAAAATTAAGCTGATGGGAGACAGGAAGCAAGGGAATGAATACTACGTTCTTGCGCACCCATTCCTGGTCAACCAAATATTCCACCTTCTATCTATGTTGAAGGAAGGATCCTGCAATAGTTTGAGCACTTTTTAAACCCAGGTAGCCACCTCTCCTGAAAGATGTCCATTGACAAGGAGATCCAACCATTGGAACAATTGTGCCAGCTCAGTCTTGTACAAAATACAACAATGAGTGTTTGACAAAAATGACCACAAGTCATCAAAGTCTCTTATACAGGACAAACGTCATCATTATGCTCATTTAGTGCAGCGAGACCTGAAGTGTATTCAGCATCACAAGTGCATGAGAGAAGTTCTATTAGCAATATTTCCACTGCATCTTCTTGATTCAATGGGAAGATAATTGAGCAAAGGCCAGTGTCTTTCATGAAACCAGCTGTACAGAGCTCACACAAAATTAATTTCAGCAGGCTGGGCTCTATTCAGATTTCCCACCAGGCCCGCTTTTCTTGACTCTTAAATGGCCAACATTCCAGGGAAAGAGAAGTTAGACACCCCAAAGTTCTTAAAGCACAGCAACATTGACATTAATGACTGGGAGGAGCTTGCTAACAATCATTCAAACTCTGGCAGCAACCTATCCTTTAAACTGTGCTACTCAGAGTCATTGAATCACACAGCACAGAAACAGACCCTTCCTTCCAAAGTAAACTGGTCCTACCTGCCTGTACTTGGCCCATACTCCTTCAAACATTTCTTATTCATATACTTCTCCAAATGTGTTGGAACTATACTTGAGTCCGCCACTTTCTCTAGAAGTTCATTCTACACCTGAACCACTTTCTGTGTAAAAAAAAGTTGCTCCTCATGGTGTTTTTAAATCTTTCTGCTCTCACCTTAAAATATATGCCCTCTAGTTTTGAAATCTCGCACCCCAGGGAAAAGACACTTGCCATTCACCTTATTTCTGCCCCTCGTGATTTTAAAAAACTCCTCGATCTCCTCCACTCCAGTGAAAAAAGTCCCAGCCTCTCCAACCTTTTTATATACCTTACACCTTCCATTCCTGACAACATCCTGGTAAATCCTTTCTGAATCCTCTCCAGTTTAAAAATATCCTACCTATAATAAGGCACCCAGAATTGGACACACTACACCAGAACTGGCCTCATCAATGTCCTGTACAACCTCAACATGACTCATGTTTAGATTCCCTACAGTGTGTAAATGGGCCCTTCAGCCCAACAAGTCCACACCAACCATCCGAAGAGTAAACCACCCAGACCCGGTTCCCGCTGACTAAAGCACCTAACACTATGAACAATTTAGCATGGTCAATTCACCTGACCTGCACATCTTTGGAATGTGGGCAGAAACCGGAGCACCCGGAGGAAACCCACACAGACATGGGGAGAATGTGCAAACTCCACACAGACAGTTGCCCAAGGCTGGAATCCAACCTGGGACCCTGGTGCTGTGAGGCAGCAGTGCTAACCACTGAGCCACCATGCCGCCCAAGAGCTCATTAATTCACACATCTTAATTCTGAGTCAGAGCAGCAGCAGACAGAGAAAGAAGTGGAATTCATCATTCCAGATCTCACTTGCTTATAGAATATTCTGTCCCATGTGCAGAATGATTGAAGAATCAGCCTATTCAGCCACATGAAGGCTCATGGCAGAATCTTTCTTGAATTGTGGAACATTTGATAATAACAACAAGGGAGATATATCAAATAAGGAGGAGCTGAAAAATGTGGTGCTGGCAGCATCTGAGGAGCAGGAGAATCGACGTTTCGGGCATAAGGCCTTCTTCAGGAATGAGGCTGGTGTGCCAAGCGGGCTGAGATAAAAGGTAGGGGGGAGGGAATTTGGGGGAGGGGTGCTGGGAATACGATAGGTGGAAGGAGGTGAGGGTGAGGGTGATAGGCCGGAGTGGGGGTGGGGGCAGAGAGGTCGAGAAGAAAATTGCAGATCAAGAGGGCGGTGCTGAATACGAGGATTGGGACAGAGATAAGGTGGGGGGAGGGGAAATGAGGAAGCTGGAAAAATCTACACTCATCCCATGTGGTTGGAGGGTTCCTAGGCGGAAGATGAGGCGCTCTTCCTCCAGGCATCATGTGGTCAGGGTCTGGCAATGGAGGAGGCCAGGGACCTGCATGACATTGGCGGAGTGGGAGGGGGAGCTAAAGTGTTCAGCCACGGGGTGATTGGGTTGGTTGGTGCGGGTGTCCCAGAGGTGTTCTCTGAAACGTTCCACAAGTAGGCGGCTTGTCTCCCCAATGTAGAGGGTACCACATCGGGTGCAGTGGATACAGTAAATGATGTGTGTGGAGGTGCAGGTGAATTTGCGACGGATATGGAAGGATCCATTGGGGCCTTGGAGGGAGGTGAGGGGAGAGGTGTGGGCACAAGTTTTGCATTTCTTGCGGTTGCAGGGGAAGGTGCCAGGAGTGGAGGTTGGGTTGGTGGGGGGTGTGGACCTGACGAGGGAGTCACGGAGGGAGTGGTCTCTCCTGAATGCTGATAGGGGTGGAGAGGGAAATATATCCCTGGTGGTGGGGTCTGTCTGGAGGTGGCGGAAATGACGGCAGATGATACAATGTATCCGGAGGTTGGTGGGGTGGTAGGTGAGGACCAGTGGGGCTCTGTCCTGGTGGTGATTGGAGGGGCGGGGTTCAAGGGCGGAGGAGCGGGAAGTGGAGGAGATGCGGTGGAGGGCATCGTCGACCACGTCGGAGGGGAAATTGCGGTCTTTGAAGAAGGAGGCCATTTGAGTTGTTCAGTATTGGAATTGGTCCTCCTGGGAGCAGATGCAGCGGAGGAATTGGGGATATGGGATAGCGTTTTTACAGGGGGCAGGGCGGGAGGAGGTGTAATCGAGGTAGCTGTGGGAGTCGGTCGATTTGTAGTAAATGTCTGTGTTGAGTCGGTCGCCCAAGATAGAAATGGAGAGGTCTAGGAAGGGGAGGGAGGAGTCTGAGACGGTCCAGGTAAATTTGAGGTTAGGGTGGAAGGTGTTAGTAAAGTGGATGAACTGTTCAACCTCCTCGTGGGAGCACGAGGTAGCGCCGATACAATCATCGATGTAGCGGAGGAAAAGGTGGGGTGTGATGCCAGTGTAGCTGCAGAAGATGGACTGTTCCACATATCCGACGAAGAGGCAGGCATAGCTGGGGCCCATGCGGGTGCCCATGGCTATTCCTTTGGTTTGGAGGAAGTGGGAGGATTGGAACGCGAAGTTGTTAAGAGTGAGGACCAGTTCAGTCAGTCGAAGGAGGGTGTCAGTGGAAGTCTGTGTTGAGTCGGTCACCCGAGATACAAATGGAGAGGTCTAGGAAGGGGAGGGAGGAGTCTGAGACGGTCCAGGTAAATTTGAGGTCAAACCAATGAACCTGCTCTGTGTCCTGCAGAACCCCACTATATGTCTGCCTCCAGTCTAAAAAAAGAAGCTCATTTAAAAGAAAATATTCTGTGGCACAACTCCTCACACAATGGTTTGAGGTCTTATGTAACTTTGCATTGGCTCACAGTACCAAAAGATCAAAAATTCAATACTGTATAGACTGCATATACTCTTAAATGGTCAATCTCATGTAAATGTCAAAAAATCATTTATTTTTCATATATCTCAACTATATATTAATGACACACTTCTAATCATGGAAATCTAGGGCAGGGCAGTGAATACTGGCCCAACCGCAAATACCATGTCCCATGCATGAATTTTAAAAATCTCCTAACTTTGTGCTTACCTCACCACTGAAGTTAAGCTTGCCCTAACCTAAACCTACTTGATGGAATCACAGACTACTACAACATTAAAGGCAACTATTCAGCTTGTCTTTTCTGTATATAATCACAGATGATGCTAAGGCTGTCACCTCACTGTTATGTGCTTTGTTTGAGGCAAGATTGGGAAGAAGAGTCTCTAATTTGTATGTTGGCAACAGTGAGATAATCAAAGAGGGTGGATTACAATGCCTTCAAAATATTACTCCTACAAAAGTTGACTTTTTTTAAAAACTGAAAAGTTGAGTCTTAGAAACTCAACTTTTACACAAGTGTACACAGTACACATACTTACAAACATAAATGGAGATATATACAGAGAGTTACAATGGTCTGCCAGTACTTTTAGATGAGCAAGCATTTCTGTTTTGTCCTTGCAGTGAATTACTTCATCTAAATGATCTTTATAACATAGTGCCTGAAATATATGTTCCTTGTCACATTATTCTTCCAAAGATGTTGAATTGCGTACCTTCCTTTTTTGAAACATAATTTGTTTCCAATGCACATGCAGTCAGCTATTCAGATTAGTCACGTGCTGCTATGCAATGAATGATCATTTTATGCTTGGGACACAAAAAAGAATTAATTAAATTTTCACGATGCAGCAAATTACTTAGAAAGTAACAAAAGTATGCAATTACACTCTTTTGATATCACAACATAAGCTAATATAAATAAAACCTGTTTGAGACATTTATATAAAATGATCTTTCAAGTTACAAATTCCATTAACTATATGGCCAATAGAAGCACTTTTTATCATATTGTATAGATAATTAAATGTGTTCTTTGGCATGTTGGTACAAATCAGTTCAATGAATGAATTTTAAAATATTTGAATACTCTGCATTGTAAGAAATTGTAAAACCTCATGTTGTCAATGTATTCCTACTTTTATACCCTGAACCAGAAAACAAAACTCAAAGAAAACACACAAACAAACAATAATCAATAGTCTAACTTTCATAGTAGAATTTGTTTACTTGCCCACATTTTATATTACCGTTCCTGTACAATGAGCATTAAATGACAATGAAAGTAACATGACAGAATCCAAGGTAAATAAGATTTAAAAGATTGCAGCTTGGCTGAGTTGATGGATCTTTAACAGTAACAAAAAGTTAGATGAATTTGAGAACTGAATCTTGTAGCTCAATGCAATCTGAAGTGAGCAGAGCGTAGCTGTAGATGCATTTCTGTGGATTAGGTCTTAGATCAAGGTGCTTCTGCCTGGAATACGTGTTTAAGAAAGATTTCCTGCCATCAATAAAGAAAGAATTCTCCCAGTGAGCTGACCCAACACTGCTTCTCCAACCACAATGTTGAAAGGTGATTTATCTACGATCTTCTTGTGTGCAAAATTAGCATCTGGCCTGCATAAAGATGGTGGCTGCAATTCAAAAGTAATATATTGATTAGAAAGCACCTTCATTTTTCTCCTTAGAAGATTGGATGCTCATTCTGACTTGAACTCTGTTCTAAAATATATTCAAAAGTATGTGGTCCAAAGTTAACTGCAGGATTAAACATTAACTTACTTTTTACTCATTCTTAGCATAAGGCCCTTGCTGTCAAAGCCAGTATTTATTGCCTATGTCAAGTTTTCCTCAGGGATAGTGATCTGCCTTCTTCTCAAACTCTGACGGGAATTGCTTTCACAATGCTATTAGGTAGAAACTTTTAAAATATGACACAAAGGTCACATAGGCAAGAAAAACATGGATAGAATCTTGAGGAGGAAATAGTGGTCACGACCATTGGCCAGAAGGTCAGTGAGACCCTTGTATTGCCACTTTTCAGGAAAATCCTCCACATCTCTCATACGTCTTAGGCACATATCAAGCCAGCAACAAGACTCCAAAGGATCCCAATGGCAGAGGTTCCACTCACCAATCAAAGGCCAGCAGCTTTTGTGTACTCAGTAGCGCCACAACTCATATGGTGCTTGTTGTGAGTACTCCACTCACCCAAGACCTCAGATTAAAAAAAGACATTGGCAGGGTGAGAAATGGCTGAAAAGGGGTCACAGGTTGGGGATAAGGGATGGCAAAAGGGAGAGATAAGGGAGGGAGATTAATGGAGGGAGGGATAACGGTGAGAGGGATAATGGAGAAAGGAGTCTTTTGAATGAAAGATTTAAGAGCCATTAAACAAAAACACAAGAGTTTGTTGTCATGCTCCACACCTACTGAGGTTCCTGCCTACCTCTGGGTTTATACTAGGGGAGAGATAACACCAGAAGTGAGCATTAATTGCTCAATTAAGATTCCAATTGGCAGCAGCAAGAAAGGCTGTCCTCGGATCTTCCTAATGGAGTCAATTGTGCTGGAAATTAGGTCCCCACCATCTCAGAAGCATGGCTCAGATTCACAGAAGATCACCAATCCTGCTGCTTGATTTCTTTTTAAAAATGGTGGTATTTTGATTTCCTTCGGTGCCATGATCTGAATAATAAAGGTTGGCACGATGTCAAATATATGATCCCTACAACAAGGAATGCACCCTGTGCACATTCTCAATCCTTCAAACTAAATACAAAAATATTTAAGAATTTTCCCATCCCACCCCATCACCAAACCCACCACAGGGAGACATTAACTTCCATCCATAGCCTTTGTCATCTCTTCTAATCCTATCAGGCCTCTGATTTCCTACCTTCCATAACTTTCCAATCATTCAAAATCCCACTGCATGTATGCTATCCATACCTCAACCTCCGTCCCTCATCTAGGCATAGTTAACTGCATTGTCTCCCTGTTCATCAATACCTCAAACATCCTAACCTTCTATTTTAATCCCTTACTGGCCTCACTGCTCCCAGCTCTGTTACATCACAGGTTTCTGTAAATTCAATCCAAAGATGTTGATGCTCAAAAGAAACTCAGTCCTATCATTCGATGTAAAGTGGGAAGAGTTTGCTATTCAGATTGTCATGAGTCATCAAATGCACTGATTTGAAATAATGATATTACATATTAAATGGATTCTAATCTGTACATTATAATGTCTGACACCAAAGCCCCTATTTTAACTCTGTTGGGTGCTAGAAGTGGCTGACGAGCCTTACCCACTTTGGTCTTGCAATGTTCATATCTCCATTTGATCTCCTGGTTATCCTACCTCAACAGCAAACCTCGCGATTAATCCTGTCTAAGGGATGCTTAAAAAGGTTGCTAATGGTATGACATAGAGTCATAGAGATGTACAGCATGGAAACAGATCCTTCGGTCCAACCCGTCCATGCCGACCAGATATCCCAACCAATCTAGTCTCACCTGCCAGCACTCGGCCCATATCCCTCCAAACCCTTCCTATTCATATACCCATCCAAATGTCTCTTAAATGTTACAATTGTACCAGCCTCCACCACTTCCTCTGGCAGCTCATTCCATACACGTACCACCCTCTGTGTGAAAAAGTTGCCAGATTTAAGCCCAAGGCATCAATGTGGACTTCAACAGTTTCCTCATTTCCCCTTCCCCCACCTCACCCTAGTTCCAAACTTCCAGCTCAGCACTGTTCCCATGTCCTGTCCTACCTGCCTATCTTCTTTTCCACCTATTCACTCCACCCTCCTCCCTAACCTATCACCTTCATCCCCTCCTCCACTCACCTATTGTACTCTATGCTACTTTCTCCCCACCCCCACCCTCCTCTAGCTTATCTTTCCACCCTTCAGGCTCTCTGCCTTTATTCCTGATGAAGGGCTTTTGCCCGAAACGTCAATTTTACTGCTCCTCGGATGCTGCCTGAACTGCTGTGCTCTTCCAGCACCACTAATCCAGAATATTTTAATCAAAACTGTCCTCATCAGCTGCAGCCACCACAGCCTTCGGGCAGAGAGACATTATCCTTCCCTTCTCACCAGGTCTTAAACTAATTGGGTCTCCCATCATAAGCCAGGCAGGAAGGAGTTCAGATGCAGTTATGTTGAGTGACATGAACTTCCCCTACAGTGGGCATAAAATGTTGTGTCCCCAAAACTTTTGCCAGTACCTCAAAGATCCACTGCAGACTTCTTTGAACATCTGTATCTCTTCTCAGTATTTCATAATAAACTTTCCTAGACCATTGTTCCAGCACGAATGACACCTCCTCACTTCATTGAGGCACCTGGTTTCCAGAATCAGCTGTACATCCTCAATCTGGTCTTCAATGGTGGATCATTGGGTGTTTGTGGTCTTCCCTGTATCTGTCCAGCATCGTACTCATTGGCAAGTAAAATATCAGATCAGGAATAATGCTTCCTTCCTCTATATATGTCAAGGCAATGCACATGGGGAGGCTCTGCTTGGGTATGGCCTACAGGTCTGACTTGCTGTGCCAGCACTAGAGCCTCCCTCATAGATATTGCCAATTTAAATTCTTTCACCATCTGCTCCATCTTGGTGAGGCGCCTTTTAACCTCATCCTCTGTGACTTGATGCCTGTGATATGGAACCTGCTGACCACATCAGAATGTAACATATGAGATTTGAACACACATAGCCCAAAGATCATGAGACAGAATTTCTTTATTCAACTGGATCAGGTCATTACAAACATAACAGAAAAGGTTAGAGATGGAAGTTTTTACAGTATCACGTAGATTAAAGCCTGTGGTTTATATTGGGTTGAGGAATCCCTTGTCTGTCAATTCCTTCTTCCCATTAGCCTATCTTCTTCCAAAAACACCTATTTTTCAAGATCATTTAAGTTTGCCTGCTCCAGCTGCACTGCCCTCAATAGCGCCACCTGCTGCTGGAGTCCCAGCACAACACATAATCTCCCCTGCTCAATGCCTTCCCCAACCATCACCATCTGGTGCCAGAGGTTCTGTTACATAAATATTATTGTTCTGCTTTCATTTTGTTTAAATAGGCTTTCAAATAATAAATATTGAAGATCTTTTCTTTTTAGGAACTGAAAGCCTTCATTCAAAAGTGTTTCAAAATTTGCATTTTAAACTGCAGGGAAAATACCATAACCAAAATGTTTTACAATTACTGCTGCTTACTAAAGTATGTTTATCTAAATCACAAAAATCTTTCATTTCCTATTTCTAGATTACATTCATTCCAACAGAAATGTTTTACATGCTACAATATGAACAAAGTCAATATAACTGTTAAAATATACAAACACTCAGACACAATTCATCTTAACAATGTGTTCAATTATCATGTTATTTAAATAATAAAAAAACTTATGACTTTATGTAAATATTGCATGTGACTCACTCGTATGTAATGTCACCTGATTGCCATCAAAATCACTTCTTTGAAAGTTCGCTCAGTAATGTTAACCCATTATAATCCAGCAAATAAAACTGAGGTCAGCTCCATTATTGCTACTTAATCTCTTATGAGACCTGATCTGAATCAAACTGCATGCTGCAGGAAAAAACATGGACTCATCGCAGATGAAATGAAGTAATTAAATTTTTTGAATGCAAACTGATAGTATTTTCTCTGTGCAACAGAATAATAAAATCGCTTCTAAAGACCAAGTTTAGGAATTGCTATAAATAACATATGACAGAAAGTTTCCTTTGCATTTTCATGTTTATCAGCAGTTACCTCTCACAAATCCACTCACTCAAATAAATGTGACATTGTTTTCAATAACTGTATGAAAAACTTGATATCTTTGCAGTTAATGTAATTGAGCAGATTTGACCTGATGCTTCTGAAAAACAAGTCAATAAATAAAAGCCATATAATGGAAAGACCCTTGTTTTTATGTGAATGAAGAATTTTGAACTTGTGATGTTTCTGTCACGCGTGAATCATTCGGAAGTGGTTCAATGGAATGAAGAACAATGAATCATAGGATTGCTGAGGTAGCTATCACCGCTTTATTGATCCAAACTCTCTTCGATAATGTAGCCATGATGTGGAGGTGCCGGCGTTGGACTGGGGTGAACAAAGTTAAAAATCACACAACATCAGGTTTAGTGCAACAGGCTTATTTGAAAGTATAAGCTTTCGGAGCACTGCTCCCTCATCAGGTAGCTTGTGGAGAAAGATCATAGGACACAGAATTTATTGTAAAAGGATGCCCCAAGGTGAAACCAAGCAGACGCTATGACAACGGATGAATGGACACCGTGCAACAATCGCTAGACAGGAATGTTCCCTCCAGTGGGGGAACACTTCAGTGGTCGAGGACATTCAGCCTCGGATCTTCGGATGACCATCCTCCAAGGCAGACTTTAGGAAACGCAACAATGCAAAGTGGCCAAGCAGAGGCTGATAGTCAAATTCGGTCCACATGAGCACAGCCTCAACCAGGACCTTGGGTTCATGTCACACCACAGGTGACCCACTACACTGTACATTGAAATGCATTGAAATGCTGAATTGAAACACACACACAGACCCTCTCTCATACACATGCTCTCACACACAAGAACAAACACTCACACCCTCTCATAGGTATATACTCCTTCACACTCGCGCACTCTCACAAGTATATACACACACACGCACACACACAGGTCTATGGGGTGAATTTGCATTTGCAGATTTGCATTTGCTGATACATCTATTTTATTCAAACAACACACAATCTGTAGGCAGTCAGTCAATGTTACATTTTATAAATTCCTACTTTAGAAATAGAACCAGTCTGATTCAAGGTTGGGATACAGGCGAACTTCAGCCTCACACCTTTAATGTATTGTCTGAGCTGAGATGTCATTTTTTTTATATTCTGATAAAGCCTCAATTAATCTCAGGGCTGTGACTTGAAAGTAATTCTGGGATTTACATATCAATGAATTGAAACCTGTATCCCCATTCTAAGTGATTAAATTTAGGTTTGTTCAATACATCGCATCAATTGTACGAAACTTTGGTCTTTTACTATAAATTCTGTGTCCTATGATCCTACCCCATTGCTACCTGATGAAGGAGCAGTGCTATGAAAGCTTGTACTTTCAAATGAACCTGTTGGACTATAGCCTGGTGTTGTCTGATTTTAACTTTGATAATGTAATTTCTTAAATCCTTCTCAAAGACAATATAACTGTCTGAGCTGATTGTTTCATATTTCTATTATCAAGGGATAGTAACATAGCATGAGCTATATAACAATGCACAACCATAAGGCATCAGAGCAGGAGTAGACCATTCAGCCCTTCAAGTCTGCCCCACAGTCTATGAGATCATGGCTGGTCTGCCTCAGGCCTCAGCTCTTATTTTTTGCCAGCTCCTCATAACCCTCAACTACTCAAGATTTCTAAAGTCTATCTACTTCCTGTTTAAATACTTTAAATAATCTAACTTCCATAACTCTCCGGGATTGAGAATTCCAGATATTTACTCAGTTTTAAAAGAGTATCCCCTTATTCTGTAATCATATTCCTAGCTTGAGATTCCACAAGAGTGGAAACATCTTCTCAACTTCTATCGTGTCGTGCCCCCTCAGAATTTTGTATGTTTCGGTAAGATCACCGAGCGTCTCTAAATTCTGATAAATAAAGGCCTAAATTTAGCCATTCTAAATAAAGTCAACCATTTCAGCCCAGGAATCAGCCTAGTCAATTTCTGCCTCCAATGCCAAGGTATGCTTTTTTAAATACAAGAACCAAATCTGTACACCGTACTAAACATGTGGCCTCACCAACACCCTGTACAGATGTAAGAAGACTCACCTGTTTTTAAAGTCCAACTCCCGAGCGTTAAAAGCCAAAGTTCCATGTGCTTCCTTAATTACATGCTGTACTTGCATGAGAACATTTTATGTTTCATGCACAAGAACACCCAGATCCCTTGGTCCTGCATGTTTCTGGGAGTCTCTGTCTACTTCCGTAATAGTCTGCCTTTGGTTCTTTAACCAAATATCTTCCATTCTTCACCTGGAATGTTTTCTCACAATTGCTAAGGAAAACAAAGCACCACAAAATAGACTCATCAATCCTCTAAGTTACATCACTTACTTAAGGACATAGTTGCTATGCCGGGGCTGCAACAGTTTGTGAATAAACCAGCCAGAGGGGAAAGCATCATGTCCATGACAGTATCAGTGGAATGATTACTGCACATAGGAATGTAGAATGTAGAATGTAGAATGTAGAACATTCAGCCCATCGAGCCTGCTCTGCCATTCAATACAATTCTTTTGCCCGCTCGATCCTCATAAACGTGTGTGCAATTGGAAATCAAAAATCTATCATCACTAGCTTAAACGTACTAAAGACTGAGCTTACACATCCTTCTGGGATAAATAATTCCAAAAGTTCACAGCCATCTGAGTAAAACATTTCCCCTCTTCTCACCATCTTCCTTATTTTCAAATTGTATCCCTGGTTCTAACCTCCCCAATGAGGAGAAACATCTCACCTGCATCTACCCTGTTTATCCCTTTAAGCATTTTGTATGATTCAATGAGATCCCCGCTTATCCTTTGAAACACTGTAGAATACAGGTCTGGTATGCATACTCTGTCTTGTTAGGACAGTCCCACCATCCTATAGGCAAGTTTGATGAACCATCATTGCACTCCCTCCTATGGCAATATTTTTCCTGAGATAAGGAGACCTAAACTGTACATGATGCACCTATGTTTTCTAAATAAGCTTTGTACAATTGAAACAAGATTTCACTACTCCTGTACTCAAATCTTCTTACCATAAAGCCATTCCATTGGCTTTTCTAACAGCTTGCTGCACCTGCATGTTAGCCTTCAGTGACATATTGGCAAAGATAACTAGGTCTTTTTGTGCATCTATGCTTTCCAATCTCTTACCGTTCAAGCAATACTCTACACGCCTGTTTCATCTACCAAAGTCGATAACCTCAGGTTTTTCCACATTATACTCAAACTGCCATATTGTCAACCATTCACTCAGCCTCTCCAAATTCTTCTAAAGCTGCTTTACATCTTTCTCAAAATACACATTCCCACTTCATTTTGTATCATCTGCAAATTCAGAAATATTACATTGGGCCCTATCTCCAAGTCATTAATATACATTGACAGCAACTGGGGTCCAAGTACTGGTCCTTGTGACAACATACTTGTCATAGCCTCCAATGTGAGAATGACCTATTCATTTCTAAACTCTGTTTTCTGTCTGTTAGCCAATCTTGAATACATGCAAGTACATTACTTCCTATCCAATGTGCTTTAGTTTTTCTGACCAGTCTCTTTTGGGGACTTTATCAAAAGCCTTCTGAAAATCTAAGTATATTACATCAATCATTTCCCTTTATCAATTTTCTTTAATAACACTGACAAAAATTCCAACAAATTAGTTAAACATAATCTTCATTTCCCAATCCATGGCAACTTTGCCCAATCAGCTCATCATTATCCAAATGTCTAATTATCACATTCTTTATAATAGATTCTAGTATTTTCCCAACCACTCATGTAAGACTAAGAGATATGTAGTTCCCTATTTTATATCCAACTCATATCTAAAATTTAAATTTAAATTTAAGTCTAAAGCGAGGTGTCATTTCCTACCTTCTAATCTCTAGGAGTCGTTCCAACACGTATAGAATTTTGAAAGACACTCACCAATGTATTGATTATCTCTATAGCTGCCTCCTCCAATACTCTTTGGGATATAGACTATCAGGTTCTGGGGATTTATCAGTTTTCTGCCTCATTAACTTCATCAGAACAATCTTCTTACTAATCCTAATTTCCTTTAACTCCTAGTTCTCCCTAGCCAGTTGGATTTCTAATTCTGCAAGATTTCATTTATCTTTCTCAGTGAAAACAGACCCCAAGTTAGCATTGAGCTTTTCTGCAATTCCTCTATCCCTATTATAAATTCTGCTACTCTGTTTGTAATTGACTTTGATTTAACCAAATGTTTCTCTTATATTCCTACAGAAGCTTTTACAGTCAGTTCTAATGTTTTTTTGTTGTACTGTATTTATACTGCATTCTCCCTTTCCTTATCAGTTTCTTGGCCCTCCCTTGTTATATTCTAAAAACATTCCAATCCTTAGATTTACTACTTTTTCTAGCAACTTTATAGCCTGTTCTGTAAAGCTTATATAATGCTGAACTCCTTTGTTAACCAAACGTTGTTTACTTTTTGCATCTTGAAAGAATGCATAGCTGCTGTAAGCAATACAATAGCTCTTTAAAGAATAGCCATTACCTAAGTACAGGAGAAAGTGAAGGCTGCAGATACTGGAGATCAGTGTCGAAGAGTGTGGTGCTGGAAAAGCACAGCCAGTCAGGCAGCATTCTAGAATTGACGTTCTGAGCATAAGTCCGTCATGCCTTTTAATGTATTTTCCCAATACTTCTCAGCCAGCCTCAAATTTAACACGTTTGATTCAAACTGAACTACCAGACCTTCAGGTAAAATGAAAAGTTATATCATATTGTGCTTACTGATCACTGAAGGTTCTTTTACAATAATATTGCTAATTAGCCATTTTTCATGATAATATTTGAACTAAAATAGCATATCCTCTAGTTGGCTCCTGAACATACTGCTCTAGAAAATCATCTCTGGCACTTTTCTGAACCTTGGGGAATGGGGTATGTCTGAAATACTCATGATAAAATAGCATATGAGCGAGCATGAACAACAGATAAAATAAATGTAAGAGAAACAGTGTGGACAACAGGTAAAACAGCAAGGGAGAGACAATATACCAATTAAATCAGCATTGGAGAGGGAGAGAGCAAACACCAGATTATGATAGTGTGAGAAAGGGAGAGAGAAAGCAGAAACACTTTTTCCATACAAATTGTGAAATAAAGTTCTCTGGCAAATCAGACTTTGTAAATCTTCTCACTGTGCTCTGGGCGGCATGGTGGCTAGCACTGCCAGTTCAATTCCCGCCTCAGGCAACTGTCTGTGTGGAGTTTGCACATTCTCCCGGCGTCTGTGTGGGTTTCCTCCGGGTGCTTCGGTTTCCTCCCACAGTCCAAAAATGTGCAGGTTAGGTGAATTGGCCATGCTAAATTGCCTGTAGTGTTAGATGTAAGGGAATGGGTTTGGGTCGGTTGCTCTTCGGAGGGTCGGTGTGGACTTGTTGGGCCGAAGGACCTGTTTCCACACTGTAAGTAAGTAATCTAATCGTTAAAACAGTATGAGAAGGAGAGAGAGTGTGTTTGTGAGAGAGAGAGAACACTAAATAAAATGACATGTTTATGTGAGAGAGAGAGGAAAACAGAGTTTTGGACTGTTTTCCTTGGATTCGGAGCAGAAAGCTGTGGGAAAATTTGATAGTTTTAGTGTCGTCAGGGGTCTTGACAGATTTGGTAGGGAGAATTTGTTCCTGCTCATGAATGGATTAATTAAGGAAAAGAGGGCACAGTTTAAAAGTGTATTCAAAATAAGTAAATACGTTAAAAAAATTTTGAACTGTAGTAGTTTAGCTTCAATGTACTCCTGGAAATGTAATGGATATTGGTTCAAGTGAAGGATTCTTGAGTGATTATTTGTATACAAACAATGTGCAGATTATGCAAAAAATGCAGGAGTTTGGCACAAAGTTAAGGTGCTTGAAAAGCTGGTGTAAACATGATGCACTGAATGGCTACTGTAACATTTCTGTGAGTTTGCGTTTCTGTCAAGGTTATAAGTTTAAAAGTATTTGATGTTCATGTGTTAAAAAACCTTGTGATTAATATCAACATCACCTATTTCTGACACAAAGGGATAGGTATCTAACTGTAACCATTTACCAGAATGGAGGACATCCAAGCTTGAAATTCTAGTCAGGATAAATAATTGCTTTTGGGAATAGATTCTATTTCTGGCAAAGGACCTTTTATCGATGGTATCGATCCAGCACATTTAGGCTGCTTTCAGCGTCCCAAATATAAAATGGAAGCAGGCACTTCAGGAATCAGTATATGACTCACTTTGCATTTAATTTTTTTCTTATGACTCAGCTTCAGCTTCTGAAATGTACCTCTGTGATAAAGGTCTATTAGACAGACAAATTGAGGAAACATTCAAAGATTACAAATGTCAGCAACATCACTTTTGGATTCCCTGATTACGACACAATCAAGCAGATTATGTTGTACAAGAAATTATGCACCCAAAACTGGAGTCGTCAAGGTTGATTTCTGCCAGTGGGAGAGCGATGGGGCAAGGTTTATGTACTGATTGTAACAAGGTCAGCCAGCTGTACCTCATCGAATATGAGATCCATGATGGGGCCTGTTAATCTTATCCAATCAGATATCTGACTGACATAAAAAGGCTGAGTGACAGAGATGCTGATACTCTGGTGCCTCTCTCCGTATGAGGCAGTGTTATAGTCAAGGACTATTCATGTGTAAATAAAGGCCGACTTGGAAATGGGATACCGACTTCTGTAGAATTATTTCAGTTTAAATCTGCTGACTTCCAGGCAAAATGTATCCTGGATTAAATTGAGAAAATTGAGACATTGTTGTGGTTCTGTTCGCCGAGCTGGAAGTTTTTGTTGCAAACGTTTCGTCTCTTGGCTAGGCGACATCATCAGTGCTTGCATCAGCTGAAACTGACAACCGGAAGCGGCAGGGACAGACCACTATAAACACCGGAGGAAACATCAAAGAAGCGCTTCGCAGGAGGCTCCCAAGCACTGATGATGTCGCCTAGCCAGGGGATGAAACATTTGCAACAAAAACTTCCAACTCGGCGAACAGAACCACAACAACGAGCTCCCGAGCTACAAATCTTCGCAACTACAGCGGACAGCTGAAACTGACAACCGGAAGCGACAGGGACAGACCACTATAAACACCGGAGGAAACATCAAAGAAGCGCTTCGCAGGAGGGTCCCAAGCACTGATGATGTCGCCTTGCCAGGGGACGAAACGTTTGCAACAAAAACTTCCAGCTCGGTGAACAGAACCACAACAACGAGCACCCGAGCTACAAATCTTCGCACAAACATTGAGACATTAGTATGGACAGGACAGATAGTTTGTACCTTCAAGGACTGTTATAACCCTGATGGGAAATGTGCACGGATAGTCAAGCCCCAATGTTGCATGAATCATTACAAATGTATAAATGACTAATTGAATCACTAATAGGGTTGATCTGCTTTTTGTTTAACTGCTATCCATGCCAGAAGAAACTCATACCAAATTCAACAATAAACAAAGAAAATTAATGAGTAAAGTTATTGTTTAACAAGCAGCAAAATGGATTATTAACTATTACTAAGCTTTATAAATGAAATAGAAACAGAATTTGACAATTCACCCCTTCAAGCCTGCTTTAGTTCAAACCCGAACATGCACACATTCTTTCACAAATGGGACCAATGAATTAGGGAGCTCAACAAAATATCTTAGGTGGAAAATGTAAGAAAGAGTAAAAAAAATGTGGTTTAGGAGTGGAATTAGGTGACTTTCTCACAGCTATTTTGATATATGATGATTATAATATTATGTTGTTCTTGACCATAAGAATGCTAGAAGATCCTCAATTTGCTCACCAGTCAGTTGGTCTTAGGTAAAAAAAACAAAAAAATGCAAATGTTGGAAGTCTGAGGCAAAAACCGAAATTGCTGGCAACTCTCTGGCAGCATCTGTGGAGACAAAGAGTTAATGCTTCATGTCCGCTCACCCTTCTTCAGAATAAAACCTGTCCTGATGAAGAGTCATTGGACTTGAAACATTGATTCTGCTTTCTTTCCACAGATGCTGCCAGTCCTGGTGAGTTTCTCCAGCAATTTCTGTTTTAGTTGGACTTGGATCTTTGCCCTGAAGCTGCTCAGAAATCAGTGAAGGGGCTGAACCATGCTCCATCAGGACTTGAAGTTGCTCTTTTCACAGACTTTGGGTGCTGTTTTTCGCAGATGGTGATGCCTTTTGGTCCATGGAAGGGGCTGATCCATGCTCCATCAGGGCTGTCATCATTAGTCAATCTGAGAGCTGGGACACAGTAGTCCTGGGAATTTGGGAAGTGAATGTCAGGAAGGTAATCTTTGCTGCTTCTAGGAAAATGGAAAATGCAAATGTAGGGTTTGGATGCGTAATACTGGAATACAGAGTGGATATTGATGGTGAAGAGGGACAACTCCAAATATAAGGGTGGGGATGGGGTTACTTAGGGAGGGGAGTTTTTGCTTGTCACTAGTGCCTTGGCTTCAGTTAGGGAACAGTGAAGCATGTTAGTGGGTATGGCTCTGCAGTAGGGAAAGGGCAATATAGAAGAGATTGTTTGTCACATAAAAGAGTTGGATGAGACTTGGAGAGCTTCAAGGCTGATGAGGTTGACAGGGACAGCTGCACAAAAGGGAACATGAAAGATGGGGGCACTGGGAGGGCAGTAGTTTTGATATTTAGGTAGAGCCTGGACACTCCTCTCAGGATCTGCGTAACATTCCATGTGCTACCAAATCGCAACTGCACAATAAGGAAGACAAATGCCTGCCAACACCTTCACAGTTTTGTTTTATCTGTAAGGGGCAGGAGGGATGACGAGGTGCAATTACAGAGCTTAAAGGGGCAAATGCATTAAGCCAGTAATTTAGTACTATATTTAAGGGATTAATGTTTTGAATTAGGAAAATGAAGGGCAGTAGTTTATGGATCCAGAGATGTTACTGAATGCTCTTCAAATTAATAAACAAAGAATCGTGATGGGAGAAAGTGAGGACTGCAGATGCTGGAGATCAGAGTCGAGAGTGTGATGCTGGTAAAGCTCAGCAAGTCAAGTAGCATCTGAGGAGCAGAAGTATCGATGTTTCGGGCATAAACCCATTCCTGATGATTCTCCTTCTCCTCAGAAGCTGCCTGACCTGCTGTGTTTTTCCAGCACCACACTCTCGACAAAGAATCATGAGAATATGGATAGTAGCATCACACATAGAACATAGAACAGTACAATGCAGAACAGGCCCTTTGGCCCTGGATGTTGCACTGACTTGTGAACTAATCTATCCCATCATCATCCATGTGCTTATCCAAGGATTGTTTAAATCTCCCTATGTGACTGAGTTAACTACATTGGCAGGCAGGTCATTCCACACCCCTTGGAATAGCAGAAAGCATAAGGGACTGTCAGAGAATATAGGAGGATTTAGATAGACTGGAGAGTTGTGCGGAAAAGTGGCAGATGGCTTACAATCCAGACAAATGTGAGGTAATGCATTTAGACAAGTCTAATTCTATCGCGAATTATACAATGAATGGAAGAGCCTTGGGAAAAGTTGATCGGCAGAGAGATCTGGGAGTGCACGTCCATTGTACCCTGAAGGTTGCTGCACATGTGGATAGAGTGGTCAAGAAGGCATATAGTATGCTTGCTTTCATTGGACGGGGTATTGAGTATAAGAACTGGCAAGTCATGTTAAAATTGTACAAGACATTAGTTCAGCCACATTTAGAATATTGTGTACAGTTCTGGTCGCCCCATTACCAAAAGGATGTGGACGCTTTGGAGACGGCACAGAAAAGGTTTACGAGGATGTTGCCTGGTATGGAAGGTGCTAGCTATGAAGAAAGGTTGAGTAGGTTAGGTTATTTTCACTAGGAAAAAGGAGATTGAGGGGGGACCTAATTGAGGTTTATAAAATCATGAAGGGCATAGATAGGGTGGATAGAGACAAGCTTTTTCCCAGGGTGAATAACCTGCCTCTGACACCTGTCTTAAATTTATCACCCCTCAATTTGTACCTATGCCCCCTTGTACATGCTGACATCATCATCCTAGGAAAAAGACTTTCACTGTCTATCTTATTTAATCCTCTGATCATCTTGTATGTCTCTATCAATTCCCCTCTTAGCCTTCTTCTTTCCAATGAGAACAGACCCAAGTCTCTCAGCCTTTCCTCATAAGACCTTTCCTCCAGACTAGACAACATCCTGGTAAATCTCCTCTGCACCTTTTCCAATGCTTCCATATTCTTCCTGTAATGAGGCAACCAGAACTGTACACAATATTCCAAGTGTGGCCGCACTTGCGTTTTGTATAGTTGTAGCATGACATTACGGCTCCGGAACTCAATCCCTCTACCAAAAAGACCGACCAGACCGTATGCCTTCTTAACAGCACTATCAACCTGAGTGGCAACTTTCAGGGATGTATGTACATGGACTCCAAGGTCCCTCTGTACAATCACAATGCAAAGAATATTTCCATTGACCTAGTATTCTGCCTTCCTGTTATTCTTCCCAAAGTGAATCACCTCACATTTAGCTGCATTGAACTCCATTTGCCACCTCTCAGCCTAATTCTGCAGTTTATCCAAGTTCCCCTCTAACCTGCAACATTCTTCCACATTGTCCACTACTCCACCGACTTTAGTGTCATCTGTAAACTTGCTAACCAATCCATCTATGCCTGTGTCTAAGTCATTTATAAAAATGACAAACAGCAGTGGTCCCAAAACAGATCCTTGTGGCACACCACTAGTAACCGGACTCCAGGCTGAATATTTTCTATAAACCACCACTCGCTGCCTTCTTACAGGAAGCCAGTTTCTAATCCAACCTGCTAAATCATCCTCAATCCCATGCCTCTGCATTTTCTCCAACAGCCTATCATGTGGAACCTGATCAAAGGCCTTACTGAAGTCCATGCACACCACATCAGCTGCCCTACCCTCATCCACATGCTTAGTCACCTTCTCAAATAACTCAGTGAGGTTTGTGAGACATGACCTGCCCTTGAAGAAACCGTGTTGACTATCTGCAAACAAATTGTTGGTTGCTAGATGATTATAAATCCTATCTCTTATAATCCTTTCCAAAACTTTTCCTACAACAGACATAAGACTCACTGGTCTCCTGTGTCATCTCTACTGCCTTTCTTGAACAAGGGCACAACATTTGCAATCCTCTAGTATTAAATATGTAGACAATGATGACTCAAATATCAAGGCCAAAGGCTCCAACACCTCCTCCCTAGCTTCCCAGAGAATCCTCGGATAAATCCCATCTGGCCCAGGGGACTTGTCCACTTTCATTTCTCCTAGAAACACCTCTTCCTTACTAACCTCGATCCTTTCCAATCTAATATCTCATATCTCATTCTTCTCTTTTACAATATTCTCCTTTTCCTGAGTGAAAGCCGATAAGAAATATTCTTTTAGCCCCTCTCCAATCTCCACAGGGTTCACACACAACTTCCCACTTCTGTCTCTGACTGGCCCTATTCCTACCCTCATCATCCTTTTATTCCTCACACACCCATAGAAAGCTTTAGGGTTCTCCTTTATTCTACCTGCTAAAGACTGCTTATGTCCTCCTCTCTTTGCTCTTCTTAACTATCTCTTTAAATCCTTCCTAGCTAATCTGTAACTCTCCATTGCCTCATCTGAACCTTCTCATCTCCGTCACATAAGCCTCTTTCTTCAGCTTAACTAGAGATGCAATTTCTATAGTAAACCACGGTTCTCTTACCTTATCACTTCCTCCCTGCCTGACAGGGACATACCTATCAAGGACTCGCAATATTTGTTCCTTAAACCAGCTCCGCATTTCAATAGTTCCCATCCCCTGCATTTTGCTACCCCATTCTATGCATCCTAAGTCTTGCCTAATCGGATTATAATTGCCCTTGCCCCATCGATAACTCTTGATCTGTGGCATGTACCTATCCCTTTTCATTGCTAAACTAAACATAACTGAATTACGGTCACTCTGTCCAAAGTGCTCACCTACCACTAAATCAAACATCTGGCCTGGTTCATTACCAAGCACCAGATCCAGTATGGCAGGAAATTCTCCTGCACACATTGGACAAAGACTGATCCATCCTGTGTACTGGAGTTATAGCATTTCTAGTCAATTTTGGGAAGTTAAAGTCCTCCATAATGACCACCCTATTTCTTCCACTCTTACCCAGAATCGTTTTGCCAATCCTCTCCTGCAAACCCCCAGAACTCTGCAGAAGCCTATAAAAAACTCCCAGCAGTGTGACCTCCCCTCTCCTGTTTCTAACCTCAGCCCATACTACCTCAGTAGACGGATCCTCATCAAAAGTTCTTTCAGCCACCGTTATACTGTCCTTGACTAACAAGGCCACACCTCCACCTCTTTTACCGCCTTGCCTGTTCTTAATGAAAGATCTAAACCCTGAAACCTGTAACATCTATTTCTGACCCTGCTCTATCCATGTCTCCAAAATGGCCACAACGTCGAAATCCCAGGTACCTATCCATGCTGCAAGCTCACTTACCTTATTTCGGATCCCTCTGGCATTGAAGTAGACACACTTCAAGCCAGCTTGCTGTCTGCCAGCACATTCTTGTGACCGTGAAATCCTGTCACATGCCCTCCCTACTCTCATCATCCTGTGCACTAGAACTACACCTCAGGTTCCCATCCCCCTGCTGAGCTAGTTTAAACCCACCCGAACAGCACCAACAAATTCCCACCGAGGATATCAGTACCCTTCTGGTTCAAGTGAAGACCGTCTTGTTTGAATAGGTTCCACCTTCCCCAGAATGAGCCCCAATTATCAATGTACCTGAAACCCTCGCTCCTGCACCATCCCTATTTCTTGCCTCATTATCATGTGGCAGGGGTAACAAACCAGAGATAACAATTCTGTCGGTTCTAGCTCTCAGCTTCCAGCCTAGCTCCCTGAATTCCCGCCTTACATCCCTATCCCTCTTTCTACCTATGTCGTTGGTACTGATGTGGGCCACGACTTGGAGCTGGTCACGGTCTTCCTTCAGGACCCCAAAGACTCGATCCGAGACATCACAGACCATGGTACCTGGGTGGCAACATACCAACCGTGCATCTCGTTCATTCCCAACAAACCTTCTATCTGAGCCTCTAACTATTGAGTCTCCAATGACTAACACTCTCCTCCTTTTCCTCCTTCCCTTCTGTGCAACAGGGACAGGCTCTGTGCCAGAGACCTGCACTCCATTGCATACCCCTGGCAAGTCATCCCCCCACACAACACATTATGGATAGATTAGGCTAATCTTGGGTTGTGATGTTGCTATAAGATACCATTTATGCAACTTGTCAGTCAGGACAGTAATAATTTTAAATCTTGCCAGAAGTGTGCTATTATGTCAGCCTCACTAATTATTCAGCAACAGACCAGCAATCAGGACTGTAAGTCCTTCAACACTGTGCTGTAGTGAAATGCGAGGTTACATTTTTCCAGAGAGGGAAAGTGAAAAGAAGCGTTTTCTTTCATCTTAAAGTGTGCAACGTCTTAAATTTATCTGATTGACAAATTGTATATAATTTGGCAGGAGAAATTTTAAAGAAACATTGACTTCAAAGTTCACTTAAACTTTATAATCCAGCATATACAGATACATTTTAGCAGAAGCTTTGGGTTTCAGAGCACAATTTGTACTAAAACAGAGAGTTTTAAATCATTGCAGGTAAGTGACTAATGAGTTTCTTTTTCTTTTAATTTGTAAAAATAGGCAAAATTAAACATATCGCAGAACTAAAAAAGTCCTACTCAGTTCATTATTTAATAAAATTGTGGAATTATTAATAGACCACTTTTATATAAAAGATGTTAATATTAATCAATCAAAACCTGCATCCCATTTTAAGTGATTAAAGACTTCACAGCAATCTGGGTTTATTCAATACATTACATCAGTTGTATGACACTTTGATATTTTCTGTGCCTAATGATTTGGCCTCACTGCTACCTGACAAAGGGGCAGTGCTCTGAAAGCTTGTACTTCCAAATAAACCCATTTGACTATAATTTGGTGTTTTGTGATTTTTAACTATATAAAAAAGGCTTCTATCATTAAAACTCCCAATGCAGCAGTTGGCATGAGAAAAGATTTTCTTTTATAACAGAACCATGTCCCACTTATTCAGAACACTTTTTCTACTTTCCAAAGTATTTTTCAGAAATAAAATCAATTAATCCAAATCTGAACCTGTGGTTTCCATCTTCCTGAAGTAATTAGGTTATTATTTGAGACAACACCATGAATCTGAAAATTGAAGGCCCAACTGGTTGCTTGTGTGACATTTATTGTTCACTTGCGATTGCAATAAAATAACATTTTTAAATCCACGCTAAAATACAGAGCCCTAATATTCTAGAATATATAAAAGCAACATAGTGTGAATAGAGGAAATCTTGAAAAAAAAAAGAAAATGCTGGAGAAACTACAGTTCTGACAACATCTTGGAGAGAGAAACAAAATTAACGTTGTAACTCGATATGACTCTTCATCAGAACTCTCTGAAATATGTCATATAAGACTCAAAACACTTAGTTTGTTTCTTCAGACCTGCTGAGTCTATCCACCATTTCCTGCTTTTATTCTAGAATAAGTGCTAAAATATGGCTTCTCTAGCCTAGGAGTTGACATAGTAAAGTCATAGATAAGGTGCTGGACTAATAATCCTCAGGGATCACATGTTACAGAATGGCACATTGTGAAATTGAATTCAATAATTCTGCTACAAGAACCAGGTCAACAAGACCACAGTTGCCTACTAATGTCCTTCAGGTAGGGAGTTCACAATACCATCAGCTGAGACAATGCTGTCTAAAAGTGATTTAACAAGTCATTCAGTTCTAAGTGATCATTACTTCAGCACTATTTTTCAGTCCTGTGACCTCCACCAGAAATGTATGTACAATGGCAGTTCAAATGTATTTGGCAGTTTTGTGCTATTCTGTTCAGTGAATATTCTGGTGCTCACTCAAGGGAGATATCAAGCAAAAAGAAATTAATCTGCATGCGATTAAGTTATATGAACAGCAATAATTCAGTTCAACAATTCCAATGTCATTGATGTGCCATGATGGTATAATTGTTATATTATCATTTTTTTGAAAGAAGGCTAATCTGAGTTTTTTTAAAATGGGCACAACAATTCAAAAGGTGGCTCCTAGAAGTCAGAAGTGTGCGCTCCTAAATTACTGCTAGCCAAAAAACAGACAGATTGATATGATATCTTAACACCAATCACAAATGGTGCCATTTAGAATTTGATTAACCTTAGACATACAATGGATTCTTGAGTGGGTACAAATAGAACATAGAACATAGAACAATACAGCACAGAACAGGCCCTTTGGCCCACGAAGTTGTGCCGAACATTTGTCCCCGCTTAAGCACCCATCCATGTACCTATCCAATTGCCGCTTAAAGGTCACCAAAGATTCTGACTCTACCACTCCAACAGGCAGCGCATTCCATGCCCCCACCACTCTCTGGGTAAAGAACCCACCCCTGACATCTCCCCTATACCTTCCACCCTTCACCTTAAATTTATGTCCCTTGTGAAACTCTGTTGTACCCGGGGAAAAAGTTTCTGACTGTCTACTCTATCTATTCCTCTGATCATCTTATAAACCTCTATCAAGTCACCCCTCATCCTTCGCCGTTCCAATGAGAAAAGGCCTAGCACTACCAACCTATTCTTCTCTGCACCCTCTCCAAAGCTTCCACATCTTTCCTAAAGTGAGGCGACCAGAACTGCACACAGTACTCCAAATGTGGCCTAACCAAAGTCCTGTACAGTTGCAACATCACTTCACGACTCTTGAATTCAATCCCTCTGCTAATGAACGCTAATATGGATTTTAGACAGCATTGTCTCAGCTGATTGTATATGGATTTTAGTAAGGCGTTTGATAAGGTTCCCCATGGTAGGCTACTGCAAACAATACGGAGGTATGGCATTGAGGGTGAGTTGGAGGTTTGGATTAGGAGTTGGCTGGCTGGAAGAAGACAGAGGGTAGTAGTTGATGGCAAAGGTTCATCTTGGAGTGCCGTCACTAGCGGTGTTCCGCAAGGATCTGTTTTGGGACCATTGCTGTTTGTCATTTTTATAAATGACCTGGAGGAGGGGTTAGAAGGTTGGGTGAGCAAGTTTGCGGATGATACGAAAGTCGGAGGAGTTGTAGACAGTGAGGAAGGATGTGGCAGGTTACAGCGGGATATAGAAAAGCTGCAGAACTGGGCAGAAAGGTGGCAAATGGAGTTCAATGTAGCTAAGTGTGAGGTGATTCACTTTGGTAAGAGTAATAAAAAGATGGGGTACTGGGCTAACGGTCGGATGCTTGGTAGTGTGGATGAGCAGAGGGATCTTGGTGTCCATGTACACAAATCTTTGAAAGTTGCCACCCAGGTAAATAGTGCGGTGAAGAAGGCATATGGCGTACTGGCTTTTATTGGTAGAGGAATTGAGTTCCGGAGTACTGAGGTCATGTTGCAGTTGTATAAGACTCTGGTGCGGCCACATCTGGAGTATTGTGTGCAGTTTTGGTCGCCATACTATAGGAAGGATGTGGAGGCACTGGAACGGGTGCAGAGGAGGTTTACCAGGATGTTGCCTGGTATGGTAGAAAGATCGTATGAGGAAAGGCTGAGGCACTTGGGGTTGTTTTCATTGGAGAAAAGAAGGTTTAGGGGTGACTTGATAGAGGTGTATAAGATGATTAGGGGTTTAGATAGGGTCGACAGTGAGAATCTTTTTCCTCGTATGGAGTCAGCTATTACAAGGGAGCATAGCTTTAAATTAAGGGGGGGTAGGTATAGGACAGATGTTAGGGGTAGGTTCTTTACTCAGCGAGTTGTGAGTTCATGGAATGCCCTGCCAGTAGCAGTGGTGGACTCTCCCTCATTATGGGCATTTAAGCGGGCATTGGATAGGCATATGGAGGATAGTGGGCTAGTGTAGGTTAGGTGGGCTTGGATCGGCGCAACATCGAGGGCCGAAGGGCCTGTACTGTGCTGTATTCTTCTATGTTCTATGTTCTATGTAATAAACCATAGGCCTTCTTACAAGCTCTATCCACCTGAGTGGCAACTTTCAAAGATCTATGAACATAGACCCCAAGATCCCTCTGTTCCTCCACCTCACTAAGAACCCTACCGTTAACCCTGTATTCCGCATTCTTATTTGTCTTTCCAAAATGGACAACCTCACACTTGGCAGGGTTGAACTCCATCTGCCACTCCTCAGCCCAGCTCTGCATCCTATCTAAGTCCCCTTGCAGCCGACAACAGCCCTCCTCACTATCCACAACTCCACCAATCTTCGTATCATCTGCAAATTTACTGACCCACCCTTCGACTCCCTCATCCAAGTCATTAATAAAAATTACAAACAGAGGAGGACCCAGAACTGATCCCTGGGGAACTCCACTTGTAACTGGGCTCCAGGCTGAATATTTACCATCTACCACCACTCTCTGACTTCGACCGGTTAGCCAGTTTTCTATCCAATTGGCCAAATTTCCCTCTATCCCATGCCTCCTGACTTTCCGCATAAGCCTAGCATGGGGAACCTTATCAAATGCCTTACTAAAATCCATGTATACTACATCCACTGCTCTACCCTCATCCACATGCTTGGTCACCTCCTCAAAGAATTCAATCAGACTTGTAAGGCAAGACCTACCCTTCACAAATCCGTGCTGGCTGTCCCTAATCAAGCAATGCCTTTCCAGATACTCATAAATCCTATCCCTCAGTACCCTTTCCATTACTTTACCTACCACCGAAGTAAGACTAACTGGCCTGCAATTCCCGGGGTTATCCCTATTCCCTTTTTTGAACAGGGGCACAACATTCGCCACTCTCCAGTCCCCTGGTACCACCCCCGTTGACAGTGAAGATGAAAAGATCATTGCCAACGGTACTGCAATTTCCTCTCTTGCTTCCCACATAATCCTAGGATATATCCCATCAGGCCCGGGGGACATGTCTATCCTCAAGTTGTTCAAAATGTCCAACACATCTTCCTTCCTAACAAGTATCTCCTCTAGCTTACCAGTCCGTTTCACACTCTTCTCTTCAACAATACGGTCCCTCTCATTCGTAAATACTGAAGAAAATTACTCATTCAAGACCTCTCCTATCTCTTCCAAGTCAATACACAGTCTCCCACTACTGTCCTTGATCGGACCTACCCTCATTCTCGTCATTCTCATGTTTCTCACATACGCATAAAATGCCTTTGGGTTATCCTTGATCCTATCCGCCAAAGATTTTTCATGCCCTCTCTTAGCTCTCCTAATCCCTTTCTTCAGGTCCCTTCTGGCTATCCTGTATCCCTCCACTGCTCTATCTGAACCCTGTTTCCTCAACCTTATGTAAGCCTCCTTCTTCCTCTTTACAAGACATTCAACCTCCCTCATCAACCAAGGTTCCCTCACGCGACCATTTCTTTCCTGCCTGACAGGTACATACATATCAAGGACACGTCGTATCTGTTCCTTGAAAAAGTTCCACATTTCCACAACATCCTTCCCCGACAGCCTATGCTCCTAACTTATGCTCCTCAGATCCTGTCTTACAGCATCGTAATTACCCTTAGCCCCAATTGTAAAACCTACCCTGCTGCACGCGCCGATCGCTCTCCATAACCAAGGCGAAAGTCACAGAATTGTGGTCACCATCACCAAAATGTTAACCCACTAACAAGCCCATCACTTGTCCCAGTTCATTACCGAGTACCAAATCCAAAATGGCCTCCCCTCTGGTCGGACAATCAACATACTGAGTTAGAAAAGCTTCCTGGACACACTGCACAAACACCGCCCCATCCAATCTACTTGATCTAAAGTGCTTCCAATCAATATTTGGGAAGTTGAAATCGCCCATGACTACTACTACCCTGTGGCTTCTGCACCTTTCCAAAATCAAATGTAAAGCTTTTAAGATAACAGCAGGAGGTTGGAGATCGGCTTTGCTTTCTGAAACACAGATTCATCAAACCAATACCACAGGTATCATAAGTTTGATTTGAATGAGACGCTGAGATGCAACACAGATCTCCCAAGAAGGCCTCTGAGGCAATAACAGAGAGACAATTATCAGCTCAAAAGAGGAAGACTATTGAAAACCAAACACAGTTCTGCTGGGAGAATCCAGGCAATCTGCAAGTGCCATGACCACAGACCTGGAGTGAAACAAGAACCCTATTCTCTCTCTCAAACCTGATTCTGCCCACTGAGTTCACTTGTAAAGACAACTTCCAACTGCAGAAGCCATTGCACTGCCCAATTCTAATTTCAGGTTTATGGAAAACAAATCTACAAGCAAGTCACAGATCTGTAATGATAATGGACACTAACCTAACTTGCACCTTTATAAGGATCGTTTTAATTATTTTCTTTAAAACCTTTGAATCTGCATTTTATCAAATACCTGTGTTATGTTTTTACTTAGAAACACTCAGAAATAGTTGTGAAATAAAGTAACCTTTGAGCTTATTTAAACTAAAGCTTTGCTGTCGGCTATTCTTAAAACTAGAAGACTCAAAAATGTTAAAAAGGGAGCTAAAAGAGCTTAACATATCCACATTTCACTGATCGTGCTATAATATGTCGGTTGCGTTCATAACATATACATCACAAAACAAATCACAATTTTGTTCCAAAGAAATCTCTGTGTTTATTTCAGTTGTGGTCTCTTGTGTATTCCAGTTATAATCACTCCATTACTGGCAAGTGTGCCTTCAGTGAGCATGCAATAAACACCAGAAATCTCTCTTTAAACCATTGCAAATCTATCTCTCACTCTCTTCCTTAAAGATGCTCTCTAAAATCTACTTCTCTAACCATGCTTTTGGTTATCTTTCTTACTGTATCAAATTTTATTTGATAAAACTGCTCTTCCACAAAAAGTGCTATTAAGCGCAAGTTGATGTTCGTGGAAATGAAAACTGTACTGTTTTGTAATTACAATTTTTTTGGCATGACTAAGTGCGTCAGCAGGAAACCAGCCTATAGTCAAGACCAAGTGTTTAAGATGATTGATTTGAAATCGATTGAGGGCGTCCCACATAGATTTAAATTCTGCCTAACATTTTTCCTATTCAGCAGTAAACATGGTAACCTACCGGGAATAAAAAAAATAGATGCACAAAATGACCTATTTCAGTATCTATTTTGAGCTGTTACTACAGGGGACTCCTTAATCAGCAGCTTATCATTTGCAGGCATCAGGAAAGCACTCCTCAGCACCAGGAGCAATGATGCATTATTCAAATTGGCACAACGTGTCTCTCAGGAAGCCATATGGGATTTTCCACCAGCCTGAAGGTATCCAACATTGATCTAATGTTTTATTGAAAGCTGTGAGGCGAAACTTGCAGTCCTTGAACTCCAGTTTAAGAAAATTATTGATAAATGGTGATATTCTTGGATAAATTTTCATTAGCTGTCACTGAGTTGCAGTTGCTATGAGAGGCTGGTGTTTATTAAGTATATGTCAAATTTTCCATCCTGGGTCTTTCCAGGCTTCACTGCATGAAGCAGCTCTGTTGGAGTAATTTACAAAAAGAACTAATCATGCCTGCTGCCAGAAGGGTTACACTTTGAAAGAGAATATGCGCCATTTCTTTCTACTGTAGTGCTTCAATTTTACATTTTTTCCTTGGAGTATTCAGGATGAATCAAATGTAAGTCAGCACATGCATTTACTTATTATGCCAGTGCTATGTTTTAACCCATACTGTACCAGAGAATGCTTTCACCAGTAATTGCATGAAAAATCAGCATAGTTGCAATCTGATTTTAGTTTGGACGTCAATGTTTCCTGAACCACAGCCCCTCCCACCCCTACCCTATGCAGGGCAAGGCTATGGAGCTGAACTGTTGTGGACGAGCATTGCTCCATAATGCACTGTGGATGGCATGTTGTTCACAGGAGAGCTGAACCTTGGTGCTTAACAGGGCAATTCCAATGTGCTACAAATTAACCCTTTCTCGTGTCCTCAGGAATCGCACAAGTAAGACGAAGAATGGTTGGTGGATTCACAATGGAAGTGGAAACTATTGTAGCAATGTGGCAGAAAGGAAGAAAGAATTGTTATAATAAAACATCACGAGGGCACATGAGAGAAGAGGCAAAAAAGAAAAACAACAAATAAGAGCAAACAATTAAAGGGACTGAATATTGAATCAAATGTTGCAACATAAGCTTGCTTAATTAAAATGTATGAACACAAATAAAGTGACAAGGGAAAAACACAAATTGAAATTAGGGTTACGGTTAAGATGGGAGAAGTGTGCTGTCTCTCTTTAGTCTCACTATTCCACTGATGACAACACAAACTTAATTGTTTTACACAATCCCTAAGTGGACCAATTGTATTCATTTTTATATTAGACTTACAATGAAAAGATCCATCAAGGTTTCTTTAATAAATACAAAATTAATGATTTATTACAAAACAAAACTTATTTCACAAAGATGCAGAATTAACAGTTTCTCTGTGAAATATGTAATAGGTTTGTAATATGAAAATATATTTCATCCTTCTAAATAACACAAAACACATGCAGAAGCAAACATACAAACATTCCAGATAAAGGGAAAAATTGATTTCTGTCCGTGGTAATTTACTTTCGGAAACAAATCGCTTATGGGCAATAAATTTTACTACTTGAAGGGTAAAAAGAATAAGGTGTGGAATACAGCATTCTGGCACATGTTAGTTGTCACCAACATTGGCAGGTGGGCCTATAGTCTTGGCAGACTCTGCTTGCTCAAGAAACACATCATGGAGAAGTCTTCCAGTCACTCTTCAAGACGATAATTAGGTTTCACACTGGATTCCCCACAAAAGTGATTCAAAAACAGGAAACATGAGCTGAAAAGCATCTTTCTGTCAACAAGCATCCCAACAGAAAACGAAAACTGCCTTCAAGCCTTCAAAACTCTAAGACAATAGCCACAAACTACAGCTATAAAAGAGTCAGGTGTTTTCTTAAAATGAATGCAAGCAACAAGAACTGCAATTACCTGCAATTAAGTTGTTTCCAAGAATGCTTTTTTTTTTAAAAAAAGTCATGTTCCACTGTCTTTTCTCATTAAATAAAATGATACTTTCTTTTAAAAAAGCTAATCCACGTATCTCCACAATCCTTCAAAGTCAACTCCACAAAAATTATTAAACATTAAACCAAATAGACTATTTAATATATCTGAAAGATAAGATCTTGCTACAAATTGTAGGCTGCATAAGCTTGTTATATTTCATGATGGTGTCTTTAATTTAGGATAAAACATAAGAATGAAGAGGATTATGAGAATTCTTCTTAATTCCCTTGATATGAAGACTTTGTGACTTGGCTGTTAAAGATTTAACCTTGATTTACTGGTGTGTATAGCTGTAAGCACTTAGCAAAGCAACTGTGTTGATGGTGAATAAACTGTCAGTTTCCCAAGTCTCAGAATGGTGTTAGTAATTTTAGATTTTATAAATGGTTATACTTTATACAATCTATTTAATTCCTGTAGCTGTACACCCATTATCTCAGGATGATGGGTATCACAATGCTTATATTCTGTATAGCTCCCAGATCCCTTGAGTGCTTGTCATACTTCCCAGATTATCTCAAGGGCTGGCTCATGGTTAACAGGGAGTATCCATATAAAGAATGTCTAATGATGCCAGGTTGAAACTCTCAGTAAGATGTCAAACAGCACTACTGTGCTGTTCATGCATCCGTGAGAGGCAGCATTGAATAGAAAATTGATCTTCTGAAGATGCAGTTATGTTGCCTGGACTACTCAGGAGGACAGGGTCTCCTGAATAATGATTGCTAGCTGTGCCCTGCACAACCTACTCAACTCAGAAGAAGGGAAAATGGAGCAGCCACACATCTCTCAGTCAATGAAGAAGGGGAATCTGATGGAGATGATGAGGGAGTGAATGTTGATGCTGAGAAAGCCAGGGTTGTAGTAAAACAAGGCAAGCAGGCTTGAGAGACCCTATTAGCAGCCTCATTTGATATCTCAATGATTTAATCTGAATATTTGTGAACAAATGGAAGGATTTGCCAAATTGTGATGCATTAAACTTACTGCTGTCAAGGGAATGTTTTATTGTAGTACAGCCTTATGTTGCTCAGTGTGTTACACATTGTATATTACTTTGCTCTCTTTGCACTGATAAACTTGTGTTCAGTTTAATGACCACTTGGAGCTCTGCAGCTTACATAGAGGTTGTGCCTGTAACACACAGACTTTTCTTTGCAAGGGATGACTCCCAGTCACTGAGATGCTGAGGGGCCACACCACGCTGATGGATGCAACCCAAACACGAAGCTTTCACTTTTGTTTCCCAAGAGGTTTGCTCCTCCTACATAAGACCTGTGCATGAGTGCATCAACGTTCTTTACAACATTACACCTAAAGCACATCTAGGTGATCATCAGCCTTCAAAGTATTCTCAAACGGAATTCAAAACCGTGAGAAATGTAACAGATTGCATGAGACCAAAGGGCTTTGGAAACTTTTGGTGCATTTATTTTTATGCCTGTGCTTTACTGAATATTCACACACATGTACACCCAAAGTGAATCTAATATTCCATAGATTTTGGTTTCCTAAGTGCCCAGACTGGGGGTTCCTTCAGTAGCTGCAGCTGAGCTGTAGAAGCCTGCTGACTGCTTTGCTGCCTCGCTCCAGATGACTTTAGCAATTGCCTTCTGTGACCCTGAGCCTAGAGCACCATGGCCTGTTGGGGATATCCTACACTGGGACAGCTGTAACCTCCCTGACCTGCACTAAGTAGGGTTCCTGGCAGGGGGTTAGTGCAGCAAGTCACCTCTGGAGTTCGCTGGTGCCTATCTGGCATCCCTAATCCTTATCAGTGCACATTAGCACCTCCCTTACCACCTGATATAATGGGATACCTGAAGTGAGGTCATGATTTTTTAGCCCTTGTGCCATTGAATGAAAGCATCCAAGGCTCTCCAAAGTGATACCACCCTGAGTGGATACCACCCTGAGTGGATACCACTCTGTCCATGGAGGCAGCCTTGCACTCACAACACGCAGCCATTACATCAGACAGGATATGGGCAGACTCCTCTGCCCATTGCTCCATTCTGCACAAGGGTGTCTCCTATCCCTGTCACTCTTTGAATCTATACTGCTATCTGATTGCAGAATGGCCAAGTGGCAGAGGCTCAGGATCAGTTGAAGATGCAGCTGGAATGTGTTCTCCATGAGTCCTCTGAGTGTCAGAGAGCTTGGCCTTTAGCTGTGTGCTTGTGTTCACCCGAAGGTTCCCTTGAGCCTGCCCTCGATACATCACCCCTTGAGGTGAATTTCCCTGTATTGATGCAGGGTGAAGAGGAAGGTCTTGGCTACTCCCCCTCCAAAATATACTGGATGGTATGGGAGAGAGAGATTGGGGGCAGGGGCTTCTACCTTGTCTTTCACCCTTATTGAAGGCCATATTAAAATTTTGTTTCCTAATGTGCAGATGGAAGATGCTTGGAGGTTTTCTCATGAGGTGGTTGGACATATCCCAACTCAGCTTGTGCACAGGCCCTTTCCCCATGCTCTCCTCTCAGCTCAGTGGCCTGCTGTTCAAAGGTGGTGAGGATCCGGAGTTCAAACATGGCAACCCATTGTAGCAAGATCTCTCTGATTGTGCAATTCTGTTGAGTTGACCGTCCAAAGAGAATTTTAAAAATTGTTGATCTCTGTGTGAATTGTAATAATCTTATTGGATCTATATCAGATGCACGGAAGACAACTGGCCATTTTTCACGTGGGTATCGGCTGGTTCTGATGAAATTTGCATTATGCATTCAAGTAAGCCAAGAAAGCAAGTAACTTTCAGCTTAATGAAGTAAATCCATACATTTCTGGGATGTAACTCTGCCTTGTATGCACAATATTTCAATAGATGTGTAAAAGAGATGAGTTACAGTGAATTGTCAGGTGATAGATTGTGATGAGATCACTTTGAGAGGCCCACAGACAGAAAGCTCTAATCTCCAATTCATGAATGCTTTATTAGCCTACTAGAGAACACATTCTCTTATTTTCCTTTTGCTGGTGGTTCATTCTTTGAGGTGAAGATTTGGATTTGATTTGATTTGATTTGATTTATTGTTACCACATGTAGGATGGTACAGTAAAAAGTTTTGTTTTGCGTGCAATACAGGCAGATCTTACCATAACATCAATCATAGGGTGATTGAACAGAAAGAGGAATACAAAGTTACAACTGCAGAGAAGGTGCTCAAAAAGCAAGATCAACATTAAATTTGAAATTTGAGAGATCCATTCAGAAATTTAATAACTGCAGGGGGGAATAAGTTCTTGAACTAATTGGCACATGTGTTTAAGCTTTTGTATCTTCTGCCTGATGGGAGACATTGGAAGAGATTATAACTGGGGTGGGAGGGGTCTTTGATGACAGGCAGTAAGAATTGAAGACGGAGTCAATGGATGGAGTCAGACTGCATTATGATCTGGGCTGTGTTCACAACTCTTTGTCATTTCTTACAGTTCTGGGCAGAACAGTCGCCATACCAAGCCATGATGCATTCAGATAGAATGGTTTCTATGGTGCATCTGTAAACATACTGAGCGTCCTTATGGACAGGCTAAATTGCCTTAGCCTCCTGAAGAAGAAGAGGCATTGTTGTGTCTTCTTGACCATTACATCAATATGGATGGTCCAGGACAGATTGTAGATGATCATCATTCCTAGGAACTTGACGCTCTCAACCATCTCCACCTCAGCTCCATTGATATAGATAGGGACATGCCCTCCTCCTTGCCTTCCGTAGTTGATGTTCAGCTCTTTAGTTTTGCTGATGTTGAAGGAGAAATTGTTACCTTTACAGGATGCCACCAAGCTCTCTCTGTTTCCTCTCTTGTCATTGTTTGATATTTGGCCTACAATGGTGGTGTTGTCAGCGAACTTGTAGCTGGAGTTTGGATGAAATTTGGCCAGTCATGGGTATACAGGGAGTACAGTAGAAGGCTGAGAACACAACCTTGTGGGGGATTGTCTTGACTTATTTGAATGCATAATGCAACTTTCATCAGAACCAGCCGATACCCACGTGAAAAATGACCAGTTGTCTTCCATGCATCTGATATAGATCCAACAAGATTATTACGGTGCTGTTGCCTATCCTCACTGATTGCGGTCTTTGATACAGGAAGTCGAGGATCCAGTTGCTGAGGATGGAACAAAGATCTAGGTCTCAGAATTTGGTGATTAGTTTGGTTGGAATTATAGTGTTGAAGGTGGAGCTGGAATCAATTAGTAGAAGCCTGACATAGGTATCCTTATTATCCAGATGCTCCACGGATGAGTGTAGGGTTAGGGAAATGGCACCTGCTGTAGGATTGTTTTGCTGGGGATCAAGCAATCAAGGCAAATTGCAAGGGATCAAGGCAGGCTGGGAGGCAAGAGTTGATGTGATCCATGACCAGTCTCTCAAAGCATTTCATAATTATGGAGGTCAGAGCCACTATGTATAACTGACCTAACTCTAATTTTAAGGTTGTTAATCTATCACGATACCCCTACCCAAATGGACAATTTCCCAGGACCTAGATAATCAATCCATATCATTTTAAGTTGCAACTTACATCTCACAAGATGATGGTTTGCACCAGGATTGTCTGGTGTAGCCCTGGAGCCCCACTCTGGCAATCTCTGTCAGTATTTACAGCAAAAGGAAACAGTGAGCTGAGAAAGTGCATGATTCACTGGGCATGATCACCTACCATTCAAAAAACTTTAATTACATCACCTCACATCCTTCTAAGCACAAGACAAGTAAAATGTATTCAATCTGTCTTTATTGTTTAAGCCTTGATGCAATTCCAGTAAATCTGCACTGTTTCCATTCCAATGTCAAAACATTTTTCCTGAGGTGTAAGCCCAAATAATTGCAGAAAATGGACACATATTTCTCACCACGTGTGATCTTTACATCCATAGCATAGTGACAAAATGCACCACAAATCAGGTTTGTGACATTGCAGAGTTTGTCAGCAGGATTCAAATTATGCAGTGCTTTGATGACAATGTATTGATGAACTCACGGGAAGTGAAGCTGCTCAGATCTGTCAAGCAGCAGTCAGCATTAAGACAGACATGTCTGCTTTCAGAAAACAATGAAATTGTAACAACTTCAGTTTGAGAACTGAGAGTACCACTTCGCATGACAAATATAAGCCATGAGACTGTAAGAAATAGGAGCAGGAGTAGGCCATTTAACTCCTCGAGCCTGCTCCACTGTTCAATAGGATCATGGCTGAATCAAAACTCCTTACATCCCCTTTCCTGCCTTTCCCCACAATGTTTGATTGTCCTACTGATCAAGAGCTTATCTATCTCAGCCTTAAATATACACAAGGTCTCTGATACCCTACAGTTCTCTGTGGTAAGGAGTTCCAAAGGCTCACACCCTCTGAGAGAAGAAATTCCTCCTCATTTCAGTCTTAAATTGATGTCCCTTTACTTTGACAGTATGATCTCTGATCCTAACTTCTCCCACTTGTGGAAACATCCTCTCAGCATTTACTCTGTCAAGACCCTTACGATTTCTGCATGTTCCAATGAGATCACCTCTCATTCTTTTAAATTCCATTGACTGGAGTGCCAACCTGGCTAACTTTTGCGCATAAGACAATCCCTCCATCCTGGGGATCATCCTAGTGAATCTTTTCTGAACTGCCTCCAATGAAAGAATATCTTTTCTTAAATAAGGGAATTAAAATTGCTCACAGTGCTCCAGATGTGGCCTCACCAGTACCTTGTACAGTTGCAAGAAGGCTTCCCTACTCTTATACTTTAAGCCCTTCAAAATAAGGGTCAACATTCCATTAGCCTTCCTGATTACCTGCTGTACCTGCGTGCTAACTTTCTGTTTTTCATGCACAGGTACCCTAAGCCCCTTTGTGTTGCAGTTTTCTGCAGTTTTTCCCCATTTAAGTTATACTATGTTCTTTGTTCCATCTTTGAAAATGAACCATTTCACATTTTCCCACATTATATTCCATTTGCCAACTTCTTGTCCATTTACTTAATATATCAGTATCTGTCCATAACCTGTTTGTATCCCTCTCACAATCTGTCTTCCCACCTATTTTTGTGTGGTCTGCAAATTTTGCAACAGTACATTCGTTTTCTTCCTCCAAATCATTAATATATGTTGTAAACAATTGCAGTCCCAGTACTGGTCCCTGTAAAATCTCACTGGTTATAGGTCACCACTCACTGTATCTGCCCATTAGCCAACATTGTGTCCACATTAACATACCACCTCCAACAATATGGGTTCTTATCTTAGGACGTAACATTTTGTGAGCTACCTTGTTAAATGCCTTCTGGAAGTCCAAATACAGCACATTTACTAGTTTCCCTGTATCTGGTTGATATTTACTATTTAAACTTGTATGTGGCATCTTTCTGTTCACAATGTCTTTGGCTTTCTCAGGATTAATTGTATCCATATGTGATCATGTTTTAATGGAAGTTTCCTGTCAGCCCCCCACTGTCCACAGATATGTCAGAGACCAGGTTAAAAAGAGGCACCATGCTTCAGAGATGCCTCCCTAGAGATTCTCCTGACAGCTCTCCAGGGCAGAAGGGAAACTTTTTCCCCCCACAATGGCAGAAGTAGACTACCCCAACTGATGGAGGCAGCCAGGACACATGTCATCACCCAGAGGAGGCTCAGGAAAACCTGGCTGTAGTGCTGCAAGAAGATACATGATCTGCTGCATTCTGTCAGGGTATATACCACTGCCATACTTCATGCCCTTTTGTGTGTGAGTTAACAATGCAAGGTTGCTAGTGCACAGGATTTTCACACTGGAGGTTGGATGCCAGGCATTTCCATCAGATGCCTCATGTGCAAGCAATGTCTGTCATTCATTGCAGCTACTGATGAAGCCTAGCTTACATTACAAAATGGAGACAGGCCAAACTGGTCCATGCCAACCAAAATGTCCATCCACGTTAACCTCATTTCCCTGCACTCAGCCCACATCCTTCTATAACTTTCCTGTATTTGTCCAAATGCCTTTTAAATGTTGTTAATGTATCCACCTTAACCACTTTCACTGGCAGCTCATTCCATCTGCATACCACCTTCTGTGTAAAACAGTTGCCCATCAGGTTCTCTTAAACTGATGCTCTCTCGTCCTCGATTCTCCAACCCTGGGAAAGGTACTGAGTGCATTCACCCAATCCAAGCCTTTCATGTTCTTATAAACTTCTATAAGATCCCTCCTCAGACTACTATACACTAAAAAAAACGGTCCTAGCTTGTCCAACCTCTCCCTATAACTCAGACCATTGAGTCCTGGCAACATCCTTGTAAATTACTTCTGCCTTTTTCCAGTTTAATAGCATCCTTTCTATAGCAAGGTAACCAAAACTGTACACAATACTCCACTATATATATTGGCCAGGATTCAGACCTAAAACATAAAAGGAGCATCAGTACACGTATCATCAGCTCATTTACCTTTCATCACAATGAGGAAAATGTTCACCCCTAATAACTTTTCACCAAAGCCTTGCACAGGACTAAGACATGACCACCTAAGATGTCCTTTTAAATTGATGTCACAGTCCAGCCCCACTTGCCTGACCAGGTTGGCTCTTGTCATACAGTGTGGCTGCCTCACTTGAGCAGTCAGATCCGTTCAATTAGGCTTCATCTCTAAATACAGTACCATGAACAACAAACTATATTGTATATGACTGATCCTTGTAATGAGTTCAACATAGAGAGCCTTCACCCCTAACATTATACATATTGTGTGGGAGGTGCCAGTGTTGCACTGGGGTAAACAAAGTTAAAAATCACACAACTCCAGTTTATAGTCCAACAGGTTTATTTGTAAGTACTAGCTTTAGGAGTGCTGCTCCTTCATCGGGTAACTAGTGGGGCAGGAACCTAGGACTCAGAACTTTTCATAAAATATCGATGTGTTATACAACTGATGCAATGTATTGAACAAACCTAGACGTCTATACATCGCTTCGGTTGTAATGACACTTTGATCTTTTACTATAAATTCTGTGCCCTATGATCCTACCTCACGAGCTACCTGACAAAACCTGTTCTTTGAAATAAACCTGTTGGACTATAACCTGATGCTGTGTGAGTTTTAACATTATAGACATTGGTTATAAAGGAGCCAAATAACTGGAGAATTTTATGTTCACTGGGACTTTGAGGAGAAAGTCTAGACCACCATGTACAAGCCTCATATGCATAATCAAGCTTAAGAACAAACATGGGTTTTGTCTAACAATTTTGTGCCATGAATGGAATTTGGGTAGCTGCAGTGGCAATGAATATCTATGACATGTTAATGAATGAGATATTCCCAAGTTTGGGATTGCCAACTCACTTTAAGGATTCTGAGAAGTTAACACCAAAATCTAACCTGCCATCAGAAAACTGAACTTCTGCCTTCCACTTAATTAAGTTCCTCCAACCATCCTCTGAAACGCTCCAGGCTGTCCTGGGAAATTCTGCCCAAGGGGCCTCTGATCCTTTACAAGGAATAAGCTACTGAGCTGGCTGGAGAGCAAGGCAACGTGCCTGTGCTGAAGGGAAAATTGGATATATACAGCCATCTAGTGAGAAAACCTTCCATCTGCTCCTAGCAGCTGCACATCAACCACCAACATCTTAATGAAACCTTGCATAAGGTCATGTGTGTTGACTCACAACACTAAAAAATCTGTCTTTTATTTATTCAGCTTCCATATACTACTCCCAAACAAGGAGAAAGAAGCAAAAAAGTCCCAACCAGCCCCCAACTATTTCCACCAGCCCCCCCAAAGTACATCTCTGAGTAGGAATACTCATGGGGCCTCAGAGGATGCACCAGGAAGGCTTTCCTCACCATCTATCACCGTCACAGAGTCACCCTCTTTGGTGGCTGATCTACCTAGGAGTAGTCAAAAGGTGTGGCGCTGGAAATGCACAGCACTCAGGCAACATCCGAGGAGCAGGAGAATCGACATTTCAGGCATAAGCCCTTCATCAGCCTACTTAGGCAGTAGGTCACATTCTGGCGATACTTATTATAGCTAACTATTATGTGCAAACATTGTATTCACAGAAATATACATGACTGGACTGATATTAAACAATTATATACAACAGAGCACGGCATGCTTTTCATTGCATGTCACGCTTCAAGTGAGCCCATGTTAAGGTAGATTATGAGACCTTTGTGCCCTCAGGCTACATACTATGCTACAGTGATGATATCATGACCATGTCCCTTAAAGGTGTATACATATCCTGGCCATGAGATATAGTACAACATTATTTTTTCCTCAAAGATAAAAACTCATCCAGAACAGATTTACATGGTTGTATAATGGCGTGCATGTCAATTTGATAATAATACAAACAAGTAAAACCGAGTTTACAAGGCAAGCATTTCAAACTTCCATGTAATGCTTTCGAAGTTTGGCAACTCATCCTGATCTGGCGATTGTATACCCATCTGGAGGGGTACACACTTATTTAACAAATTGATTGCTATTATCATCATCCTCAGAATATTCTTCCTCACTTTCTTCATGCATAACTGATGTACCATGAATTGATTTGAACTGGCTTCCATTCCTTTATAATGTATCATCATGATCGGTATAACTTTGTATGGTGGGGCTGTTTGCATATTCTAGAAACTTCTGCTGTTATCCAAATACTGTAATTGTATTTCTAATTTGCACTGTCTACCCAGGGTGCAGGTTGTGTATCCCTTCCATTTACCTCTGTCTTTGAAGAATCCCTGTTTGTTGGAATGGTTAGACAATTGGTTGCTGGTCAAGATGTTTGAACATGTGTTCAGCATGGTAATCCCTTCTCTACTGGTGTTACAAGAAATGCAGAAAGGGTGAGAAATGCTCCCTTTGTTCAAATTCTCTGTTGTCAAGGTAGTCTTCCAATGGTTTTCCAAATATCTACCAGCAAGATATTGGAATCCTTTCCAGACAGCCACTATTGGTACCATAGTATATGTTTTCCATCAATGGAGTGTTTTTACTTGATAGGGGAAGACTTATGTTATCGGCCATAACAAAAGAAACCTCCACTCTGCTAAGGACCCAAATGCTTTCATCAGGTCTAACCAAAGGAGGTTGAACCTGAAGCTGTGCAGGATACCTCCAACTCCCCTCTACACCCTTGACCTTTGGAGAACAATGAGCAAAATCATCTGAGGCCAGCCAGCAAAGCAGTCAGCGGGTTTCCACAAACTCAGCTGTGAGGCCTGAGGTGGTACCAAAATGTCCATAACATTGTAGCCACATTGGGAGCATGGGTGTCAACTTTATGTAGAGCCTGACATTTGACAGAAAGATTGTGCTTTGTGTGATGGATCTATGCCTTCTTTCAATCTGTTTAGTCTTCTGAGCAATGATATTTTCCTTGTGGTGTACTTTGAGGGGCGATGATCACTATATACACTCACATAGGTATCTTATAGCAGTGCACACTGCCATTCTCTGATGCCCTCTATTGGAGCAAAACATCTGGATATCAGGAATTCAAGCTAGATGTTTGGGTGTCAGGTGTCAGTCAGCATAATGAGTCCCTCTCAATCTCAGAGATAGATTAATAACCCTTAAGTGTCATTCAAACTGAGATTTGATGCATAAAGGTGTATCCCCCATACAGTCATGTTTCACTCCAAACAGATACTTTGACCAGGAATCTGAATGGGAGGCTTTTAATGCAAAGGGAACAAGTTAACTAACAATTAAAGCCAGCAAATTATTTTAACAGTATAAAATAAATATTTTCTTGAGGACAGGAATTACACTGTGTTGAACTAGCTCATAGTTCTGATTGTCAATTTACGTTTATGTAAAGTTATTTGCCCTCAACCCTGGCCACTATCAGATTATTTCAGGCCTGCATGCTTCTTTAGCATCTTTATCATTAGGGCTGCCTCTCTCAGCATCTTTGACAGACTGCCCTTCTTCCTCACCTGAGGGACAGGTGGCTGCTCTATCCCCCTCTCTCCTACATTCTCACCCTGTCATTAAACTGGTTTGTGAATGACACAGCAAGAAATCACTAATCTGGAGATCTTGTCTGGAGAGTACTGGAGTGCTCCTCTTGAGGTGTCTGGGCAACAGAACTGCATCTTCGGAAGTCCAGCTGTCTGTCCAATGGTGGTCCTCGTGAATGAATGTGCAGTGTTTTAGTGCTGTTCAGCATCAGTCTGAGGATTCTACACTGGGTCATTAGACAGGCTACTGAGAGTATATCTTGTCACCTATGAACCTGTCTTGGATATAATAGGGGGGGGTTTGGTGTGGAACAAACATTCAACGAACCTGGGAATTGTGCAGAATGTAAGCCCCTAGACAGCAGATGGACACGCACTGGAATTATTTCCTGTGGTCATAAACCAGTTGGACATTGAGGGGGTGAAAACGATTCCTGTTCAGGAACCTGTCTGGATGATGTGCTGAATGTCATAAGTGTGCAATCAATGATTCCTTACAGCTGCAGGGACCCCTGCAAATTGAACGGTGCAGGCATCTGGGCTCTCTGGGTCCATGGTGAATGAGATCAAATGAATTGGGTTCTTGTAAAGGGCATTATTATTACACTTGTAGACTGCTGATTAAGACAACCCATACAGGTCCCACGATCTTAAAGGAACCAGAGGCTAAGACATTCAATGCTGCTATTATCTTCAGTGTCACAGGGATAGTGGTGCCTCTCAAGCTGCACGGCTGCAGATCTGCTTCAGAAGTTGGCAAATGTTGGTGATGGTATCACTTTACATTCACAGATGTCTCCGCCACTGCCTTTCATTCATCTACAAATAACTTTTACACACTTGGTAAACTCTCTGTTGGCATACTGCTTGATATCACTGACTGTGAGATGAGAGTGTCTGCCCTCTACATCAAGGTTGCATTTAACCAAGTGCGGCATCAAGAAGCCCTGACAAAACTGGAGTCAATGGGAACTGAGGAACCTCCACTGGTTGAAGTCATACCTGGGACATAGGAAGATAGTTGTAGTTGTTGGCAGTCAGTCATCTCAGCTCCAGGACATCTCTGCAAGGATTCTTCATGGGAGTATCCTCAGCCCAAACATCTTCAGCTGTTTCACCAATGACCTTCCCTCCTTCATAAGGTCAGAAGTGGGAAAGTTCGCTGATGATTGAACAATGTTCAGCACTTTTCACAACTCCTCAAATACTGAAGCAGTCCATGTTCAAGTGCAGAAAGACCTAGATAATATCCAGACTTGAATAAAAAAGTGACAAGTAGCATTTTCACCACAAAAATGCCAGACAATGACCAAGTCCAATAAGACGCAATTAAATGACCAGCCCTTCATATTCAGTGGTGTTGCCATCACTAAAAGCCCCACAATCAAAATCCTAGAGCTGACCATTGACCAGAAACTGAACTGGACTCATCACATAAACACAACGGCTACAAGAGCAGGTCAGAGGGTAGGAATGCTGCATTGGGTAACTTGCCTCCTGACTCCTCAAAGCCTGTCAACCATCTACATGGTGCAATTCAGGAGTGTGAGGGAATACTCCCCACTTGCCTGGATGGGTGCAGCTCCAGCAGCACCCCTGAAGCTTGACACCATCCAGGACAGAGCACCACATCCACAAACACTGGTGACACAATGGCTAGCACTGCTGCCTCATAGCACCAGGGTCCCAGGTTCAATCCCAGCCTTGGGAACTGTCTGCGTGGAGTCATAGAGATGAACAGCATGGAAATAGACCCTTCGGTCCAACTCGTCCATGCCAACCAGATATCCTAATCTAGTCCCATTTGCCAATACTTTGCCCATATCCCTCTAAGCCTGTCCTATTCATTTACACATCCAGATGCCACTTAAATGCTGTAATTGTACCAGCCTCCACCACTTCCTCTGGCAGCTCATTCCACATACACACACCACCCTCTGTGTGAAAAAGGTGCCTCTTAGGTCCCTTTTACATCTTTCCCCTGTCACCTTAAACTCTCTGACCCCAGCTAAAAGACCTTGTCTATTTATCCTATCCATGTCCCTCATGATTTTATCAACCACAACAAGATCACTCTTCAGCCTCCGACGTTCCAGGGAGTTTATACATTCTCCCTGTGTCTGCGTGGGTTTCCTCCGGGTGCTTCGGTTTCCTCCCACATTCCAAAAATGTGCAGGTCAGGTGAATTGGCCATGCTAAATTGTCCATAGTGTTAGGTGCATTAGTCAGGGAGGGGGGGGTTACTCTTCGGAGGGTCGGTGTGGACTTGTTGGGCTGAAAGGCCTGTTTCCACACTGCAGGGGATCTAATCTAATCTAATCTAATCCACTTCCTCCACAACCAACACTCAGTAGCAGCCCTGTGTACTATTTAGAAGACACACTGCAGATATTCACCCAAGATCCTTAGATAACTTCTTCCAAATGCCCACATCCTCCGAGAAGGACAAGGGCAGCAGATATATGGGAACATTGTTGTGGTTCTGTTCGCCGAGCTGGAAGTTTTTGTTGCAAACATTTCGTCCCCTGGCTAGGCGACATCATCAGTGCTTGGGAGCCTCCTGTGAAGCGCTTCTTTGATGTTTCCTCCGGTGTTTATAGTGGTCTGTCCCTGCCGCTTCCGGTTGTCAGTTTCAGCTGTCCGCTGTAGTGGTTGGTATATTGGGTCCAGGTCGATGTGTTTGTTGATGGAGTTTGTGGATGAATGCCATGCCTCTAGGAATTCCCTGGCTATTCTCTGTCTGGCTTGCCCTATGATAGTAGTGTTGTCCCAGTCGAATTCATGTTGCTTGTTGTCTGCGTGTGTGGCTACTAAGGATAGCTGGTCGTGTCGTTTCGTGGCTAGTTGATGTTCATGTATGCGGATTGTTAGCTGTCTTCCTGTTTGTCCGATATAGTGCAGTCCTTGCATGGTATTTTGTACACTACATTCGTCTTGCTCATGTTGGGTATCGGGTCCTTCGTTCTGGTGAGTTGTTGTCTGAGCGTGGCTGTTGGTTTGTGTGCCGTTATGAGTCCTAGGGATCGCAGTAGTCTGGCAGTCAGTTCCGAGATGCTCCTGATGTATGGTAGTGTGGCTTGTCCTTTTGGCTGTGGTATGTCCTCGTTCCGTGGTCTTTCTCTTAGGCATCTGCTGATGAAGTTGCGCGGGTATCCGTTTTTGGCGAATACCTTGTATAGGTGTTCCTCTTCTTCTTTTTGCAGTCCTGGTGTACTGCAGTGTGTTCTGGCCCTTTTGAATAGTGTCCTGATGCAGCTTCGTTTGTGTGTGTTGGGGTGGTTACTTTCATAATTTTGGACTTGGTCTGTGTGTGTGGCTTTCCTGTATACAGGAAACTATGGAAGTAACCACCCCAACACACACAAACGAAGCTGCATCAGGACAAAATACCATGCAAGGACTGCATTAAACACTATATAGGACAAACAGGAAGACAGCTAACAATCCGCATACATGAACATCAACTAGCCACGAAATGACACGACCAGCTATCCTTAGTAACCTCACACGCAGACAACAAGCAACATGAATTCGACTGGGACAACACTACTATCATAGGGCAAGCCAGACAGAGAACAGCCAGGGAATTCCTAGAGGCATGGCATTCATCCACAAACTCCATCAACAAACACATCGACCTGGACCCAATATACCAACCACTACAGCGGACAGCTGAAACTGACAACCGGAAGCGGCAGGAACAGACCACTATAAACACCGGAGGAAACATCAAAGAAGCGCTTCACAGGAGGCTCCCAAGCACTGATGCCTAGCCAGGGGACGAAATGTTTGCAACAAAAACTTCCAGCTCAGCGAACAGAACCACAACAACGAGCACCCGAGCTACAAATCTTCGCACAAACTTTGAATGGGAACATTGCCATCTTCAAGTTTCCCTGAAGCCCACTATCCTGACTTGGAAATATATCACCGTTCTTTAAGTGTCATTGAATTCAAATCCTGGATGTCCCTCCTTAATTATATTGTAGATCCATCTACAGCATGTGGACTGGAACATGTCAAGAAGGCAGCTCACCACCCACCTTCTCAAGGGAAACTAGGGATGGACAATAAATGCTGACACAGCCAGCAATACCCACATTCCTTACGTGAATTTAAAATCAGACCCTGATTCCTCTCTGCGAACATTTGTTGCGTATCCACAGTTTCAGCCCCCTGTGCTACATGTCTCTGGTTTGGTCACACTGGCCATTCTTTTTTTTCTCCTCCTTAGCTTCAGCAATATTAGAACAACTGCTGGCTTAAGTTGACCAAACATCTAACATGGAAATCCTGACTTGTGAAGAAATGTCAGAAATGAGATGTTTTGTCTTCCATTTCATATCTTGACACGGTCATGCAGCCTTTTGGGCCCTTCTCAGACTGGTCATGTACTGGATAAAACGGCGGCCATATATCTACCTCTACATGATGAAGTGCACATTCCATGACCCATGGCCGGTTTTCCTGTCCCGTTGGGTGGCATGGTGGCTCAGTGGTTAGGGCTGCTGACTCACAATACCAGGGACCCAAGTTCAATCCCACCTTCAGCTGACTGTCTGCGTGGAGTTTGCACATTCACCCATGGGTTTCCTCTGGTTTTCTCCCACAGTCCAAAGTTATGCAGGGTAGGTGAATTTGCCATTCTGAATTGTCCATATTGTTCAGGGATAAAACATAGAACATTACAGCACAGTACAGGCCCTTCGGCCCTCAATGTTGCACCAATCTGAATCCCATCTAACCTATACTATTCTATTTCCATCCATATGTTTATCCAATGACCATTTAAATGCCCTTAAAGTTGGCAAGTCTACTACTGTTGCAGGCAGTGTGTTCCACGCCCCTTCTATTCTCTGAGTAAAGAAACTACCTCTGACATCTGTCCTATATCTATCACCCCTCACGCTCACCATCACCATCCAAGGAGAAAGCTCTCACTGTCCACCCTACCTAACCCTCTGAATTATATGTCTCAATTAAGTCACATCTCAACCTTCTTCTCTCTAACAAAAACAGCCTCATGTCCCTCAGCCATTCCCCGTAAGACCTTCCCTCCATACGAGGCAACATCCTAGTAAATCCCCTCTGCATCCTTTCCAAATCTTTCACATCCTTCTTATAATGCGGTGACTAGAACTTTACACAATGCATCAACTGCGGCTGCATCAGAGTTTTGTGAAGCTGCAGCATGACCTCAGGCTCCGAAACTCAATCTCTCTACTAATAAAAGCTAACACACCGTAGGTCTTCTTAACAACCTTATCGTCCTTTCAACATGGACACTGAGATCTCTCTGTTAATTACACTACCAAGAATCTTACCATTAACCCAATACTCAGCATTCCTGTTACTCCTTCCAAAGTGAATCACCTCACACTTTTCCGCATTAAACTCCATTTGGACCCCTCAGCCCAGCTCTGCAGTTTATCTATGTCCTTCTGTAACCTACAACATCCTTCACCACTATCCACAACTCTATCGACCTTAGTGTCACTGCAAATTTACTAACCCGTCCTTCTATGCCCTCATCCAGGTCATTTATAAAAATGACATAGTAGCCCCAAAACAGATTCTTGTGGTACATCACTAGTAATTGAACTCCAAGATATATTCCCACCCACCACCACCCTCTATTTTCTTTCAGCTAGCCAATTTCTGATCCAAACCATTAAATCACCCTCAAGCCCATGACTCCGTATTTTGTGCAATAGCCTACCATAGGGAATCTTAACAAACGCCTTACTGAAATCCATATACACCACATCAACCGCTTTTCCCTCATCCACCTGTTTGATCACCTTCCCAAAGAACTCAATAAGGTTTGTGAGACACGACCTACCCTTCACAAAACCATGTTGACTATCCCTAATCAACTTATTCCTTTCTAGATGATTATAAATCCTACGTCTTATAACCTTTTCTAACACTTTACCCACAACCAAAGTAAGGTTTACTGGTCTATAATTACCAGAGTTGTCTCTACTCCCTTCTTGAACAAGGGAACAACATTTGCTTTCCTCCAGTCTTCTGGCACTATTCCTATAGACAATGACGACATAAAGATCAAAGCCAAAGGCTCTGCAATCTCCTCCCTGGCTTCCCAGAGAATCCTAAAATAAATCCATCCAGCCCAGGGGACTTCTTACTTTCACACTTTCCAGAGTTGCTAACACCTCCTCCTTGTGAACCTTAATCCCATCTAGTTTAGTAGCCTGTACCTCGGCATTCTCCTCGACAACATTGTATTTTTCCATTGTGAATACTGACGAAAAAATATTCATTTAGCCCTTCCCCTCTCTACTCTGATTCCACACACAACTTCCCACTGCTACTCTTGATTGGCCCTAATCTTACTCTAGTCATTCTTTTATTCCTGATAAACCTATAGAAAGCCTTTGGGTTTTCTTTGATCCTATCTTCTCATGTCCCCTCCTGGCTCTTCTTAGCTCTCACTTTAGGTCTTTTCTGGCTAACTTGTAACTCTCAAGCACCCTAACTGAGCCTTCATGTCTCATTGTAACATAAGTCTTCTTCTTCCTCTTGACAAAAGCTTCAACTTCTTTAGTAAACCAGGGCTCCCTCGCTCGACAATTTCCTACCTGCCTGACAGGTACATACTTATCAGGGACACGTACTAGCTGTTCCTTGAATAAGCTCCATGTTTCAATTGTGCCCATCCCCTACAGTTCCCTCCCCATCCTATGCATCCTAAATCTTGCCTAAATGCATCATAATTACCTTTCCCCCAACTATAACTCTTGCCCTGCGGTATTTACCTAACCCTGCCCATTGCTATTGTAAACATAACCGATTTGTGGTCACTATCACCAAAGTGCTCACCTATCTCCAAATCTAACACCTGGCCGAGTTCATTACCAGTACCAAATCCAATGTGGCCTCACCCCTTGTTGGCCTGTCTACATACTGTGTCAGGAAATCCTCCTGCACAAATTGGACAGAAACTGAACCATCTAAAGTACTTGAACTATAGTATTCCCAGTCAATATTTGGAAAGGTAAAGTCCCCCACAACAATTACCCTGTCACTCTCGCTCCTATCGAGAATCATCTTTGCTATCCTTTCCTCTACATCTCTGGAACTATTCAGAGGCCTAGAGAAAACTCCCAACAGTGTAACCTCTCCTTTCCTATTTCTAACCTCAGCCCATACTACCTCAGTAGATGAGTCCTCAAACATCCTTTCTGCCATAATACTGTCCTTGATTAATAATGACCCCCCTCCCCTCACTTTTTACCATCTTCTCTGTTCTTATTGAAACATCTAAGTCCCAGGACCTGCAAGAACCATTTCTGTCCCTGCTCTAGCCATGTCTCTGAAATGGTCACTACATCGAATTCCTAGGTACCAACACATGCTGCAAGTTCACACACCTTATTCCGGATTCTCCTGGCATTGAAGTAGATACACTTCAAACCAACTTCTTGCTTGCTGGTGCCCTCTTGCGACTTTGAAACCTTATTTCTGACCTCACTACTCTCAACCTCCTGTGTACTGGAACTACAATTTAGGTTCCCATCCCCCTGCTGAATTAGTTTAAACCCTCCTGAAGAGCATTAGCAAATTTACCTCCCAGGATATTAGAACCCCTCTGATTCAGGTGAAGACTATCCTGTTTATAGAGGTCCCACTTATCCCAGACAGAGCCCCAATTGTCCAGGCATCCAAAACCCTCCCTCCTGCACCATTTCTGTAGCCACATGTTTAACTCCTCTCTCTCCCTATTCCTCGCCTCGCTAGCACGTGGCATGGGCAATAAACCAGAGATAACAATTCTGTTTGTTCTAACACTAAGCTTTCACCCTAGCTCCCTGTATTTCTGCCTTAAATCCCCATCTCTCTTCCTGCCTATGTCGTTAATGCCAATGTGGACCATGACTTGGGGCTGCTCCCCCTCTCCGCAAGGAACCCGGAAATACGTTCAGAGACATCACAAACCCTGGCACCTGGGAGACAACACACCAAGCGTGAGTCTGTCTCATTCCCACTGAACCTCCTAACTATGGAGTCCCCAATGACTACTTTCTGCTTCTCTTCCCCCTTCTCCCAACAGGGACAGACTCTGTGCCAGAGACCTGTACCCCACGGCTTACCCCTGGTAAGTCGCCTCCCCACCAACACCCCCCCACCAACAGTTTCCAAAATGGTATACTTGTTGTTGAGTGGAATGGCCACAGGGGATCCCTGCACTGCCTGCTCGTTCTCTTTCCATCCCCTGACAGTAACCCATCTTGCCTTTTTCTTGCACCTGAGGTGTGACTACCTCCCTGTAACTCCTTTCAATAACCCCCTTCACCTCGCGAATGATCCGAAGTTCATCCAGCTCCAGTTCCCTAATGCGGTTTTCGAGGAGATGGAGTTGGGTGCACTTCCTGCAGATGCAGTCAGCAGGGTCACTCGTGTTGACCCTTACCTCCCACATTCTGCAGGAGGAACATTCAACTGCCCTAACCTCCAATATTCTAAATTTCCAACGAGACTACTGAAAACTAAAAAAAATCTAGTCACCTTATCAATCCGGCGCACAGAACCCTTTTTTTGTTTCGAGGTGGTGGATGGGTAGGAGACACTACCCAAGTAATGTTTCGATAAAGCAACCGCCCAAATCTATAACCTCACTGACCCAGCAGTCCCGTGCCCACCCCTGCTCAGCATGCACTCCGCCTATACAAGAGGTAAGTTTATATACTTTAAATTTACCTTCCCATCAGGCCCTGGTCCTCTCTGTTGCTCCTCCCACTGCAACTGCCGCCCAAAAAATGATGTGTAGGTTGAATGGATTAGTCATGGGAAATGTAGTGTAATAGAGAGGGGAATGGGTCTGGGTGGGTTACTCTTCGGAGGGTCGGTGTGGACTGGTTGGGCCGAAAGGCCTGTTTCCAGACTGTAGAGAATCTAATCTAATCTAGGTTAAGTGGATTAGTCATGGGAAATGTAGTGTAATAGGGTAGGGGAATGAGTCTGGATGGGATACTCTTCGGAGGGTCGGTGTGGACTTGTTGGGCCAAATGGCCTTTTTCCTCACTATAGGGATTCTATGATTCTCAATCAGTCATGTGCAAGATCTTTGTGGCCCTAATCTTTATATTGCTTTCCAGGTATGCAACATTTAGCTCACTCTGTTAATGGCCTCAATTATTTTTCAATAAAACTGAACAATGTTGGAATCTACAGTCTGCAGAATGGTGTCACCCCCAAATACATAACTTCCGAGTACAGCTACTGTATGGCTGTATATCAATAACATTCCTGACCACCATTAGCATTGCTCGTGAATCTTAGCTGTTCTTCTTCTCAAAATTAAATGCATCACAGACACTGTGTGTCAGAAATTGATACAGATTATTTATCTTTTTTCTGCAGTGAGTGCTTCATGTCAATGCTAAGCACTTAATTGAGTACGTGTGTAATAGTATTCCCTAATCCATTCCTCGACCACCAACAAACATCAGTCCCTCTTCCCATGGCATATTCCTGTATATCCACAGAAGGTGCACCCACCCCTTCACCTCCTCCCTGCTCCCCATCAAGGGCTAAACAGTCGTTCCAGGTAATACAGCATTTCACCTTGACCTGCTCCAACCTTGTGTATTGTATTCACTGCACCCAATGTGATCTACTCTAAATTGGAGAAACCAATGCAGACTGAGTGCACGACTACACTCTGGGCCGTGCACAAGTGTGACCCTGACCTGAAGCTCCTTGGATGCTGCCTGAACTGCTGTGCTCTTCCAGCACCACTAGTCCAGAATCTGGTTTCCAGCATTTGCAGTCATTGTTTTTACCTTCCCAATGCTGGTTATTTTAACACAGCATTCTGTTCCCATTTTGCAATGCTCCACCGAAACATAGCGGCAACTGGAGGAGCAGCAGACTAGGCAGTTTACAACCTTCTGGACTTAATATCGAGTTCAACATCTTCAAATTGTGAACCCATTCCTTCCTTTTCTTTTAGCTTTGCTTGTTACATTCTCTGTCACCGTGTCCTCTCTCCCCTCCCCCCACCACAGTGGGACTGTCTGTTCTTCCCAGTCTGGCAGCTGGACACACCATTGTTCTATCTTTCTTACATTCCGATTACTTCAGCTGAACTATCAACATCTTTTCTCCCCCAGCCTCCACCTTTCCCCTTCCCTCCCCCAGCTACTGCGTAAACCCTGCCTTCTCCACACCACTTCAGTTCTGATGAAGAGTCATTTGGACTGGAAAAGTTAGCTTGCTTTCCCTCCATGGATGCTGCCTGACCCGCTGTGATGTCCAGCATCTTGTTTTCAATATTCCCCTTCTCGTTGCTCCTCTCAACTGGGCGTGCTTGTACTGTGAAGGAACACATGCAAACGTACCTCATTTGCAATGTACATTCTTAGTAAGGCCAACTAGAGCAAGATGGAAATGTGTTGCTGGAAAAGCGCAGCAGGTCAGGCAGCATCTAGGGAACAGGAGAATCGACGTTTCGGGCATTAGCCCTTCTTCAGGCTAATGCCCGAAGGCTAATGCCCGAAACGTCGATTCTCCTGTTCCCTAGATGCTGCTTGACCTGCTGCGCTTTTCCAGCAACACATTTCCATCTCTGATCTCCAGCATCTGCAGACCTCACTTTCTCCTCCAACTAGAGCAAGCCAAGTTAGAAAAAAATAAGTGGATATTAACTTTTAATTTGATTTACTCAGCCTCTAAACAACTCCCCCCAACACTGTAGAAGGCCTTCACCTTTCTTATGATGTTCCCTCGGTCCTCTTTCAATCTCCCTTTGCCCATCAGCCCTTTCACCATCTCCCTTGATATTCCTGTTCTTTCCCCAATCTTACTTTCACCTAGGTCCCTCTGTCCAATCTTAGTCCCTTCACCTCCTCCCTGCTCACCATCCATGGCCCCTTACTCAATACACCTTCTCCTTCTCTCTTCCCAGTGTACCAAATTGCCACATCATGTTCCCCTCCCTAAAGGTACAGCTCCCACATTTCCTTGTCCTCCTTACCTCTCTCAATTTCCTCCTTCCACCTCCCAGGATCCTTCCAGTGTCTCCAACAACCACATTCTTTAAGTTCCAATCTACCACTCTTTTCTAACAACCAGGAGAAAGTAGGACTGCAGATGCTGAAGATCAGCCGGTCAGGTAGCATCCGAGGAGCAGGAAAGTCGACGTTTCGAGCGTAAACCCTCCTGAAGGGCTTATGCTTGAAACGTCAACTTTCCTGCTCCTTGGATGCTACCTGACTGGGTGTGCTTTTCCAGTGCCACACTTTTTAACACTTTCCACCAACCCACCTTTGAATGAACCGTTTGAGTTGAGGCCCCTTTTTGAGTTTAAGCCCCATTTGTTTATCTCAGTAAAATTTGTGGGGGGTCAACCAGGCTTGTGTACCTTCAGAACTTCCTCAGTTCTGAGGACGGGTCACTGGACTCCAAACATTAACTCTGACTTCTTTTCATAAATGCTGCCAGACCTGCTGAGCTTTTCCAGCAATTTCCATTCTTGTTTACCTTCAGACTCCACTTCATGCACTATAAGAGCGTTAGCCCAAAGAAACATGTTGGTTATGAAGCAGTCAAGTTACTGAAGAAGCTTATGCCAAAACAGGGATACACCTCATATATTAATGAGTATATATATATATATATATATATATATATATTTCCTGTTAGTGCCTGACAAGCTTGTGTTTGTAAACATAATTCCAATAGGCTGAGTTATTAATGAGTATTCAAGGAATGCTAATAAATCTGAACGAGGGTCCCAACTATTTGGCTAAGGGATCTTTAATTTTGTTTCCACCTACAAGGTACTAACATTTTGCTCCCACCTAATTAAGTTCCTCCACTCACAATTCCAAAAGCTCTGGGTGGCAAATTTCATCTGCTAAGTCTTTTTACAAGTCAATCTTAATATAATTTTCAGCAAAGCGAATTGCATTTTGAAGACAACTAATTCCCTTATCTGTGCTCTCTTTTCAATCAGTATGGTCAGGACTGATCACTTAACACATAGCAATTATTTTATTTGTTTTAAAAGTACCTTCAGCAAAATCTAACAGAATTAGAACACATCACTATAAAAGAATGGCTTTGTAATGGAACAAGGAATCATTCTGAGAGGGCTGTAATTGAAATCCATTCAGGACACAAATGAAATTCTTCTTAATAGAAAATGATAAAGTGACTGCTTTTCTCCATAATTATGCACTCTAAAAAGTCAGACAATTCAAAGGCATATTGTTTCATCAGCAGCGACTTAATTATGGAGAAAAGCTGCATTCAGTCATTTTTCATTGAAAGAGAAACACCTTGGATTCTTGATCTGGAAGTAAAATGGATCTTCACCAGAATACAAAACAGAGATTAGCAAATAAGTAGCTGATTTTTCACCTTGCTTGATCTCCTTTCCATTAAGGTTAACAGATAGTGGTTCAACTCTCCTTGAAGATTCACTTCCTCATCTCATTGTCACTTTTACTTGATTGACCAAGGCATTATGGTGGAGAAAACAACATCTTGGGTCAACTATATGATCCCCAAGCTCCAAGCTAATTCAGAAAGATACAAGGCTTGAACATATACCTTTTGTGTGCAGAGACTGGATCTCTTCTTATAATGTAGGTCACTTCTAGTAGTCATAATAGAGCCACTTTACAAACTCAACTAATTATCTTAAACTGTTTGCTCATGTTACTGCTGTGCCTGTGTACTTCGTTCTACTTCACCTGATGAAGGAGCAGTGCTCTGAAAGCTTTGGATTTTAAATAAACCTTTTGGACTATAACCTGGTGTTGTGTGACTTCAGACTTTGTCCACCCTAGTCAAACACCAGCATCTCTACATTATATTACTATTAGCACAGTCATGATTGCTCAGTAAGTACTAATTAATCATGGATCATATCTTAGAGTAATTGCTTTGTTTTGAGATTTGCAAGTGAAAACTATTTGTGTAACATTTTTGCAGGACCTTGAGATCTTCTTCGGATAATCCAAAATTTGGATAATTGATATTCAGATAATTGAACTGCCTGTGCACAAGATTGAGCATAGATGTCAGTGCTAGTGCGATACCATGTCATTCATTCAAATGATTGGCGTATTGATTCAAACAGCATGTTTCTTCATTCTATTCTTTTCTCAAACTATACACAACTAAGCAGATTGTGAGGCCATTTCAGAGTCAACTACATTGTTGTGAAGTCATGTGTAAGTCAGGCTGGGTAAGAGTGGCTAATTTCCATCCTTAAAGGATGATGGTGGACCAGGTGCATTTTCTTTAATAACAATTATCATGGTCACCATTACTAAGCTTTATATTCCAATGTATTAATTGAATTTAAATTCCATTAGCTGCCAGGGATTTGATCCCACATCTCCAGACTAGGGTCCCTAAAAAACTACTTTAGTGACATTACCACAATGCTACCATCTCCCCACAACTCAACCAACTTATCTTTCAAAACTCAAAATGAAGTGTTCACCTTTATTTGTGATTCTGCCATTTGACAATATATGCTGAACTATCCTGGACATATTAATAACTACATTAACAATTAACTTAAGATAATCAATCAAGTGTGTAAAATGGCTCATTTATATTTACCAGAAATGACAGTATCATAGTCATAGGGATTTACAGCACAGAAAAAGGACCTTCGGCCCATCAAGTCTGTAGCAAACAAAAACAACCACCTAACTATTCTAATCTTATTTTCTAGTACTTGGCCCATGGCTACGTATGCCCTGACATCACAGATATACATCTAAGTACTTATACTGTCCCACAGTCATTAAGATATACAGCACAGAAACAGACTCTTCGGTCCATGCCAACTAGATATCCTATCCTAATCCAGTCCCACTTGTCAGCACTTGGCCCATATCCCTCTAACCCCTTCCTATTCATATACCCATCCACCCATCCAAATCCCTTTTAAATGCTGTAATTGTACCAGTACCAGCCTCCACCACTTCCTCTGGCAACTCATTTCATACACGCACCACCCTCTGCGTGAAAAAATTGCCCTTTAGGTCCCCTCTGACCCTGAACCCTTGCCCCCTAATTCTGGACTCCCCCATCTCAGGGAAAAGACCTTGTTTATTTACTCTATCTATGCCCCTCAGGATTTTATAAACCTCTATAAGGTCACCCCTCAGCCTCTGATGCTCCAGGGAAAACAGCCCCAGCCTATTCAGCCTCTCCCTATAGGTCAAAACTTCCAACCCTCGCAATATCCTTGTAAATCTTTTCTGAACCCTTTCAAATTTCACAACATCCTTACAAAAGGAGGGAGACCGGAATTGCACGCAATATTCCAAAAGTGGCCGAACCAATGTCCTGTACAGCCACAAAATGATCTCCTAACTCCTATAATCAATGCTCTTACCAATAAAGGAAGGCATACCAAATGCTTTCTTCACTATCCTATCTACCTGCAACTCTACTTTCAAGGAACTATGATCCTGCACTCCAAGATCTCTTTGTTCAGCAACACTCCCCAGGAACTTACCACTAAGTGTATAAGTCCCGCTCTGATTTGCTTTTCCAAAATGCAGCACCTCACATTTATCTAAATTAAACTCCACCTGCCACTCCTTAGCCCATTGGCCCATCTGATCAATAACCCGTTGTACTCTGAGGTAACCTTCTTCACTGTCTACTACACCTTCAATTTTGCTGTCATCTGCAAACTTACTAACTATACCTCCTATGTTGACATCCAAATCATTTATATAAATGACGAAAAGTAGTGGACCCAGTACTGATCCTTGTGGCACACCACTGAACATAAGCCTCCAGTCTGAAAAGAAAGCCTCCACCACCAAACTCTATCTTCTACCTTAGAGTAGCTAGTTCTCCCTATATTCCATGAGATCTAACCTCACTAACCAGTCTACTATGATGAACCTTGTCAAATACCTTACTGGCCTATAATGATCACGTCTACTGCTCTGCCCTCAATAATCCTCTTTGTTACTTCTTCAAAAAACACAATCAAGTTCATGAGACATGATTCCCCACACACAAAGCCATCCTGACTATCCTTAATCAGTCCTTGCCTTGCCAATTAAATGTAAATCCTGTCCCTCAGGATTCCTACCAACAACTTGCCCACCACCGATATCAGACTCACCGGTCTATAGTTCTCTGGTTTGTCCTTACCACCCTTCTTAAATAGTGGCACCACGTTAGCCAACCTCCAGTCTTCTGGCACCTCACCTGTGACTATCGATGATACAAATGTCTCAGCAAGGGGCCCAGCAATCACTTCCCTAGCTTCCCACAGAGCTCTAGGGTACACCTGATCAGATCCTGGGGACTTATCCACTTTTATGCATTTCAAGCCATCCAGCACCTCCTCCTCTGTAATATGGACATTTTACAAGAAGTCACCAACTATTTCTCCACATTCTATTTCTTCCATGTCCTTCTCCATAGTAAACACTGATTACTCGTTTAATATCTCCCCCAACTCCTGTGGCTCCACACATGGGTGCCCTGCTCCACTTCTGTCCCTACTACCTTTGCAGGCAGTGGATTTCAGATTCCCACCACTCTCTGAGTGAAAAACAGCTTTCCTCACATTACCATAAAACTTCCTGCCCCTTATCTTCCATCTATGCCCCTGTCATTGATCCGTCTACCAAGGTGAAAAATTTCCTCTTGTCTGCCCTGTCTATGCCTCTCATTACTCCAAGAAAAACAACCCAAGTTTATCCAATCTCTCTTCATTACTGAAACCCCCCAGTCCAGGCAATATCCTGGTAAATCTCCTCTCTACCCTTCTACAGTGTGTATTCCAGACTGCGCTCAATCCTCTAGTTATGGACTAACCAACTTTTTATACAGCTCCAACATTACCTTCCTGCTGTTAAAGTCTATATCTTGGCTAAAAATTGCAAGTATCCCACATGCCTTTTTACCCACTTTTTTTTCTTTCCCATTACCTTAATGGACTGGTGTACATACACAACAAATTCTTCTGATTCTCGGTATTTCCCTCTGTAACCCTTGCCTTGCTTATCCTGTCCAAGTGTGTCATCTCACACTTTTGTATATGAACTTCTATTTGCCATTGACCAGCCCATCTGACCAGCCGTGTCTGTATTTTCCATCCAAGGCTATCTTCCTCAATATTGACCACAGCACTAATTTTCACATCATCTGCAAACATACTGGTCAGTCCTCTTACATTCAAGTTTAAATCATACAGGTATAGAAAAATACAAACCACAAACAGCAAGGGCCCCAACACTGATCTCTGGCAAACCCCACTGGTCATGGCTTTCAGTCACAAAAACACCCCTTGACCTTCACCCTCTGCTTCCTACCACTCAGAACATTCTGGACCCAATTAGCCAAATTTCCTTGAATCCCATGGGCTCTAACCTTCAGGATCAATTTCCAATGCGGTACCGCATTTCAGAAGACTTTGAGTGCATTGCTCTCATCTACATACCTGATCACCATGTCAAAACATTCAATCAAGTTGTTCAGACCTAACCTTCCCTTTACAAAGGAACCTTTTCTCCGCAAAAGGAATATGTTTAAGCTTTGCATCTTTATTTAATTATCTGCACGTTTGGAAAGCCAAGAACTCTTCATAATTTGAATAAGTATGATTAAAATATATATCCATATTATGTCTGATGAACTACCTTCCAAAAAATGCTGGATAATACATCAAACAAAAACTTTTTTATAAGTTTGCAAACCATTACTGTAAGAATAGCAAGGTGCCTTTAAGTCAAGACTCCAATCAAAGTAACCTGGTAACACTTGGTATATGGTCCGTGCGAGCCAGTACATAGGTGTTTTGCCAGTGTTGTGATATTCCACTGCTACTATAAGGATCTCTATTCACAGGAGTAGGACTCACAGGAGTAAGGATTGAACATAACTTTGAATTTAATTATAAGAAAACTGGCGTGCAGTGCATTGTGATTCTAGAGGTGCCAAAATCACCATATCAGTTCTTCTGATTTCAACAATTTACAATTATTACAAAGTTCTTCAGAGATGTTTTAATAAAACAAAGTAATTTTTTTTATTCTTAATTGAAGTTGAGATCAGAAACTTCAATGATTGCTTAAAAGTCAAAGTCCCAATCCAGCGATAGAACAGACAGCAGCAAGTCCCTGGCACCCATAGCTTCTTAAGAGCTATTGGTAAAAACAAACCAATTTAAGATTGAGGAGTACCTCTGTGAAAACTCCAGGAGCATTTTTGTATTTTTATGCTAATTTGTTTAATGGTTTAATGGTGATAGTTAATTCCTTTGTCTCTCTCACTGTCATGCATTATTTACGACTAGTCCCTTCTGAAATCAAACGAGGATATATTTGTATTTTGTAGGAGGTCGCAAGTGTCTTTGAGCAAATGCTATAAATCGGATCAGACTGTTTCAACTGACAGGCAGTTTGCCAAAGAATAAAAATGCAGGAAGAGTCCTTTCTTGGCAAACCGTTCCACCATTTTAAAAATGTAAGTACTGTTTATCCAATAACTGATGCTAAAATGGAAAAAAAAAACAATGAAAAGTAGAACACAAACGCAAATCATTGCAGAAACTGTAAGTCAGAAATAAAAACAGAAACTAAAGTGGGTATCTGTGGAGACAAAGTAAACATTCAGTGTTTGTGTGTGTCTATTTTAATTAACGTTTCTGTATATAAAGGGCCAGATTTCCTCCTGGATGATTGAAAATAACACTGTTTCCACAATCTTTAAAAATTATTCAACTTCTCCATAATTTTTTTTTGAAATAGTTTGTTCCTAAGTTTTGGGCATTTCCGGCAAAGCAATAGTTTTACCCATCTCAAATTGCCCTTTAAAAGGTGATGGGAAGCCATACTGCTGATGTCCATGTTGAGTAAGTACACCCGTAGTGCTGCTAGAACATTAGAGATAGGAGCAGGATAGGCAATTCAACACGTAAAGTTTATTCTGCCAATCAACATGATTAGGGCTAATCTCATCTCAGCCACAACTCCACTCTCCTGCCTACTCTCCATAATCCTTCAATCCATTTGAGATTAAAAATATATCTCCTCCTTAAATTTACTCAATATCCTGGCATCTACCACACTGTGGGATAGTGTCTTTCACATATTCATGATTCTTGGACAGAAGTAATTTCTCCTTATCTATGTTTTAAATCTGCTACCTCTTATCATAACACTGTGACCTCTTGTTCGAAGATTGCTTCACAATACTCTTTCGACATTTACTTTGTCAATATTGTTAACTTCAATTAGATATCCTCTACTTCTTCTTCAGAGAGTGTAGGCTTAAACTACTCAAAATCTCTTCATAAGACAAACCCCTCTTCACTGGAAGCAATCTTCACTGGAATTTCCTCTGAACTATCTCTCGTGCAATTATATCCCTCCTCAAGTTAGGGAACAAAATTCTATGCAATGTTCCAAGTGCAGTCAAGAGCATTGCCACTTTGCTAAATGAGATAAATTCAGAATGGATCTATCAGTTTAAAATTGGGCATCCACAAGGAACTGTGACTCATCAGGAATAGCAAATTTACATTCAAATACAATCTGTTATCTCATGGTCTGAATACATTACAATAAACTAACGGATCAGCTCTAGTTCTGTGGAGAGTGCTGAACAGCATTCAGGAGCAGCACCAGGCATATCTAAAATGCAGGGGAGAAAGTGAGGTCTGCAGATGCTGGAGATCAAAGTTGAAACTTTATTGCTGGAACAGCACAGCAGGTCAGGCAGCATCCAGGGAACAGGAGATTCGACGTTTCGAGCACAGGCCCTTCTTCAGGAATATCTAAAATGCAGTGCAAGCTGGTGAAAGAATAACACAGGGCTGCATGCATGTTAAATACCAGAGGCAACATGTAAAAGGTAGAGTCAAGCATGTGTTGCTGGAAGAGCACAGCAGGTCAGGCAGCATCCGAGGAGCAGGAAAATCGACATTTCAGACAAAAGCGCTTCATCATTCCTGCTTGATTTACCTGCTCCTCAGATGTTGCCTGACCCGCTGTGGTCTTCCAGCACCACGCTCTTGACTCTAATCTCCAGTATCTGCAGTACTCACTTTCACCATGTAAAAGATAGAGCAAAGTGATTTCAGAATCAATGGATCAGAACAAAGATCCTCTCAAACCTAATCATGTATGCTAGTGTACAAATGTACAACTAACCAAAGTGTGGAGGCGTCGGGATTGGACTAGGATGTACAAAGTTAAAAATCACACAACACCAGGTTATAGTCCAACAGGTTTATTTGAAAGTACTAGCTTTCAGAGTGCTGCTCTTAAAAGAAGACTTAAAAGGAGTTCTGGAATTTACATATTCATGAACCAAAACCTGCAACCCATTCTAAAAGATGAAAGACTTTACAGCAACCTATGTTTGTTAAATATACCTCTTTAATTGCATGATACTGTGATCTTTGTTAGAAATTCCGTGTCTTATGATTTTGACCCACTAGTTACCTGATGAAAGAACAGCACTCTGGAAGCTAGTAATTCCAAATAAACCTGTTGGACTATAACCTAGTGTTGTGTGATTTACAAATAACCAAGGAAGCAGGCTCAACAAGTATCTCTATTCTCAATAATCAAATAGCCAATGAGTATACAAAAGTATTCAGTTTAAAAAAAACTCTGGTAAAGTTTGCAATAATGGTAGCAGATTGAAAATTAAGCAGTCAATTTTGAAATTCCTGGCTTTTCAGGTTGATTAAAATTTGTTTGTCCTGGTTCTTTATAGCCATGGCTGGCAGGCAGTTGTCAGAGTGAGGGACTTGCTTGCTGGCTAGCTGACTTCTACCACTCAGAGTAAGGGAGCCTTTTACCTGCAATACTCAAATGACTCATAGGTAATTCTTTGACTGTGATCTTCACAACAAACTAGTGCTCAAACCAAGACTACTACATATGCTTTAACTTATTATCACACTCTATTTCCACTAGCACGCACAAATCAATGTTGAACTAGTATTTAACTTCTGTTCTTGTGTATTCTTAAAAGATGAAGAAGAAAAGCACATTTCTCTCCCAGAGTGTTGTCTTGTACCCTATCATATACACAGACTGAGATAACATCCTGGAGGTTTCTCTTCAGATTTTCATGCATATATCTCCTTTTAAGTTCAACCTATTGGAACTTCCTTGACAACTCATTAGGTGAGATTCTACGCTCTCTCTCTTTCCCTTCCCAGACTATCACTGAATTTACATTTGTAATCATCTTTTGACTGTAAATTTTGAAAAAAAAAACACATTCTGAGATGAGCATATCCATAAGTGATGCAGGGTTATGAGCAACCATCAAGAATGTGACATACAAACATATGGATTTTACAGCAAGTTCCATTAGATGGTAATCAGGTTTTGGAATCGATTCTATCTCTAACTTTCCAACAGATGTTGGAGACATACTTATTGACGTTCAAGTCAGGACAACTAACTGAACACAAGACAGGGATCTAGCCAGGAGTGTCCTGTGTAATATTACATTGAATTAGTGCATTATTGCATTTATACAGCAATAAATTAGTGAGGTCTATATTCATATTTAAGAGACATGTGTTACCCAATCCATTTTGCCAGGGTGTGGCAAATATAATAGAATAAAACAGGATCGATTCCAACAGCCAACAAAATATTATTGTTGTTTTTGTTATTATTGGATGTCATGGCTAGGAAGTACCAGCAGGTTGGAGATAAGCTGATAATGCCAAGACATTGGATTGGACAAGCCAGACATATTCCTGCTTCAATTCCTGGCAGCTGCTTGCCTACAAGGGAAGATCAGCCAATTCTGTAAATTACTTGGCCAGTTAATGGTTATGAAACCAGATCACCAAAATTTATCAGCATTGTAAAGCCTTTTGCCATGTAGGCAGTCAAGCACAGCAGATTCCTTTCCCTAAAGGAAATTAGTGCATTAAATGGGTTTTTGCAACAATCTATAATAGTTTCATGGCTATCTTCACTGAAAATAGCTTTGTATTGAGATTTATTGCATTTAAATTCCAGCAGGTGTCATGTCCCTGGGACTCTGGTTTACTAGACCACTACCTTTAATGCTACATCATGTGAACAGGATAATGACTCCACATCAACAGAATTGATGTGGAGATGCCGGTGTTGGACTGGGGCAGACAAACTTAAAAATCACATAACACCAGGTTATAGTCCAACACATTTATTTCGAAGTACAAGCTTTCAGAATGCTGCTCCTTCATCAGGTAACTAGTGGGACAGGATCATAGGACACAAAATTTATAGTAAAAGATCGAAGTGCCATACAACTGATGCACTGTATTGAACAAACCTAGATTGCTGTTCGGTGTTCAATCACACATAATGGGTTGCAGGTTTCCATTCATTAATATGTAAATACCAGAACTTCTTTGAAGTCACATTTCCGAGATAACTTAAGGGGTACGCAACAACACAGAGTCATTGAGCAGAGGCGAATAGCCAAGTTCGGTACCCATGAGGATGGACTCACCCGGGATCTTGGGTTCATGTCACACTACATGTGACCTCACCACACTATACACTCACAAACACACTCACACACAAGTACACATACACACAGACTCTTACACACGATCACACACGAAGATCCTCTCTCTCCCTCAGACACACACCGACACACATGTGCACACCCTCTCACAGGCATATACTCCTTCACACGCGTGCACACACTCTATCAAGCATGCACACACTCACACAAACACACACTCTCACATGCACACACACTTACACACATTCTCACTCTCTCTCTCCCTAACACGTACACACACTTCCATATACATCTATGGGGTAAATTTGCAATTGCAGATTTGTATTTGCAGATACATTTTATGTTGTTCAAAAAGCACACATTCTCGAGGCAGCTCGTCCATGTGACATTTTATACACTCCCACCTTGGAAATAGAACCAGTCTGACTCAAGGTTGGAACACAGATAGACCCCTTTTTGCACTGTCTGAGCTGAGATGTCACCTTTTTATCAAAAACCTTGAGTTATCTCAGAAATGTGACTTGAAAGAAGTTCTGGGATTTACATATTAATGAATGGAAACCTGCATCCCAATTCTAAGTGATTAAAGACTTAACAGCAATCTAGGTTTGTTCACTTCAGTTATATGACACATTGATCTTTTATTATAAATTCTGTGTCCTATGATCCTACCTCACTAACTACCTGATGAAGGAGCACTGCTCCAAAAGCTTGTACTTCCAAATAAACCTGTTGGACTATAACCTGCTGTGTGACTTTTAACTTTATCGACAGAATTGACAGATCAAAGAAAGACACTTTATCAACATGATCTCTAAGTTTCTAATGTGTGATGGCAAATTCAATTTATTGTTCAGATTTCTAAAATAAAATTGACGCCTGTATTCCTGATAAAGGGCTTTTGCCCGAAACGTCGATTTTCCTGCTCCTCAGACGCTGCCTGAACTGCTGTGCTTTTCCAGCACCACTCTAATCCAGTCAATGAAAGTTAATGAATGTCATTGAACACAGCAATTGACAAACAGTGAACAGTGAGCGAAATGAATGAGCAAGTGAAGGGATGAATTTATATTTCCTTCTGAAATAAAATGATAAACATATAAAAAGTATGGTGGAAATGGGTTGCAAGTATTCCAATCCTTCTTTGTCTTTCTAAGTTATGGCTGGATGGAAGCTCTTGTGGTACACTGGTATTGTATGTAGCTTAGGGCTTGGAGGCCTGGGTTCAAGTACCACATGCTGTAGGGGTGTACCTCTGAATAGATTGTTTAGAAAATATCGAAATATTGGGAAAAATGACTGTAATGTGTTGGAGACAGGGAAAAGCTTATTTGCAATACTCAAATATAATATGAATAGCTTTGCTGTAGATACATCTGGTGATTCATGAAAAATCAGAAAGGCAAACACAGCAGTTTGGCAAGTTTATTAAAGAAAGATTTCTGCACTGGGAGAGACAAAGTCATGAGGTAACTTGAGGTGCAACTTGGATATCTCATTTACAAATGAAGGTATGACTGGTGATTATTTTCGGTGAAGCCCTTCTTGCAGATATCTAGGGACTGCAGATTCACAGCTGATACAGTGACCTACATGACCAGCTGCAAAAACAGGAAAATCTACCCTATGGAATTTACTTACGACTGCTCTGAGCCATTAGTCAAACTTCATCTGAAAATTAACTCTCCACATGATTTAGGAACTTAAGTGAATTAAGGACTTAAATGTCAAAACTGATGGATTGTTAGAGCCTCTCATACATCTCTTAGTGTTGGCACAACCCTGTCAAAGTAGGAAGTACTGATATTTCAAATGGAAACTGGTTAGGCTGAATGAAATCATGAGTCCAGACGCAGTCATAAATCAGGTTTGATTTCTCAAACAAAGCAATACACTATTGATGACATAAGTCTGAGCTAAGCATAGGACATGCTGGAAAACACTCAGCAATGGATAGAAAAGTATTTTAGTTCGAATGACACTCATTGGCCTGACTGGCTCAATTTTCTTGGTGATGTCATGACCCTGATGTCAGCCTCAAATCCACACTAGGGAAACTGAACCAAAAGCTAAACATTGCAGGTGCTGTAGATCGGAAATAAAAATCTAAAAATGCTGGAAATACTCAACAGTCTGGCGAAAGCTACAGAGGGAGAAATGTTTGGGTCAAGGACACTCTTCAGGCCTGAAGATAGGTAGAAATGTAACTTCAAGCAAGGAGAGTCAGGGGTAAGAATAATAAAAAGAGGTGTGCGATTGGGTGAGAGTGAGAGAGATCAACTGACAAAATATATTTATAATATAAAAGAAAATGGTAATGGTTGGAGTAAAGAAATAGAAGTTTTGCCAGAGTGGGTATGATTTGCAGAATAATGTACTGGAGTTTTCAGCTTGAAATTATTGAACTTACTGTTGATACTGGGCAGCTACAAAGTGCCCAACTGGAAGGTCAGGTGTGCTAACCCCTACAAGGCCCAAGGGGGTTCACAAATGAATCTCCCTTGGAGCTTGTTGATGATGAGTTGCCCTGGTAACAGGCAATGGCCTGCCCAGCTGCAACTCACCCCCCCTGTAAAGCAGACCCAGATCTGCAGAACTGTCTGTCTCACGCTGGGACGAGCCGATGTGTGTCACAAATAGTGGCTCTAGTTTGGTGTTCAACAATAACTGGCGTCCCTTTCTGGTCGGGCTTCCTGAGTTATTACATTGGTAATGAGGCTAAAAAAATGTTTCAGATAACCTTGATTTTGCAAACACTGGGTAAAACTATAATGGGGAAATATTAGAAATGCAACTGTTTGGGAAACTGCAACCTTATGATGTAGATGTGAAAGATTGGTTCCAATATACCGAAAGAATAAGATTTGTTTCAGGAAAGTGGGATTGAAGGGGATCACTGACACAAAGTCAATCTCGAGGCTGCTTGTGGAGCCCTGACATTCAGCATCATAAATAGCTTAACCAACACAGTAGCTCCAGAGTCAAAAATCCTTTGGCTAACTGATCAATATTGTACCGGGACATCTGTTATATTGCAGTGTTATGGGTTTAACATGGAAAATAGAACATCTAGGGAACTAATTAGTGAATTTTTGATGAGACAGCACAAATTAGAATTTAGAAGAATTTAGAATTAGATTTATTATCACATGTACTCAAGTTACTGAGGAACAGGAATACAATGAACAGTGTACAATGTTGCCAACACATGACATAGGTACAAAGTACAGAGATAGAAATCTTAGGTACAAAAAATAGAGCAAATATATATATATATATATCTGTAATGTAGTGTAGGTTAGGAAAAAAAGGCTTCCACGTAGTCTGACAGGGCTCCACTGGTTCCCAACCCCAGTAGCCATCTTCACTCCGGGCCGGGTTTGCTAACCGCTGTCCCCGCTGCAGGTCCTCTGGCCACTCCCACACCACTTTGGGCTATTGGCTGTCTCTGTTTTGCTCTGGGCCAGCTGGCCACTGTCCCTGCTCCAGGTCATGGGATGCCCCTGCTTCACTCTGGGTTGCTGGCAGAAGTAAAAAAGACAGAAGAGAAAAAAGTACATGAGAGAGAAAAGAAACAGATGGAGCGGACGAGCTCTGGCTGGAGTGGCTTACTCTGCTGCCATCTTGAATTGGCAGAACACTGAGGTTACAGGTGAGCATTTCGGGAAATGTCAAGGGACTGCTTAGCTTGTTGAATTAATGATATTGCCTCCAAAGGAAGCTACTGACTAAACCAGATCTGGACCACAAGTAAGGCACATAACTGGCCCTTTCCTACAAAAATGCAGAAAAGGAGGCCCCGGAGCTTTAGGGGTTGTTAGTTGGTACTATCTTCAACCTTGGGCTAGCTCATACTACAGAGCTAAGTTCCCAGTGTTCAATATCTGTGGTTTCCAGTTGTTGCTAAGGAAGGGCAATTAGCAACAGAGACCACAGGCAAAACGCATATCACTCAGATTGAAGGGCAAAGTCATACAAGACAAAGCTTTGCTAATAAATCAACTAAGGATGAGGAATTTATACAGCTAAACTACGTCACTGCTTCCAAAGTGGCCCCAATTAAGATAAAACTCTAGATAAATGGCCACCCCAGAGGTGCCATTATATCTACTGTTGGGAGAAAACCTTTAGGAAACTCCCATGGGGCATCTTGTCTTTAAATCTGCGAAATACCAAGGCTAGATTGGCCACATACACTAGGGAGCCATTGGATCACTGTAACCCCAGTTACACGGGGGCAGCAGACAGTCCCCTTAATGGTGGTACAAGGGCCAGGTCCCAACCTTAGGGAATGGACTGGCTTTAAAAAACCTGCCTGGATTGGCAACATATTTTTAAAATAGGTATCAGTGTTCCATATAAAGTAAATGGAAAGTATCCCCCTGAAATGTTCCAAAAGGAACTCAGGAAGCTAACGGGCGCCATGGCCAAAATTTATGTTGACCCAGAGGCCTTAACTAAATACTTGAAAGCCCGACCAGTCCCATTGCACTATGTACCAGCATAGAGACTGAACTGGAACATCTAGAGAAACTTGGCATCATCTAAATTGCTGAATGTGTCATGCAATAGTCCCATATATAAAATCTGGCAACTCAATTTGCCTCTGTGGGATTATGAGATGACAGTCAACAATGTTTCACGCTTTCACAAATACAATATGCCACATACAGAAAACTTGATGAACAACTGGCTGCGGGTGTCACATATTTTCTAAATTGAGTATGAGCCAGGCCTACCCCCAACTGGAGCTTGAAAGATCATCCCAGAAGTACATCATGCTAAATACTTACAAAAGACGGTATAAGTACGCTCACTTGCCCTTTGGGTTATCTTCAGCTTGTGCCATTTTCCAAAGAGTAGCAGAGACTATCCTCCAAGGGCTTTCCAGAGGGGCAGTCTATCTGAGTGATGTTTTAATCTCAGGAGCTACCACATGTGAAGGGTTTGGAGGAGGTCTTGCTGCATTTTTTGTGTGGCTGGCATCTGGCTAAAAAGGGGAAGAATGTGTGTTCCAGGTAAACAAGATAATATATCTCACGTCCAGTGTCTACAAGAACAGATTACATTCTGTTGAAGAGAAGATGAAATCCATAACAAAGGACTCAAAGGAACACAACAGAGTTAAAGTTCTTCCTAGTTCTCAAAAAAAGTACTCAGGGGAGATTTAATCCACATAAGGAATTTCAGTGACCTCTCCCCAGTGATCACGGGAGTTATCCTTAAAAACAGGACTGTTATTATACATGGTCAAAAACTGGGTGAAGTGTCAAAACAAATCATGTCAACCCCCACCAGAGGCAACTCTGCACAGAGGCAATTGTTTCAACAGACATTCTTGCAAAGCTGGTGACTCAGTGGTTAGCACTGCTGCCTCACAGCACCACGGACATGGGTTCAATTCCACTCGAGGGTGACTGTCGGTGTTGAGCTTTTTCTGGGCAGCACGGTGGCACAGTGGTTAGCACTGCTGCTTCACAGCGCCAGAGACCCGGGTTCAATTCCCACCTCAGGCAACTGTCTGTGTGGAGTTTGCACATTCTCTCCATGTCTGCGTGGGTTTCCTCCAGGTGCTCTGGTTTCCTCCCACAATCCAAAGATGTGCAGGTTAGGTGAATTGGTCATGATAAATTGCCCATAGTGTTAGGTGAAGGGGTAAATGTAGGGGAATGGGTCTGCTTTTCGGAGGGTCGGTGTGGACTTGTTGGGCCGAAGGGCCTGTTTCCACACTGTAAGTAATCTAATCTAATCTTAACATTCCACCAAGGACAAGCCCTCTGCAGTGACTCTTTGATGGTCTTCACAGGAGAGACATTCGCCTAATTATTATACACCCCTGAACTGGACCTGGAAAGCAAGAGTAATGACAATGCAACAAGCAGAGTTGAAAAGGGGGAACCAGTAAATGTGGTATATTTGGATTTCCAGAAGACTTTCAACAATGTGTCACATAAAAAGTTATTGCACCAGGCAGGAGTTTATAATATTAGGGGTAATGAATTAGCATGAATTGAGGACTGATCAACGCACAGAAGACAGGGAATCCTGATTAATAGGTTTTTTCGACAATTGGAAAGATATATTCACTGGAGTGCCACCAGGCTCAGTCCTAGGGTCTCAATTATTTATTTTCTATGTTAATGACTTTGAGGAGGGAGGACAGTGTAATGAATTCAAATTTGCTGATGATACAAAAATAGGTTAAAGGGCAGATTTGATGTGGACATAAGGAATCTACAAGGGGATTATAGATAGGTTGAGTGAGTGGGCAAAATATTGCAGATAGATCTAGATGTAGGTTTCCTCGCTAAGCCAGAGGTTCACTTTCAGACATTTCATCACCATACTAGATAACATTATCAGTGAGCCTCCGGTAAGCGCTGGCGTTATGTCCCACTTCCTATTTATACATTTAGATTTCCTTGGGTTGGCGATGTCACTTCCTGTGTTGGTTGTATCATTTCCTGTGTTGGTGATGCTATTTCCTGTTCTTTTTCTCAGATGGTGGTAGATGGGGTCCAAGTCAATGTGTTTGTTGACAGAGTTCCAATTGGAATGCCATGCTTCTTGGAATTCCCATGCGTGTCGCTGTTTGGCTTATCTTAGGATGGATGTGTTGTCCCAATCAGTGGTATCCTTCCTCATCTCTATGTAAGGATACTAGTGATGATGAGGAGAAAGTGAGGACTGCAGATGCTGGAGTACCAGAATTGAAAAATGTGGTGCTGGAAAAACACAGCAGGCCAGGCAGCATCCGAGGAGCAGGAGAATCGACGAGTTGACGAATCGACGTCCTGACGAAGGGCTTATGCCCGAAATGTTGATCTCCTGCTCTTTGGATGTTGCCTGGCTTGCTGTGTTTTTCCAGCACCACATCTTTCAACTCAACTACTAGTGATAATGATACAAATCTTCTCAAAACTCACTAATTGCAGATGGAGTTCAATGTCGGAAAGTGTGATGTCATGCACTTTGGTAGGAAGATCCACAAGACAGACTTTTATGTAAATGGAGAGAGACTCCAAAAATGCAAAGGGATTTAGATGTTCTTGTGCATGATAAACTTAGCATGTACAGGAAGTAATTTAGAAGCCACATAGAATTTGGTCTTTATTGCTAAGGGTTTGGAATTTTAAAACAGGGACGTCTTCTTCCAACTGTACAAGGTATTGGTGAGGCTATACCTGGAGAACTGTGTATAGTTTTGGTCCTGCATTGAAAAAGGATACAGGTGTTGGAGGCTGTTTGAAAAATAAATCAATCCTCTGATTCCTGGATGAAAGGATAACTCATTAAGAATTAATTTGCATTTAGAAGAATGAGGGGTGATCTTATTGAATTATTCAAAATTCTGAAGGGGCTTGGCAGGTCAGATGCTGAGAATGTTTCCACTAGTGGAAGAATCTTGAACTAAAGGATGTAGTCACAGAATAAGGGGACACACATTTGACACCGAAATGCAAAGGAATTTCTTCTCCCAGATGGCACTGAATATCTGGAATTCTCTACTCCAAAGTGTTAGAGAAGTTAGATCACAGAAACCCCTTGGAGAGGAGGTAGACAGATTATTGAAATTTTGGAGAGCCAAAAATTTTGAAGAGTTGAAATGAAAAAGCATTGAGTTCTGAGGCAGATCAGTCATGATGATATTGAATTGTGGGATAGGCCTGAGGGGCTGAATGGCCTATTATTTTCCTTCTTTTTATGCGATACTAAGCTAATTTAAAAATTCCATTGATTCCAAGTGAAAAACTTCCAGAAGGTCAAGAGAGTTTTAAGCCTTAAAGAGGTTACTGCTTTAAAAACTATACACAGTTAGTTAGCACTTGCAAGTGCTTGAACAGACTAGCAGAGAGGCATTGTAGAAAAAGCATCAATGGAGAAACAGCACTCCAAGCTAATGATGTTCAATGTGAAGCAAAGGAGTCTAACGCATTAGCTGGGATTTTGTCAGGCGAACAGACTTGGGAATCAGCAGAGTATCCCTGTCAATTCTGTGAGGGAGGCCTAGTGGAATTAAATATCTTCAGGCACATAATTAACTGCATCAGGTCTTCCCTGTTACTGAGGTCCAGGCAGCAACAGTCTCATTCATTAGGAGATGCCAGCCAATCAGAAGTTGGCTACATGTCATTGCCATCTGCAGCTGCTGGTACCGGAGAGACCCCAGACTACAGGGAGAGGTCAAAGATGGGGCTTGTAGGAGAGAGTATAGAAGAGGATTCAGATCTAAGGGCAGGGGGTGACATTCATTAAATACCCGTCCTCCTGATACCAGGTCCCTCAATCAGCCATAGAGTGCCCAAGTGGCCATTAGCAAATGGAACAGATGTTGTTATGTGGCCTCCATTTTAGTTAGAGAACAGTACAGCACAGGAACAGGCCCTTTAGCCCATAGACTGTGCCAACATATGGGGCTTTCTAAATTAAAAGCCTTTTGCCTCTGTGTAATCCATACCCTTCCCTGAGGTACACTAAAATACAGTGACTTAGGGGCATTTTTCCCACTTCCAGGAGACTGGCACAAGACTTCCCCCATGAGTAAATGGTCTGGCTGTCATTCTTCCTAACACAATGAAGGAATTCAGCCCATTGTTCCGCACTCCGGTTCAGATGCACGGGTTGCTCCCCAGATGCCTCAGGCAGATCTGGCCTTTTGCTGTGAGCCCCTCTCCCTCTCCTCCTGCTCTATACTACCCTGGCCTGTCTTGCAGTTGCCTGAGGAAAGTGTACAATATTGAACATACATCTGGGAGCAAGTGGTTTGAACAGAATCCTGAAAGTCAGGAAAATGTCCTTCAGTACTTGACATACCACCCCATGTGGAACATAGCAACTTTGAACCATCAAACATTTCATTAATCACAACAAGTGTTAGAAACGGATCAGTAAAACTAAAAATAATTGATTATTCTTTTAAATAGTGTCACGTATGTATAGCGGTGAAAGGTTAAAGGGGGCCATTGTCTGGAACACTGAGCACTAAAGTAAAAGAACTGGTGTCAAATTTGATCAAATCATCCACTATACACTGATTGATGTCATGATTTGCCTCCTCTGCACATTTCAAACATGCACACAATGCTGAATTCTGTCCCTAATGACATTGTGGATTGACCAAATTTAAATGGATTGCAACCGTTCAAGAAGGCAGCTCACCACTGCCTTCCCGAGGCAATTTGGGACAGGCAATAAATGCTGTTCCAGCCAGTGATGCCTACATCCCAAAAATACATTTTCAAAAACACAGAATTGATACATTCCTCTCACCTTGATGTTACTTGACGACATTCGGGGCTTTATTCTGCCACTGTGGCTATTCAACCTGCAGAGTGCTACAGTGGCTATGCCAGAGCCTGCCTTGGTAATGTGTTGGGGGTTGGGGAGACAGAGCATCGACAAAGGCCAGCCATGAGCACATATTCTGACCTGTTCTTTAAACTGACCCATCTGACTGTTCAACCAGGCCTCCCTTGTTTACCCACCTTCACTCCAGAGCCTAGCAATTCTTCTGATTGTTCAACAACAATCAGAGATGAGAAATCCTCCCTGATCATGACAATTAGCAAACAGGTAGGTGCATAGGCTCCTTGCCACAACCAATAAAATCAGCTCATTCTCTCTGCTTCTCTCTTTGGTTTATGCCTAAACTGCTCATCAAATCTTTGTAGTATGACAAACTCTCTTTTATTTCTTTCATTTGCCTTCTGCTTTCCAATCATCTTTAACACAAGGTTATACTCCTCTTATTTCATGAGTTATCTTTATTATATGTAACATATGAATGCCTGACCAAATACTTTTAAAAATTTCTCAAATACCACATCCATTGCATTTTCATTCTATTAAATTTTATACTGAGCGTAAGTCTTATGTGGCCAGCTTTTTTCCAAACGTTCTCCCTACTTTATTTGTTAACTTATTCATCTTCTCAGATTAACATTAAAAGTTGCGTCTTTCCCTGGTAGGATAGGAATATTTTGGCATCCCTAATGCACTTTTGATGCAATATGATGTTATCCCTAATCAAAAAGCTTTCTTACCATTATGTTTTTGCTTTACAGTTGTGTCACACCCGATTTTATTTATTGTGCTGATTTTTTTTTCCAACATTTTCCCCTACTTTTCAATCCATTTTTTAAGTTCTCCAGCCTACAAAGAGGCTTTCTGCCAATGTTGTTTTTTAATCAAGCATCAGCAGCATCTCAGGGTGACCTATCTGTGATTTTTCACTTCCTCACACTGAGAAAGCAGTTATGTCGATTTGGCAGCTGTACCCTCTTGATATAGCCAAGAATGAGAGCTTGCTGTGTCAAGAACTGTGGGTGTGAGGTTGCATTGCAGCACAATATGCTGGACCATTAACAATTCAACTATGTGTTCTCCTCATTTTTTTTTGTCTCCAGACAAAGTATATATTTGTTAAAACACTCAAAATGTTTTTTTTTTTATTTTTCTCAACCCATGATTTTTAATATTTTATTCTGAGGACACTTGTCATGAATCTCATTTGTACGTTTAACTAGAAAATATGAATAACTAAATCATGCTGAGAATAAACTAAAACATTACTTACATTACAATTAGTGACCATCAGAGCTAGCTGCTGGCATTAAATCCTCAACTCATCGTTCAGGTTTTAGGTGACCAGACAGGTTTCCATGGTGATATTGTGGTAGCTACATTTTCTCACAATACCAATACAGTTATAAAAGTAAATTATCCAGAGGAAGTAGAGAATCTGCAAAGGAATATAGACAGGTTAAGTGAGTGGCAGTTGGAGTATAATGTGGTAAATGTGGACGGGTTGCACCTGAACCAGAAAGCACCAATATCCTGGGAGGTAGGTTTGCTAGCACTCTTCGGGGGGAGGGGTTTAAATTAATTTGGCAGGGGGATGGGATCCGGACTTGTAGTCCAGCAAGTAGGTTAGCTGTTTTTCAGGGTGTCCAAGAATGTAGGGAGGCTGTGGAGAAGGTAGCACTGACAGGGAGTACTTGCGGACACAGAGATGGGCTCAAGTGTGTATACTTCAATGCAAGGAGTATCAGAAATAAGGTGGGTGAACTTAAGGCGTGGATTGGTACTTGGGACTATGATGTTGTGGCCATCACAGAAACATGGATAGAAGAGGGACAGGAATGATTGTTGGAGGTTCCTGGGTTACAGATGTTTCAGTAAGATTAGGGGGGGTGGTAAAAAAGGAGGAGGGGTGGCGTTGCTAATTAGAAATGGTATAACGGCTGCAGAAAGGCAGTTCGAGGGGGATCTGCCTTTGGAGGTAGTATGGGCTGAAGTCAGAAATAGGAAAGAAGTAGTCATCTTGTTGGGTGTTTACTATAGCAGCAGAGATGTGGAGAAACAGATTGGGAAACAGATTTTGGAAAGGTGCAGAAGCCACAGGGTAATAGTCATGGGTGATTTCAACTTCCCAAATATTGATTGGAAGCTCTTTAGATCAAGTAGATTGGACGGGGCGGTGTTTGTGCAGTGTGTCCAGGAAGCTTTTCTAACTCTGTATGTAGATTGTCCGACCAGAGGGGAGGCCATATTGGATTTGGTACTTGGGAACGAACCGGGACAAGTGATGGGCTTGTTAGTGGATGAGCATTTTGATGATGGTGACCACAATTCTGTGACTTTCACCTTGGTTATGGAGAGGGACAGGTGCGTGCAATAGGGCAGGTTTTACAATTGGGGGAAGGGTAAATACGATGCTGCAAGACAGGATCTGAGGAGCATAAATTGGGCTGTCAGGGAAGGATGTCGTTGAAATGTGGAACCTTTTCAAGGAACAGATACGATGTGTCCTTGATATGTATGTAACTGCCAGGCAGGAAAGAGACGGTCGTGTGAGGGAACCTTGGTGGACGAGGGAGGTTGAATGTCTTGTAAGGAAGAAGACGGAGGCTTACATAAGGTTGAGGAAACAAGGTTCAGACAGAGCATTGGAGGGATACAGTATAGCCAGGAGGGAGCTGAAGAAAGGGATTAGGAGAGCTAAGAGAGGGCATGAAAAATCTTTGGCGGATCAAGGATAACCCCAAGGCCTTTTATGCGTATGTGAGAAACATGAGAATGACGAGAATGAGGGTAGGTCCGATCAAGGACAGTAGTGGGAGACTGTGTATTGAGTCGGAAGAGATAGGCGAGATCTTGAATGAGTACTTTTCTTCAGTATTTACGAATGAGAGGGACCGTATTGTTGAAGAGAAGAGTGTGAAATGGACTGGTAAGCTAGAGGAGATACTTGTTAGGAAGGAAGATGTGTTGGGCATTTTGAAAAACTTGAGGGTGGACAAGTCCCCCGGGCCTGACGGGACATATCCTAGGATTATGTGGGAAGCAAGAGAGGAAATTGCAGAACCGTTGGCAATGATCTTTTCGTCTTCACTGGGGGTGGTGCCAGGGAACTGGAGAGTGGCGAATGTTGTGCCCCTGTTCAAAAAAGGGAATAGGGATAACCCCAGGAATTACAGGCCAGTTAGTCTTACTTTGGTGGTAGGCAAAGTAATGGAAAGGGTACTGAGGGATAGGATTTAAGAGTGTCTGGAAAGATACTGCTTGATTAGGGACAGCCAGCACAGATTTGTGAGGGGTAGGTCTTGCCTTACAAGTCTGATTGAATTCTTTGAGGAGGTGACCAAGCATGTGGATGAGGGTAGAGCAGTGGATGTAGTGTACATGGATTTTTAGTAAGGCATTTGATAAGGTTCCCCATGGTAGGCTTATGCGGAAGGTCAGGAGGCATGGGATAGTGGGAAGTTTGGCCAGTTGGATAGAGAATTGGCTAACCGGTTGAAGTCAGATAGTGGTGGTAGATGGTAAATATTCAGCCTGGAGCCCAGTTACAGGTGGAGTTCTGCAGGGATCAGTTCTGGGTCCTCTGCTGTTTGTAATTTTTATTAATGACTTGGAAGAGGGAGTCGAAGGGTGGGTCAGTAAATTTGCAGACGATACGAAGATTGGTGGAGTTGTGGATAATGAGGAGGGCTGTTGTCGGCTGCAAAGGGACTTAGATATAATGCAGAGCTGGGCTGAGGAGTGGCAGATGGAGTTCAACCCTGTCAAGTGTGAGGTTGTCCATTTTGGAAGGACAAATAAGAATGCGGAATACAGGGTTAATGGTAGGGTTCTTAGTAAGGTGGAGGAGCAGAGGGATCTTGGGGTCTATGTTCATAGATCTTTGAAAGGTGCCACTCAGGTGGATAGAGCTTGTAAGAAGGCCTATGGTGTATTAGCGTTCATTAGCAGAGGGATTGAATTCAAGAGTCATGAGGTGATGTTGCAGCTGTATAGGACCTTGGTAAGGCCACATTTGGAGTACTGTGTCCAGTTCTGATCGCCTCATTTTAGGAAAGATGTGGAAGCTTTGGAGAGGGTGCAGAGGAGATTTACCAGGATGTTGCCTGGAATGGAGAATAGGTCGTACGAGGATAGGTTGAGAGTGCTAGGCCTTTTCTCATTGGAACGGCGAAGGATGAGGGGTGACTTGATAGAGGTTTATAAAATGATCAGGGGAATAGATAGAGTAGACAGTCAGAGACTTTTTCCCCGGGTACAACAGAGTGTTACAAGGGTCATAAATTTAAGGTGAAGGGTGGAAGGTATAGGGGAGATGTCAGGGGTGGGTTCTTTACCCAGAGAGTGGTGGGGGCATGGAATGCGCTGCCTGTGGGAGTGGTGGAGTCAGAATCTTTGGTGACCTTTAAGCGGCAATTGGATAGGTACATGGATAGGTGCTTAAGCTAGGACAAATGTTCGGCACAACTTCGTGGGCCGAAGGGCCTGTTCTGTGCTGTATTGTTCTATGTTCTATGTTCTATGTGAACTTGTCCTTTATTTGTAGGAAGAGTAGAAAATCTATGTGCTATACAAATGGAGAAAGAATCCAGAACTCAGTATTAAAGAACATGGGTGTCTTGGTACATGAATCACAAAATTAGCTTGCAGGTACAGCAAGTCATTAGAAAGGGAAATGGCATGTTGTTGTTTATTCAAGGAGATGGAATATAAATGTAATGTAATTTTACTGCTGTTGTTCAGTTGTTGGTGAGACTACATCTGAAGGATCATGTACATTTTGGGTCTCCGTATTTGAGAAAATAAATAATTGCTTTAGAAGAAGTTCGAAACAGTTTCCTCAATCCATTCCTGGGATGAAGAGCTTATCTTGGGGTTGAACAGGTTAGGAGATGAGACATAAATATATCAGCCATAATCAAATTGAATGAAAGAACAGGCTCAGAGGATTGAATAGGCTGTTACTGCATTCTTATCTTCTTTCTCTACCCTCAAAACCAAGCCAGAGTATGCCACAGGTCTCAGGAATTCTCTAATTGTCTTCAGTTTTTCATTCTGCCATTTAACATTTCAGAGTTCGCTTTTTCTCTGCAGTAATTCCACAACTGAATTTTTTAAAACTAATTTTACAAGACTGACCTGACCATTTCAATTCCTTATAAATTTGGACTTGCCATTCAGAGTATGGTCCCCATTCAAAATTCCTGCTTAATTCCTACAATCAGGAACACGGTGTTTCCTAATAACCTCAATGCTCTTTGTTCTGGATTCCAGCAGATGTACAACTGTTTTCTCAATATTCCAAGCAGAGTAAGTGATTCTGTGAGAAGCACACAGAGAATTGCAAGACACTGCCTGTCCCCTATCCCCAAGGCAATATGGTACAGTAAAGGTGTACCACATTAAGATTTCACCTAATTAACTACAAGTCTCAAGCCTGTGTATTGATTTGAAACGTAGAGAGGTACTTAAAGAATTCCTTTTGTTTATTAGTTACTTTCCAAACTTTCTGTGATCAATAGAATAGCATAAATGAGCGATTTAAATTTTGAAGCCAATTATAGACACCTCAACTAAGACCCAGAAAGACACTTTTTTTATTTAATTATTTCCCATTTAGTCATAAAGTCACAGAGGTGTAAGCACAGAAACAGATGCTTTAGTCTAACTTGTCCATGCTGACCAGATATCCTAAATTAATCTAATCCCATTTGCTAACATTTGGCCCATATCCCTCTAAACCTTTCCTATTCATATACCCATCCAGGTGCATTTTAAATGTTGTAATTGTACCAGCCTCCACCACTTATTCTGGCAGCCCATTCCATAACTGCACCAGCTTTTGTGTGAAAACATTATCACTTAGGTCTTTTTTATATCTTCCCCCTCTCACCCCAAACCTATGCCCTCCAATTCTAGACTCCCCACTCCAGGGAAAAGACCTTGTCTATTCACCCTCATGATTTTATAAACCTCTATAAGGTCACCCCTCAGCCTCTGATGCTCCAGGGAAAACAGCCCCAGCCTATTCAGCTTCAAACCCTTCATCCCTGTAAATCTCTTCCAAATCCTTTCAAATTTCACAACATCCTTTCTATAAGAGGAAGACCAGAATCCTGCACAACATTTGAAAACTGGACTAACGAAATGTCTTGTATAGCCACAACATGACCTCCCAACTCCTATACTCAATGCTCTGACCAATTAAGGAAAGCCTACTAAATGCCTTCTTCACTATCCTATCTACCTGTGACTCCACTTTCAAGGAGCTATGAATCTGCACTCCAAGGTCTCATTCTTCAGCAACTCTTACTTTAGTGAATAAACATAGACTACCCTTTGAATTGCAATCATTTTAGTTCTGTTGACCAGTTTCTCAAAGATAATATTTATTTTTATTTATTCATTTATAGGATGTGGGGATCACTGGCTGGGTCAGCATTTATTGCCCATCCCTAATTGCCCAGAGGGCAGTTAAGAGTTCACCACTTTGCTGTGGACTTATCAGGTAATGATGTAAGTTTCCTTTCCTAAAATACATTAGTGAACCAGATGGGTCTTTCTAACAATCAACAATGGTTTCATGGTTATCAAAAGACTGTAAGATATAAAACAGAATTAGGTCTTTCAAGTCTTCTCCACCATACAAACTTACTTATCTATCTCTATCTTAAACAATGAATTCCATAGATTTACTACCCTCTGACTGAAGAAATTCTTCTTCATCGCAGTTCTAACTGGTCATCCCTCAGCTCTGAGGCTGTTCCCTCCAAATCCTAGTCTCTCCCACTAGTTGTAGCATTTTCGCCATGTCCACCCTATCCAAGTCTGTCAGTATTCTGTAAGTTTCAATCAGATCCCCTTCATCCTTCTAAACTTCACTGAATACAGTATAGAGTCCTCCTTATAAACCAGTCTGGGCCCCTCTCCAATATCCTTCCTTAGATACAGGGTTTGAAATGGCTCATAATATTATGAATGCAGACTGACCAGAGCCTTTTACAACCTCAGCAGCACATCTCTGCTCTTGTATTCTAGCCCTTTTAAAATGAATGCTAACATTGTGTCTGCCTTTCTCACTGGCAACCAAATGTTCCTGTTAACCTTAAGACATTCCTGAACTAGAACCCCTAAGTCCCTTTGTCCTTCAGTTTTCTGAAGCCTTTACCCCACTTAGAAAATAGTCTATGTCTCTATTCTTCCTACCAAAGTACATAACCTCATGCTTTCCCACCTTCATTCCATCTGCCACTTCTTTGCCCACTCCCTTAGCCTATACAAGTCATTCTGCAAACTCCCCGCAATGCTATCTGTCACTCCATCTATCTTTATGTCATTTTTAAATTTATCAACAATGCCCTAAGTTCCTTCATCCAGATTGTTAATGTGTAATGAGAATAAGTGTGGTCCCAACACTGACCCCTGCAGAACTCCACTAGTCACCTTCTGCCATCCTGAAAAGAACAAAGAACAAAGAAAATGTATTGCCCAGGAACAGGCTCTTAGGCCCTCCAAGCCTGTGCCGATCCAAATCCACTGTCCAAACCTATTGCCCAATTCCAAAGGATCTGTATCCCTCTATTCCCCACCTAGTCATGTGCCCAGATGCACCTTAAATGAATCAACCGTGCCTGCCTCTACTACCTCTGCTGGCAACACATTCTAGCCACCTATCACCTTCTGTGTAAAGTACTTTCCATGTGTATCTGGCTTAAACTTCTCTCCTCTCACCTTGAACGCATGACCTCTTGTTACTGAATCCCTCAACCTGGGATAAAGCTTATCTCTATTCACCCTGTCTATACCCTTCATGATTTTATAGACCTCAATCAGGTCCCCCCTCAATCTCCTTTTTCCTAATGAAAACAGACCTAACCTACTCAACCTCTCTTCATAGCTAGCACCTTCCATACCAGGCAACATCCTCGTAAACCTTCTCTGCATCCTCTCCACATCCTTTTGGTAATGTGGTGACCAGAACTGCACACAGTATTCTAAATGTGGCCAAACCAGTCTTGTACAATTTTAACCTGACCTGCCAGCTCTTACACTCAATACCCCGTCTGATGAAGGCAAGCATACCATATGCCTTCTTGACCACCCTATTCACCTGTGCAGCCACCTTCAGGGTACAATAGACCTCAACTCCCAGAGCTCTCTGCTCATCAATTTTTCCCAAGGCGTTTACAGTATAGTTTGCTGTAGAATTAGAACTTCCAAAATGCATTACCACACATTACCTGCATTGAACTCCATAAAGGACCCCTTTATCCCCACTGTCTGCCCTCTGCCAGTCAGTCAATCCTCTGTCAATGCCAGTACCTTGCCCCTAATACCATGGACTCTTATCTTCTTGAGCAACTTCCTATGCGGCACCTTGTCAAAGATCTTCTGGAAATCCAAATAGATCATCAAACTCTTCATTCCAGATTTCTATGGAATTCAACTTCCACTATTTGCCATGCGAGAATTTGAATGGGTCCTCAGAATATTACTTGGATCTCTGGATTAATCATTTAGTAAGGCTATTGCACTCCTGGCCACCCCCGCCCCATTTCCTTCCCCATTATCTTGTGTTTAACACTTAAATTCCCAAACAAATAGCAATGATTTGTGTATTTTAGGAAATTAAAATTATATTATTGTAATATTGTGAATAGCTCAGTTGGCTCTGAGCCAGAAGAACCTGAGTACAGGTCGTAGAGGTCAGACCAGTATTTGTGTGCCATGGAAGGACACAGCCATTGGTGCAGGCAAGCCAGAATTTTTGCCAATATTGTGGAGGGATACTGGCAGAAAGGGCACTGGCTGTGAAACCATAAGCCAAAACTTTAAAAACAAAGTGAGCATTGATGTAACTGATGATAAACAGGATTGTGGTAACCCCGTGTGGACAAGGCTGGAAGAGAAAGGAAAGTGCAATACTTTCTGATATACACTTCTGTAATGCATGTCACCTATAACATTTCAATCATAATGAACAAAGAAAATTGAATGATTGAATTTTTGAATTCAATACAGCCATTTGGAATTGAAAGAGAGAAGAAATGATCTGTGGACAGTTTCTGCTTAAAACCTATGTAATGCATTGTGGCGCATGGCAATACTGTGTGTGTGGGTGGATGAGAATCATCAGGAGCATTTTTGCTGCAGTAAGAGTTTTTGTGATTTATCCTTGAAGTTTGAACCCATCTTAAATGGGAAATTTCTTTTTTATTATTGATTCCAGTCATGTGGAACTTATTGTGTACCTTGCCTCAGAATGTGAATATCCTACTTAACTTTGCTGATTCAAATTTCCCTTGTCATGCATCTCCTTTTTCTCTCCTACTGTGTGGGTGGTAAAAGAAAAAAATACACAATTTACTGTAGTCTGTATCTTACAGTGAAGCTCTAACTCACAGAATTTGGTGCTTGAATCAATATTGAAGATTGAATACTAAAGACAGATCTGATTCTTTATCCCTGCCAAAAGTGCGACTTGTTGATTGCATCTTATTACTGTTTAAACAAACTGCAAAGGATCTAAGGGATTTATTTATGATAAATACAATAAGTACTGCATGGAAGTTCTATTGGGAGTGAAAGACAGTATCCTATAGAATTATACAATTTGAGATATTGGAAAGTACTGAGGAGTTATAAGGGACTATGCGCAGCCTCTGTGTGGCCAATGGTTTTGTGGTTGGGGGAAGGGGTGCAATGGAGGAGGGGTGAACAGCAGCATTCTAGGAAAGTTTTGAGCCCATTCAGCTGGTCATAGCCTTAACTGATAGGACACTCTTGTCTACGATATCCCTCTGCAGCTACTGAGGGCATTTTCCAAACGAGGCTCCGTTTATCACATTCCTGCTCACTCACTTAAACAAAGTTAAAAATCACACAACACCAGGTTATAGTCCAATAGGTTTAACTGGAAGCACACTAGCTTTCGGAGCGACGCTCCTTCATCAGGTGATTGTCAGATGAAGGAGCGTCGCTCCGAAAGCTAGTGTGCTTCCAATTAAACCTGTTGGACTATAACCTGGTGTTGTGTGATTTTTAACTTTGTACACCCCAGTCCAACACTGGCATCTCCAAATCATCACTTAAACAATGTATGCCACTTTGTAGCCTTTTTATATCCTTTTCACAACTTACTTTTCTACCTATTTTTGTCAACCATTTTGTCAGTCTTCAGTTTCTTCCTCAAAGTAATTTACAGCTCTCCAGCACAAATGCATGTGGCACACCATTCATTAGATCTTGCCCAACCTGAAGGATAAAATGTTCTTAAGGACTCACTGACCTAGTTAAACAGCAAGCCTTTCCTCTGGTGACTAATTGGTCAATTTGAGGAAAATTGCTGTTGGACAGTTTGCTGGTTCCAACACCTAGATAATCCTGACCTCAGAATTCAAAATCAAAAGGTAAAATTTACCCTAAAACTGGAATGGTCTTCCAAATTGCCACTGAGCAACTGCAAACATGTCAGCTCAGTGTGTATTTACGATATTTGTCCCAATCAAACATCAATGATGATATTCTACACTAATACTTGCTACCATGGAAGCTTCAGAAAATGTGGAACACTGAAAAGAAATTCAAGTTCATTCCTGACACAAAGCACCAATAGCCAGTACTGACATAAAATCCAATCAACCCAATTAAATCCCTTGAGGGAAGATTGTGCCAATGTTCTTTTTGTGCGCTACCTCAAAAAAACCATTAAGTTCTTCCTAGTAAAAGAAAGTGAAAACGCTAAAAAATATTCAGCAGGCATATCAAAACCAGCGCAGAGCAAAGATGTCTGCAGCCCACAGGAGGGGAAGGTGAGGGAGTTGAGTGCCTGACTTCATTCAGTACACTAAAGGGTAGGGTGGTCACTGACAGAAACTCCCCTGACAACAGTTCTCTGGCACTCTCTCACACACACGCTCAAACACACACTCAAATCTGCCCTGCGATAAGGGTGAAGTTTATTGAAAGGGATCCAATAATTTCACTCAGACACCTTCTCAGACATCGCTGAGATGTAGTTCGGCCTCACAAATGGTTGGAGGAACAGACAGAGACAGGGGCAGACTTCATGTTAGGAGATGTAATTTTTATCTGGCCAGTAGGGAAGGAGTCAATAGCATTGGATTGCATTGTGATGTTAGAGTGAACTCGGAAGATTAGACCCCCTACAGTGTGGAAACAGGCCCTTCCACGCAACCAGTCCACACCGACCCTCCGAAGACCAATCCACCCCACCCCCCGACTAATACACCTAACACTATGGGCAATTTAGCGTGGCCAATTCACCTGACCCGCACATTTTTGGGCTGTGGGAGTCAACCGTAGCACCCGGAGGAAACCCATGCAGACACAGGGAGAATGTGCAAACTCCACACAGTCACCCAAGGTTGGAATTGAACCTGGGACTCTGGTGCTGTGAGGCAGCAGTGCTAACCACTGAGCAACCACACTAGGAATTACTAGGCAGCTAACAATTGGAATCAAGACTCAGAATAAATCCTTGAAATCTGTGAGTGGGTCAGTCACTGGGTCCCTGTTGTGATAAGGTTTGGGAAGAGCTTGAAATAAGCCTGAAAGATTCCCTACAGTGCGGAAACAGGTCCTTCAGCCCAACAAGACCAAGATGTTGAAAAGTCATAAATGGTATTTGCTAGATGCAACTGGGCAAGTTAGAGCTCAGCGAAAGCTCAGCAGCAGTGTTTAGCTTGGTAAAGCTAACTGTGAGTGAGAAGCTAGAGTTGTGCCTGTGGATAAATACTGGAGTACTATTTTTGGTTTCATGGGAGCATAAAGCTAGGAAGGAAGGGTGATCAAGCAGAACAGGAGGAACAATCATCGAGGTAATCATGAGGATAATCATTGAGACAATGATGGAGTATCTCTTGAGAGAATGTTTGAAAGCCAAAATAACAAAAGTCTAGAATTGTGATTGCTTATGAAATTTGATGACAGCATGCCATTGCATGTGATGGGGAATTACTGGGAAATCCATGGGATCTATTTTGGGCATGTTTGTTATTTGATATGTACAGTGGGGTGTTTGGTCACAGTATATACCCAGGTTTATCACTGCCTGTAGAAGGTGTTAGAGAATATGTTACACTGACCCCTTGCTATCCACGTAGTCACAAGGTCCACTCCAAACCCCATCTTTTTTTCTTGTCACGTCTAATCTGATCGCACAATCTGTCACAGTATACAGGCGAGAAACATTGAAGCAACATCTGCATTTTTGTAGGAATTCTCTCTCCCTATTCCTCACTTTATCAATCAAGAAGCCATTCTGTGAAATGGATAAACTGGTGAAGGACATCTACAGTTTAGAGTGGTGTGATGTTCATCCCTGATGTTTCAGTCTTCGGTGGTAGTCTTTGGTGGCAACAGTCTTTGTTTATGCCTTGAACTCCTGCTCTTCTCCCAAAAAAGGTCATGGTTTGTTCACTTTATCCTTCCTCCCTTGTCACCTAGACCCATTAAACCTTGTTTTGGGGACAGACAATCTCAGTCACCTGCCTGAACCCTCTCAGCTTAAGAACATAGAAAGCTACTTACAATGTCAGGATCACCATTGTCCCCTTGCCTGCTATTATCTGAAGGTTATGTTATCATTCTTTTTAAGATGAAAACTTCATATTGGTTCCAAACAATACATTGATAATAAGGGTACATAGCACTAGATAATTATTCAACATCAATAGTTGCAGCACTGTAATGTCACTGGTGGTTCTTGCAATCTTTCTCTTGTCTTTAGTTACTAGAAATTTGGAAAGCTAGTAACAGCAGTTAAATAAAATCCCATGCTTCAGAGTAAATACTAGGAAAAATTGGTTTTAAAGGGATCCCAATTTCCAACACACAGTTAAATTTTCTTTGGATAGCACATTTGTTCAGGATTAGCTGTGAATGTGGTTTGAAAACAAATTTTTCAAAACCATCTGTAAAGCAATAAATATTATTCTTAGTGTGGGGTGCCTAGAACTATGCACACTAATCTGAATGATCTGTATAAGTTTGCAGAAGGTTTTGTGGTTTACGCTTTGTCTCACCAATAACAATCTCAGATTGACTGCATGCATCCATAACTATTCAAATCCTTTTCCCGTTTTGCTAATAAATGTTCTTTCACAGTGCATACATGTCAAGTTTACATTCACACGGGGCATACCATAACCTTTAGAAAGCCAATAATTCATTCTCTTCTACTCCATTGATTCAGCTCATTTTAAATGCTGTCAATTTCTTACACAACCTCGCTCAATTATTCCAAATCCACTTCATTGGCCCCTCTTGTTTTTGTACATGTAACATGTTCCACATGTGCAAAGCTCCACCCAACATCTTGTCTTCACTGAACTCTACTCACTCCCTGCCCTTTAATGCACCCAAATTAAAGTCTTCACGCTCATTTACAAATAACTGTACAAAGCTTTGTCTCTCTACATTTCTGAAATACGCATAGCGTTATGCTTTTCTCTTCTGCTCTTCTAGCCTTTTCTTCATTCAGAGTTGGTATCAGAGTTAGAGTCTTAGAGTTTTTATAGCACAAAGAAGGGCCTTTCAGCTCATTATCCAAACTGGTCATCAAACATCCATCATCTCCAACCCCATATGCCAGCACTTCGCCCATTGCTCTGTATGCTATGGCATTTCAAGTGCTTACCTAAATCCCACTCTCGGTAATTCCGTTCATAAAATGTGTTTTCACTGTCTTGGACATAGAACATAGAACATAGAACATAGAACAGTACAGCACAGAACAAGCTCTTCAGCCCACAATGTTGTGCCGACCATCGATCCTCATGTAAGGTAAACCTAATGTACGAACCCTCAAATTTCTGTGACTATATGCAAGTCCAGCAGTCTCTTAAATATCCCCAATTACCTTGCTTCCACAACTGCTGCTGGTAACGCATTCCATGCTCCCACAACTCTCTGCATAAAGAACCTGCCTCTGACATCCCCTCTATACTTTCCGCCAAACAGCTTAAAACTATGACCCCTCATGTTAACAATTTCTGCCCTGGGAAAAAGTCTCTGGCTATCAACTCTATTTATGCCTCTCATTATCTTGTATACCTCAATTAGGTCCCCTCTCTTCCTTCTTTTTTCCAATGAAAAAAGTCCGAGCTCAGTCAACCTCTCTTCGTAAGAGAAGCCCTCCATTCCAGGCAGCATCCTGGTAAACCTTCTCTGAACCCTCTCCAAAGCATCCACATCTTTCCTATAATAGGGCGACCAGAACTGGACACAGTATTCCAAGTGTGGTCTAACCAAAGTTTTATAGAACTGCAACAAGATCTCACGGCTCTTAAACTCAATCCCCCATTAATGAAAGCCAAAACACCATGTGCTTTCTTAACAACCCTGTCCACTTGGGTGGCAATTTTAAGGGATCTATGTACCTGCACACTAAGATCCCACTGTTCCTCCACACTGCCAAGAATCCTGTCTTTAATCCTGTACTCAACTTTCAAGTTCGACCTTCCAAAATGCATCACTTCACATTTATCCAGGTTGAACTCCATTTGCCACCTCTCAGCCCAGCTCTGCATCCTGTCAATGTCACGCTGCAGCCTACAACAGTCCTCTATACTGTCAACGACACCTCCAACCTTTATGTCATCTGCAAACTTGCTAACCCATCCTTCAATCTCCTCATCCAAGTCATTAATAAAAATTACAAAGAGTAGAGGCCCAAGAACAGAGCCCTGTGGAACACCACTCACCACTGACTTCCAGGCAGAATACTTTCCTTCCACTACCACTCGCTGTCTTCTGTCGACCAGCCAATTCTGTATCCACACAGCTAAATTTCCCTGTATCCCATTCCTCCTGACCTTCTGAATGAGCCTACCATGGGGAACCTTATCAAATGCCTTGCTGAAGTCCATATACACCACATCCACCGCTCGTCCCTAATCAACTTGTCTAGTAACATCCTCAAAGAACTCAATAAGATTTGTGAGGCATGACCTGCCCCTCACAAAGCCATGCTGACTGCATTTAATCAAACCAGGTTCTTTCAGATGGTCATAAATCCTATCCCTCAGAATCCTTTCTAACACATTGCAGACGACAGACGTGAGACTGACTGGTCTGTAATTGCCGGGGATTTCCCTATTTCCTTTCTTGAAGAGAGGAATTACATTTGCCTCCCTCCAGTCCTCAGGTACGACTCCGGTGGAGAGCGAGGATGCAAAGATCTTCACAAGCGGCGAAACAATCGCATTTCTCGCTTCCCAAAGCAGTCAAGGACAAATCTGGTCTGGCCCTGGCGACTTGTCAATCTTAATGTTTGTCAAAATTTTCAGCACATCAGCTTCCTCAATCTCTATCTGTTCCAGCATACTTACCTGCTCCTCATTTGTTTCATTCACTACAAGGTCCTTTTCTTTAGCAAAGACAGAAGCAAAAAACTCATTTAGGGCTTCCCCTACCTCCTCAGACTCTATACACAAGTTCCCTATGCTATCCCTGATCGACCCTACTCTTTCTTTGATCATTCTCTTACTCCTCACATATGTGTAAAATGCCTTTGGATTCTCCCTAATCCTTCCTGCCAAGCCTTTTTCGTGCCCCCTCCTGGCTCTCCTCAGATTATTTTTGAGCTCCTTCCTCGCCTGCCTGTAATCCTCTAGAGCTGAGCAAGACCCTTGCTTCCTCCACCTTGCGTAAGTTGCCTTCTTTCTTTTGACGAGAAGCTCCTCCGCTCTCATCATCCAAGGTTCCTTTATCTTACCACTTCTTGCCTGTCTCAGAGGAACACATTTATGCATCACTCGCAACAACTGTTCCTTAAACAGTCTCCACATGTCTGTAGTGCCCTTTCCATGAAACAATTGCTCCCAGTCCATGCTTCCCAACTCACGTCTGATAGCATCATAGTTTCCTTTTCCCCAATTAAATATCCTCCCATTGTGCCTGCTTCTCTCCTTCTCCATAGCTATGTAGAATGTGAGGCAGTTGTGGTCACTATCACCAAAATGCTCTCCCACCACAAGATCTGACAGGTGCCCCGGCTCATTGCCGAGCACCAAATCCAAAATGGCCTCTCCCCTCGTCGGCCTGTCAACGTACTGAGTTAGGAAACCCTCCTGAACACACCTTAAAAAAACAGCTCCTTCCAAACCATCTGCTCGAAGGAGGTTCCAATCAATATTGGGAAAGTTAAAGTCACCCATTACAACAACCCTATTACATTCACACTTTTCCAAAATCTGCCGACCTATGCATTCTTCAATCTCCCTGCTGCTATTGGGGGGCCTGTAGTAAACCCCTAACGAGGTGACTGCTCCCTTACTGTTCCTAATTTCCACTCATACTGACTCAGTAGGCAGACCCTCCTCGACAATGGTAACTTCTGTAGCTGTGATACCCTCTCTGATTAGCAGAGCTACACCCCGTCCCCTTTCCCCCCTCCCTATTCTTTTTAAATGTTCGAAACCCTGGAACATCTAGCAACTATTCCTGCCCCTGAGAAACCCACATCCATGGCATAAATAATGCCTTATACATGAAAATCGGGATGATCCACATTTGGAATTTTAAGTCCAAAATCTCCCAAACCTCCATTTTAACATACAATAGAAGAGAATCACTGCCAACTTACAATACATCTAACATATTATTTAGAGTCATAGAGATGTACAGCATGGAAACAGACCCTTCGGTCCAACCTGTCCACGTCGACCAGGTATCCCAACCCAATCTAGTCCCACCTGCCAGCGCCCAGCTCATATCGCTCCAAACCCTTCCTATTCGTATACCCATCCAAATGCCTGTTAAAGGTTGCAATTGTACCAGCCTCCACCACTTCCTCTGGCAGCTCATTCCATACATGTACCACCCTCTGTGTGAAAAAGTTGCCCCTTAGGTCCTTTTTGTATCTTTCCCCTCTCACCCTAAACCTATGCCCTCTAGTTCTGGACTCCCTGACCCCAGCGAAAATACTTTATCTATTTATCCTATCCATGCCCCTCATAATTTTGTAACCGTCTATAAGGTCACCCCTCAACCTCCAACGCTCCAGGAAAACAGCCCCAGCCTGTTCAGCATCTCCCTGTAGCTCAAATCCTCCAACCCTGGCAACATTCTTGTAAATCTTTTCTGAACCCTTTCAAGTTTCACAACATCTTTCCGATAGGCAGGAGACCAGAATTGCATGCAATATTCCAACAGTGGCCTAACCAATGTCCTGTATAGCCGCAACATGACCTCCCAACTCCTGTACTCAATACTCTGACCAATAAAGGAAAGCATACCAAACACCTTCTTCACTATCCTATCTACCTGCGACTCAACATTCAAGGAGCTATGAACTTGCACTCCAAGGTCTCTTTGTTCAGCAATACTCCCTAGGACCTTACCATTAAGTGTATAACTCCTGTCCTGATTTGCTCTCCCAAAATGCAGCACCTCGCATTTATCTGAATTAAACTCCATCTGCCACTTCTCAGCCTATTGGCCCATCTGATCAAGATCTGAGGTAACCTTCTTTGCTGTCCACTACACCTCCAATTTTGGTGTCATCTGCAAACTTACTAACTGTACCTCTTATGCTCACATCCAAATCATTTACGTAAATGACAAAAAGTAGAGGACCCAGCACCGATCCTTGTGGCACTCCACTGGTCACAGGCCTCCAGTCTGAAAAACAACCCTCCACCACCTCCCTCTGTCTTCTACCTTTGAGCCAGTTCTGTATCCAAATGTCTAGTTCTCCCTGTATTCCATGAGATCTAACCTTGCAAACCAGAATCTTATGGGGAATCTCGACCAACGCCTTACTGAAGTCCATATAGATCACATCTACCGCTCTGCCCTCATCAATCCTCTTTGTTACGTCCTCAAAAAATTCAATCAAGTTTGTGAGGCATGATTTCCCATGCACAAAGCCATGTTGACTATCCCGAATCAGTCCTTGCCTTTCCAAATGCATGTACATCCTGTCCCTCTGGATTCCCACCAACAACTTGCCCACCACCAACGTCAGGCTCACTGGCCTATAGTTCCCTGGCTTGTCCTTACTACCCTTCTTAAACAGTGGCACCACGTTTGCCAACCTCCAGTCTTCCGGCACCTCACCTGTGACTATCGATGATACAAATATCTCAGCAAGAGGCCCAGCAATCACTTCTCTAGCTTCCCACAGAGTTCTCAGGTACACCTGATCAGGTCCTGGGGATTTATCCAACTTCATGCATTTCAAGACATCCAGCACATCCTTCTCTGTAATATGGACATTTTGCAAGATGTCACCATCTATTTCCCTACAGTCTATATCTTCCATATCCTTTTCCACAGTAAATACTGATGCAAAATATTCATTTAGTATCCCCCCCATTTTCTGGGGCTCCACACAAAGGCCGCCTTGCTGATCTTTGAAGGGCCATATTCTCTCCCCAGTTACCCTTTTCTCCTTAATGTATTTGTAAAAGCCCTTTGGATTCTCCTTAATTCCATTTATCAAAGTTACCTTATGTCCCCTTTTTGCCCTCCTGATTTCCCTCTTAAGTATACTCCTACTGCCTTTATACTCTTCTAAGGATTCACTCGATCTATCCTGTCTATACCTTACATATGTTTCCTTCTTTTTCTTAACCAAACACTCAATTTCTTTAGTCATCCAGCATTGCCTATATCTACCAGCCTTTCCTTTCACCCTAACAGAAATATACTTTCTCTGGATTCTTGCTATCTCATTTCTCATTTCTCATGTTCCAGCCGTCCCTTTAACTGCAAACATCTGCCCCCAATCAGTTTCGAAAGTTCTTGCCTAATACTGTCAAAATTGGCCTTTCTCCAATTTAGAACTTCAACTTTTAAATCTGGTCTATCCTTATCCATCACGATTTTAAATCAATAGAATTATGGTCGCTGGTCTCAAAGTGCTCCCCCACTGACACCTTAGCCACCTGCCCTGCCTTATTTCCCAAGAGTAGGTCACGTTTTGCACCTTCTCTAGTAGGTACATCCACATAATGAATCAGAAAATTTTCTTGTACACACTTAACAAATTCCTCTCCATCTAAACCTTTAACACTATGGCAGTCCCCGTCTATGTTTGGAAAGTTAAAATCCCCTACCATACCATCCTATCATTCTTACAGATGGCTGAGATCTCCTTACAAGTTTGTTTCTCAATTTCCTCTGACTATTAGGGGGTCTATGATACAATCCCAATAAGGTAATTATCCCTTTCTTATTTCTTAGTTCCACCCAAATAACTTCCCTGGATATATTTCCGGGAATATCCTCCCTCGGCACAGTGGTAATGCTATCCCTTATCAAAAATGCCACTCCCCCTCCTCTCTTGCCTCCCTTTCCATCCTTCCTGTAGCATTTGTATCCTGGAAAATTAAGCTGCCAGTCCTGCTAATCCCTGAGCCATGTTTCCGTAATTGCTATGATATCCCAGTCTCATGTTCCTAATCATGCCCTGAGTTCATCTGCCTTCCCTGTTAGGCCCCTTGCATTGAAATAAATGAGGTTTAATTTATTAGTCCTACCTTGTCCCTGCCTGCCCTGACTATTTGACTCTCTTCTGTTCTCGACTGTACTAGCCTCAGATTAATCTCTTTCCTCACTGTCTCCCTGGGTCCCACCCACCCCAACCTTACTAGTTTAAATCCTCCCGAGCAGATCTAGCAAATCCAATTTAGGTGCAATCCGTCCTTCTTGTACAGGTCACATCTACCCCAAAAGAGATTCCAACGATTCAAAAATGTGAATCCTTCTCCCAAACACCAGCTCCTCAGCCATGCATTCATCTGCTCTATCCTCCTATTCCTGCCCTCACTAGCTCATATCACCGGGAGTAATCCAGATATTACTACTCTCGAGGACCTCCTTTTTAATTTCCTGCCTAACTCTCTATAATCTCCCTTCAGAATCTCAACCTTTTCCCTTCCCATGTTGTTGGTTCCAATGTGGACAATGACATCCTTCTGGCCCCTCTCCCCAGTGAGAACATTCTGCACCCTCTCTGAGACATCCTTGATCCTGGCACCAGAAAAGCAACACACCATTCTGATTTTTCGCTGCTGACAACAGAGACATCTGTCTGTAACTCGGACTGGAGAGTACCCTATTGATCTCTTGGAACCCAACGTACTCCTCATTGCATTCGCGCCAGTCTCAATATCAGAAACTTGGCTGTTCGTGCTACGTTCCCCTGAGAATCCATCACCCCCTACATTTTCCAAAACAACATACTTGCTTGAAATGGGTATAGCCACAAAAGGGTCCTGCATTAGCTGCCTCCCTTTCTTACCTTTCCTGGAGTTAACCCATCTATGTGACTGTATCTGAGACTTTCCCCCCTTCCTATAACTGCCATCCATCACATACTGTTGCTGTTGCAAATTCCTCTTTGTTTCTAACTGTCTCTCCAACTGATCCATTTGATCTGATAAGATTCACAACCAACAGCATTTATTGCAGATATAATCCGCAGTAACCCTTAAACTCTCTTTAAACTCCCACATCTGACAAGAAGCGCATATCATTCTACTAAAGGCCATTTTTGATCCTTCACAATCTACAGACCCAGAAAATAACACCGCCTTATTCTTCTACAAACACTGCCCCAGGTTAAATTAATAGCTATGGCTTATATTTTAAGTTTAATCAAGAGACTTATCTCCAAAAACATATAATCAACAAAGAACTCACTCTACTCACTACTGCAGACCTTCTGTTGATCACAGAAAACAATACACTTACCTGCTTCTGTGCTGTGAACTTCATCCAAACAGGTTCCTCCAAGATCAGTTGTGAATTTCACTGTTTGTTAATTTTCCCAGACACACTCCGATGTCCAACGATACATGAATTCAAACAGCAAAGACAGTAACTAGGCAGGTTCACTGCTGTATCAGTTTCTTTCTCTCTCTCTCTCTTGCACTCCCCACTTGTTAAGTTAAAGGTCAAATTTTCATCAGAAGACTTTTAGAAGATCTTTAAACTCAATAGTTCAATCTTTGAATCATGTCCTAGTTATAATAACAGCAACTTGTATTGTTAGAACATATTTAATGTAAAAAAAAAAGCCATGCCTCTTCATGTTAAAGGCAAGAAAACAAAGCAGATAGGAACTCAGAGATTAGGCAGACAGACTAAAAGCTTGGTTGAAAGGATTTCTTTTGAGAAGGTATTTAAAGTTGAAAAGAGACAGAGAAATTAATAGAGGAAATTTCAAAGGATGGAAGTGAGACAGCTGAGGGATGTGGGAAACAAAAGACGGTATTATTGACATGAGAACATGTTTAAGACTGGAAAAAGTTTCAGAGTTAGTCTGGGGTGTCTCTGCTTTGGTAGCTCACTTCAACATTCTGAAGTAATTTGCTTTTCCCAAACTCCCAATAGCAACAGTTGACAGACTACCATCTCTATAGCACAGCTGTATTAAAATATCTTTTGCAAATACAGTCAGATCTGCTATAATGCATGTTTCTTCAAAGCAAATTGGCTTTAACGCGATTGAAGAGCTTCGACCGTTATTTGTAGAACGGGACTTTCCTTTATCTGTATGGCTGTAACGTGATTGAAGAATTTAGACTGTTATTTGTGGAACATGAATTTTCCTTGCCTGTACTGGCTATAACATGATTCAGGCCCCATTAGTTTAAATGGCACAGCTGTTGCATGATTTTCTTATAATGCAAGATTGCACAAGAACTAAACTATCGCGTTATATCAGAACCAACTGGAATGACTGGATTTAATGAGGGCACCTGGATCAGAAACATATTTCAGGATTTTGACATGGATTCCTACAAAAACTCTCAGCAACATTTGTTCTATCTCAATTATTTGCTCAAATTTAACTAGAAGTTATGAATATTATTCATTGTTCAAAGATTAGATGTGCTTTGACGTATTTGATAAATGCTTATTAATAGCTTCAAAATCAATCAGTAGTCAAAAAGGTCAAAACCACAGTCATCTCTATGCTACAGGTCTGGAGAAGGAGGCTCATGTGCAGTTCCTCAGTTAAGTTAACTTGCAATATGCTGAATGCTAACATAAATTCAGCAAAAATAAATTCAGTTGGCCTGCAACATATGGCTTTATGCCTATGATGTCTGTTGCTAATTTAACATGCTGCAAATCGCTGGGCGGAATGCCCCTGTCAGTTATCTGGAAGGGATCGTGCAGTATTTCAATATTAAACTGTCTAACCTACAATATAGAACATTGAACATAGAAAAGTACAGCATAGAACAGGCCCTTTGGCCCACGATGTTGTCCCGAAGATTATTCCTAATATAAAATAAAATAACCTAATCTACGCACCCCTCAATTTACTGCTGTCCAAGTGCATGTCCAGCAGTCGCTTAAATGTCCCTAATGACTCTGCTTCTACCACTATCACTAGCAACGCATTCCATGCATTCACAACTCTTTGTGTAAAGAACCTACCTCTGAGGTCTCCTCTATACCGTCCTCCTAATACCCCTTGTGCAAGGCCCCTATGACTCCTTGTGCCAGACTATCCTGCCCTGGGGAAAAGTCTTTGGCTATCGACTCTATCCATGCCTTTCATTACCTTGTATGCCTCGGTCAGGTAACCTCTTTCCTCCTCTCTAGAGAGAAAAGTCCAAGCTTAGTCAACCTCTCTTCATAAGACAAGCCCTCCAGTCCAGGCAGCATCCTAATAAACCCTCTTTGCACCCTCTCCAAAGCCTCTGCATCTTTCCTATAATAGGGTGACCAGAACTGGACACAATATTCCAAGTGTGATCTCACCAGGATTTTGTAGAGCTGCAGCAAAACCTCGTGACTCTTAAACTCGATCCCCCTGTTAATGAAAGCCAAAACACCATATGCTTTCTTAACAACCTTATCCATTTGGGTGGCAACTTTGAGGGATCTATGCACTCGAACACCAAGATCCCGCTGTTCCTCCACACTGCCAAGAATCCTGTTTTTTATCTGCCACAGAAGCCATTTTAATTCTAGGGTCATGTTTCAGTATGAATTATTTTCTATGGGCTTTCTGCCTGATGTACGTTGTTCATTTAAATGCCTCACTTCAGTAAATGCTGCTAGCATATGAAATGTGAAACTTGCAATTAATGCGGTTTTTCCACCAGTTATTCTGTTCTAGGACTTTAACGAAGAAATACATCCATGGACTGAAACAATTCCACTGGTAGTTCTTCTGGGTGGGACTGCAACAGGCTTTCCTGGATTTTCCTTACAGAAGCTACAGACCACCAATAGAAAAATGTTACAAGAAACCCCTAACTCTTTAAGAGTGTCGAGATGTCAGTTGAGTGTCCAGTTAAAGCCATTTGGATGAAACAGCAACAGCAGCCTAGTATCTTTTTTGGCTAAAATTATGGATAAGTTAATCATCTCACATCTTGTCAGTTCTTTACTCCATTTAGCTGAAGGTTACAGTTGTGCTTTATGCTTAACAAGTTAACTTAACTGAGGAAAGCAATTAATAAGCATTTATCAAATACATCAAAGACAGATCAGTGAAATATTTGCTTAAAATCCAAGCAATTACATGTTAATTCTAAAAAGACTTATTTATAATCACCCATCATCAAATCCACAATCTTAAGTCACATGGCAACTGAAAGGATTCCTTATGAAGGGCTCCTGACTGAAATGTTGATTTTCCTGCTCCTCGGATGCTGTCTGACCGGCTGTGCTTTTCCAGCACCACTCTGATCTTGACAAATGTAGTTGCACCACATCGTCAGCATTCTACATATTGCATCAATTAAAAACCTTCACATCTTCTAGATTTTAAACAAGATTTGTTAAGCAAAGCCTCAATGTAACATTTCAGATGTTCATGAACCTTTCAGGTTCGCACTGAATTTTGTACTACACCATTCCATGATGGATCTTGAGGAGGGATGCTAGGGTAACAGATGTTATGGATCACTTCCTCTTCACCAACAACTCCTCCCCATATTCTTCTCAGCTCCTGACCAGCCAGAACGTTAAAGGCTGCCAACCCCAACTGTTAAAAAAAAACTCCCCTGTACTTACTACTGAAAAAACAAAACCCAGAGACTTTGAACCCAGTCAATTCGACACCCTGGAAGCCACTCCCAGCTCTTTTTCTTTTGGTTTGGACCATCATCATCATCAAAACTGACAGCCTAGGCCAAGCTGCACAAACAGCATCTCTGCCACCCAACAAGATGGTGCCTCCCCACCCCCGTGAGTCTGATTAATGTGGCCGCCCAGCTCCTCCAAACCAATCTTCACAAAATGGTGGCTCCACCTGTGCAGCTCAGCTACACAAATTGGCAACGCCATCCTGCAAATGCAACAAAATGGTGGCCTGCATTTTCCCATGACCCTGGGAGACCCTCCCTCACCTTCTCAAGATAGCTAGATTCCCGACTTTCAAAACATGATGAACCCATCACCAGCAAAACCCCACCAAAACATCCACCTCCACTCAACTCAACCCTTCCCAAATTTTCTGCTGCCATGAATACATGTTATCCTGACCCTTCCATTGCTCCCTAAATGTGATGACAATTCCCCCCATCTCCTATAAAATTCCTTCCTTCCTGGTCTTCCACAATCCCACCCGACCAAGTTCTCCCTCATCTGACCCCCATCCTTCTTTCCTTCCCTCATGATTCCCAGACACCAGGTACATCTTCCCCACATTGAACCGACAAGTCATCACTTAGCCTCCAAGCCAGATGGCCCTAAAACATCAAGACTGTCCTGTTCACCTACCTTAGCATCCTAATTCCTTGATGTCTCACCTCTCTGTTTTTCTACCCCACCCCTAACCATTTCAAATTTTGGGAGTTCTGTTTTCTCCCTGTAAATGTCACCACTCTCCTCAGACTGGCCCTGACACTCCCATCCCCATCACTCCACTCTGCCACTATCTAAGTCAGAGAGATACAGAGGCAGTCTGGAGAAGCTTCATTTGACTGATCCCAGGAATGCAGCGACTTATTTTTCGAGGAGAGGTTGAGTAGGTTGAACTTGTACTCATAGGAGTTTAGAAGAACGACAAGTGTCCTTATTGAAACATATAAAATTCGTCGGGGTTTGACAGAATATATGCAGAGAGGTTGGTTTTTCTTGTAGCTGAGTTGTACAAACTTTTCATCAGTAAGGGAATCAAAGGTGTTAAGGCAAGAAAGTCAGATCAGCCATGATCTTATTGAATGGCAGAGCAGATTCGATGGGCTGAATGGATCAGTGGTGCTGGAAGAGCACAGCAATTCAGACAGCATCCGAGGAGCTTCGAAATTGACGTTTCGGGCAAAAGCCCTTCATCAGGAATAAAGGCAGAGAGCCTGAAGTGTGGAGAGATAAGCTAGAGTACAATAGGTCAGGTGGGGAGGAGATGAAGGTGATAGGTCAGGGAGGAGAGGGTGGAGTGGATAGGTGGAAAAGGAGCTGGGCAGGTCGGACAAGTCCGGACAAGTCAAGGGGATCGTGTTGCTGGAGGTTAGAAACTAGGATGAGGTGGGGGAAGGGGAAATGAGGAAGCTGTTGAAATCCACATTGATGCCCTGGGGTTGGAGTGTTCCGAGGCAGAAGATGAGGCGTTCTTCTTCCATGCGTCTGGTGATGAGGGAGCGGCGGTGGAGGAGGCCCAGCACCTCCATATCCTCGGCAGAGTGGGAGGGGGAGTTGAAATGTTGAGCCACGGGGCGGTTTGGTTGATTGGTGTGGGGGTCTCAGAGATGTTCCCTAAAGCGCTCTGCTAGGAGGCGCCCAGTCTCCCCAATGTAGAGGAGACCGCATCGGGAGCAACGGATACAATAAATGATATTAGTGGATGTGCAGGTAAACATTTGATGGATGTGGAAGGCTCCTTTAGGGCCTTGGATGGAGGTGAGGGAGGAGGTGTGGGCGCAGGTTTTACAGTTCCAGCGGTGGCAGGGGAAAGTGCCAGGATGGGAGGGTGGGTCGTAGGGGGACGTGGACCTGACCAGGTAGTCACGGAGGGAACGGTCTTTGCGGAAGGCAGAGAGGGGTGGGGAGGGAAATATATCCCTGGTGGTGGGGTCTGTTTGGAGGTGGCGGAAATGTCAGCGGATGATTTGGTTTATGCGAAGGTTGGTAGGGTGGAAGGTGAGCACCAGGGGCGTTCTGTCCTTGTTGCGGTTGGAGGGGTTGGGTCTGAGGGCAGAGGTGCGGGATGTGGACGAGATGCGTTGGAGAGCATCTTTAACCATGTGGGAAGGGAAATTGCGGTCTCTGAAGAAGGAGGCCATCTGGTGTGTTCTATGATGGAACTGCTCCTCCTGGGAGCAGATACGGCGGAGGCGGAGGAATTGGGAATACGGGATGGCATTTTTGCAAGAGGTAGGGTGGGAAGAGGTGTAATCCAGGTAGCTGTGGGAGTCGGTGGGCTTGTAAAAAATGTCAGTGTCAAGTCGGTCGTCACTGATGGAGATGGAGAGGTCCAGGAAGGGGAGGGAGGTGTCAGAGATGGTCCAGGTAAATTTAAGGTCAGGGTGCAATGTGTTGGTGAAGTTGATGAATTGCTCAACCTCCTCGCGGGAGCACGAGGTGGCGCCAATGCAGTCATCAATGTAGCGGAGGAAGAGGTGGGGAGTGGTGCCGGTGTAATTACGGAAGATCAACTACTCTACATAGCCAACAAAGAGACAGGCATTTCTGGGGCCCATACGTGTGCCCATGGCTACCCCTTTGGTCTGGAGGAAGTGGGAGGATTCAAAGGAGAAATTGTTAAGGGTGAGGACCAGTTCGGCCAAGATGGGCTGAATGGTCTACTCCTGGTCCTACACCTACATCCTAAGGTCCTATAATGGGGTGAGATGATTCAGTGATTTAAAGACAAGGATGAAGATTGGGAAACTGAAGGATTGTGTAGGTTAGTAGGAAATAATTGATTGACACTCAGGTTTTACTATTCAACACGATGCATGCAACAGTTGGAATAAGTTTCAAATGTAAAGCACTGAAATTTAAAAGGGAAATATTGGTGTACTTACAGTCATAGAGTCATAGAGATGTACAGCACAGAAATAGGCCCTTCGGTCCAACTCGTCCATGCCGACTAGATATCCTACATTAATCTCGTCCCATTCACCAGCACTTGGCCCAAATCCCTCTAAACCTTTCCTATTCATGTTCTGGATCAGTGGTGCTGGAAGAGCACAGCAATTCAGGCAGCATCCAACGAGCAGCAAAATCAGTGGTGCTGGAAGAGCACAGCAATTCAGGCAGCATGCTGCCTGAATTGCTGTGCTCTTCCAGCACCACTGATCCAGAATCTGGTTTCCAGCATCTGCGGTCATTGTTTTTACCTCCTTTCCTATTCATGTACCCATCCAATGTCTTTCAAATATTATGATTGTACCAGCCTCCACCACTTCCTCTGATAGTTCATTCCATACATGCACCATCCCCTGCGTGAAAAAGTTTCCCCTTAGGTCCCTTTTAAACCTTTCCCCTCTCACCTTAAACTTAAACATAAACACCCTTAAACCTCTAGTTCTTAAACCTCTAGTTCTGAACTCCCCCAACCTTGGGAAAAGACCTTATCTATGTACCCTATCCAGGCCCCTCATGATTTTATAAACCTCTATCAGGTCACCCTCAGCCTCCGACACTGCAGGGAAAATAGCCCCAGCCCATTCGGCCTCTCCTTACAGCTCAAACCTTCCAACCCTGGCAACATCTTTGTAAATCCTTTTTGAACCCTTTCAAGTTTTGCAACATCCTTCCTATAGCAGAGAGACCAGAATTGCACACAATATTCCAAAAATGGCCTAACCAATATCCTGTACAGTTGCAACATGACCTCCTAACTCCTGTACTCAATGCTCTGACCAATAAAGGAAAGCATACTAGACACCTTCTTCACTATCTTATCTACCTGAAACTCCATTTTCAAGGAACTATGAACCTGCACTCCAAGGTCTCTTTGTACAGCAAAACTCCCCAGGACCTTACTATTAAGTGCATAAGTCCTGCCCTGATTTGCCTTTCCAAAATGCGGCATCTCACAATTATCTAAATTAAACTCCGTCAACCACTCCTCAGCCCATTGGCCCATCTAATCAAGATCCTTGAAATAAAAACCGAACCAAAAGAAAAACAGAAATTTCTGGAGAAACGTAGCATCTGTCGGCATCTGCAAAGAGAAAACAGAGTTAACATTTCGGGTTCAGTGACCCTTCTTCAGAACTGTACCTCTGTTCTTCAGTACTGGTGAAAGGTCACTGAACTCAAAACATTAACTCAGTTTCTTTTCCCACAGATGCTGCCAGACCTGCTGAGTTCCTCCAGCAATTTCTGTTTTAGCTTCAGATTTCCAACATCCACAGTTCTTTAGTTTACATTAATGTGTTTGATCCTGGAAGTGAAACATGCATAACGATTTCAGTTATGAAGGAACTAAGGTGGACAAATCTATGGTGGGGAAAGCTAATAAACTTGGTGATGGATACATTATTTACCTTAGATGTCAGTTCAAAGTAAAACATGAAGCAAAATTATAAAAAATCTGATTTAACCAAAGACAATGCCGAGAAAAAAAAACAAAAAAATTCACAGCCCAGGAACAGGCCCTTCGGCCCTCCAAGCCTGAGCCGATCCAAATGTACTGTCTAAACCTGTTGCCCAATTCCTAAGCATCTGTATCCCTCTGCTCCCCTCCGACTAATGCATCTTAAAGGAATCTATTGCGCCTGCCTCTACTACCTCTGCTGGCAAGGCGTTCCAGGCACCTACCACTCTCTGTGTAAAGTACTTGCCGCGTGTATCCCCGTTAGGTTTTTCACCTCTCACCTTGAAAGCATGACCTCTCGTTATTGAATCCCCCATCCTAGGAAAAAACGTATTAGATTAGATTAGACTACTTACAGCATGGAAACAGGCCCTTCGGCCCAACAAGTCCACACTAACCCGCCGAAGCGCACCCACCCAGACCCATTCCCCTACATTTACCCCTGCACCTAACACTACAGGCAATTTAGCATGGCCAATTCACCTGACCTGCACATTTTGGACTGTGGGAGGAAACCGGAGCACCCGGAGGAAACCCACACAGACACAGGGAGAACGTGCAAACTCCACACAGTCAGTCGCCTGAGGTGGGAATTGAACCTGGGTCTCTGCCGGTGTGAGGCAACAGTGCTAACCACTGTCCCACCGTGCCACCCATAAATCTTTATCTACCCTGTCCATACCCTTGATGATTTCGTAGAACTCAATCAGGTCCCCCCCAATCTCCCTTTTTCTAATGAAAACACACCTAACCTACACAACCTCTCTTCATAGCTAATACCTTCCATACCAGGCAACACCCTCATAAATCTTCTCTGCACCCTCTCCAAAGTGTTCACATCCTTTTGGTAATGTGGTGACCAGAACTGTACACAGTATTCTAAACACAGCCGAACCAATGCTGTGTACAATTTTAACATGACCTGCCAGCTCTTACATGCAATATCCCGTCCGATGAAGGCAAGCATACCATATGCCTTCTTGACCATTCTATCCACCTGTGCAGCAACCTTCGGGGTACAATGGACCTGAACTCCCAGATCTCTCTACTCATCAACTTTTCCCAAGGCTCTTCTGTTTACTGTATAATTCGGTCTACAATTAGACTTCCCAAAATGCATCACCTCACATTTGCCTGGATTGAACTCCATCTGCCACTTCTCTGCCCAACTCTCCAGTCTATCTATATCCTCCTGTATTCTCTGACAGTCCCTTTTGCTTTCTGCTACTCCACCAATCTTCGTGTCATCTGCAAACTTGCTGATCATACCAATAGTGCCCTCTTTCAAATCATTTACATATATTACAAACAACAGTGGCCCCAACACTGACCCCTGTGGAACACCACTGGTCACCTTTCTCCATTTCGAGAAACTCCCTTCAACTACTCTCTGTCTCCTGTTGCTCAACCAGTTCTTTATCCACCTAGCTAGAACACCCTGCACATGATGTGACTTCACTTCCTCCATTCATTTACTATGGGGAACTTTATCAAACATCCATGTATATGACATCTACAGCCCTTCCTTCATCTATCAACATGGTCACTTCCTCAAAGAACCATTAAGTTGGTAAGGCATGATCTCACCCGCACAAAACCATTTTGCCTATCACTGATAAGCCCATTCTTTTCCAAATATAAATAGATTTTATCCCTCAGTACCTTCTCCAACAACTTTCCCACCACTGACATCAGGCTCATTGGTCTGTAGTTACTCGGAATATCCCTACTACCCTTCTTGGACAGGGGGACAATATGAGCAACCCTCCAGTCCTCCGGCACCTCACCTGTGTTTAAGGATGTAACAAAGATATTTGTCATGGCCCCGGCTATTTCCTCTCTCGCCTCCCTCAGCATCCTGGGACAGATCCCATCCAGTCCTGGGGATTTGTCCACATAAATAACCTTTAGCCTACCCAACAATCTTCCCTACTTATATCAACATGGTCCAGACTAATCAAACTTCTATCTCTAATCTCAACATTCATCATGTCCCTCTCCTCAGTGAACACTGATGCAAAGTAATCATTGAGAATCTCACCGACTCTCTCAGGTTTGACACACAGCCTTCCTCTGTTATCCTTGAATGGACCAATCCTTTCTCTAGTTACCCACTTGCTTCTTATATAAAAATAAAAGGTTTTGGGATTCTCCTTAATTCTGCTCGCTAAAGCTATTTAATGACCCTTTTTAGCCCACTTGATTCCTCGTTTAAGACTGGTTCTACTCTTCCGATATTCCTCCAAGGCCTGTTCTGTTCTTAACTGCCTGGACCTTATGTACGCTTCCCTTTTCCTCTTGGCTAGTCATACGATTTCTCCTGTCATCCACGGTTCACGAATCTTGCCTTTCCTATCCTCTGCTTTCAGCGGGACATGCCTATCCTGCACTATCTTTAACCTATCTTTGAAAGCCTCCCATATATCAAATGTGGACTTCCCTTCAAAGAGCTGTGTCCAATCCACATTTTCCAGCTCCTGCTTAATTAGATATATTTGACCCTGGCCCAGTTTAGTACACTTCCTTTAGGACCACTCTCATCTTTGCTACGAGTAATCCCCCACTGCAACTTCTACCACCTGGCCTGGCTCATTCCCCAACACCAGGTCCAATATGGCCCCTTCCCACGTCGGACTATTGACAAACTGCTCTAGAAAACTCTCCCTGGATGCTTCGTACAAATTCTGCCCCATCCAGATCTCTGATACTAAGTGTAACCCAGTCAATGTTGGGAAAATTACAATCTCCCATCACCACCACCCTGCTGCCTCTACATCTTTCCATAATCTCTATTTGTTCTTCTACCTGACGCTCACTATAGGGAGGCCTGTAATACAGCCCCAACAATGTAACTGCACCCTTCCTATTTCTCAGCTCCACCCATAATGCCTCACTACTCAAGCCCTCCATAGTGTTCTCCTTTAGCACAGCCGTGATATCATTCCTGACCAGCAATGCAATTCCTCCCAAAAGGGTAACTAGGGAGAGAATAGGGCCCCTCAAAGATCAGCAAGGCGGCCTTTGTGTGAAGCCACAGAAAATAGGGGAGATACTAAATGAATACTTTGCATCAGTATTTACTGTGGAAAAGGATATGGAAGATATAGACTGTAGGGAAATAGATGGTGACATCTTGCAAAATGACCATATTACAGAGGAGGAAGTGCTGGATGTCTTGAAACGGTTAAAGGTGGATAAATCCCCAGGACCTGATCAGGTGTACCCGAGAACTCTATGGGAAGCTAGAGAAGTGATTGCTGGGCCTCTTGCTGAGATATTTGTATCATCAATAGTCACAGGTGAGGTGCCGGAAGACAGGAGGTTGGCAAACGTGGTGTCACTGTTTCAGAAGGGCAGTAAAGACAAACCAGGGAACTATAGGCCAGTGAGCCTGACCTCGGTGGTGGGCAAGTTGTTGGAGGGAATCCTGAGGGACAGGATGTACATGTATTTGGAAAGGCAAGGACTGATTCGGGATAGTCAACATGGCTTTGTGCGTGGGAAATCGTGTCTCACAAACTTGATCGAGTTTTTTGAAGAGGTAACAAAGAAGATTGATGAGGGCAGAGCAGTAGATGTGATCTATATGGACTTCAATAAGGCGTTCGACAAGGTTCCCCATGGGAGCCTGATTAGATCTCATGGAATACAGGGAGAACTAGACATTTGGATACAGAACTAGCTCAAAGGTAGAAGACAGAGGGTGGTGGTGGTGGAGGGTTGTTTTTCAGACTGGAGGCCTGTGACCAGTGGAGTGCCACAAGGATCGGTACTAGGCCCTCCATTTTTTGTCATTTACATAAATGATTTGGATGTGAGCATAAGAGGTACAGTAAATAAGTTTGCAGATGACACCAAAATTGGTGGTGTAGTGGACAGCGAAGAGGGTTACCTCAGATTACAACAGGATCTTGGCTAGATGGGCCAATGGGCTGAGAAGTGGCAGATGGAGTTTAATTCAGATAAATGAGCAGTGCTGCATTTTGGGAAAGCAAATCTTAGCAGGACTCATACACTTAATAGTAAGGTCCTAGGGAGTGTTCCTGAACAAAGAGACCTTGGAGTGCAGGTTCATAGCTCCTTGAAAGTGGAGTCACAGGTAGATAGGATAGTGAAGAAGGCGTTTGGAATGCTTTCCCTTATTGGTCAGAGTATTGAGTACAGGAGTTGGGAGGTCATGTTGCAGCTGTACAGGACATTGGTTAGGCCACTGTTGGAATATTGCATGCAATTCTGGTCTCCTTCCTATTGGAAAGATGTTGTGAAACCTGAAAGGGTTCAGAAAAGATTTGGAAGGATGTTGCCAGGATTGGAGGATGTGAGCTACAGGGAGAGGCTAAACAGGCTGGGGCTGTTTTCCCTGGAGCTTCGGAGGCTGAGGGATGACCTTATAGAGGTTTACAAAATTATGAGGGGCATGGATAGGATAAATAGACAAAGTCTTTTCCCTGGGGTCGGGGAGTCCAGAACTAGAGGACATAGGTTTAGGGTGAGAGGGGAAAGACATAAAAGAGACCAAAGGGGCAAAGTTTTCACACAGAGGGTTGTACGTGTATGGAATGAGCTGCCAGAGGATGTGGTGGAGGCTGGTACAATTGCAACATTTAAGAGGCATTTGGATGGGTATATGAATAGGAAGGGTATGGAGGGATATGGGCCGGGCACTGACAGGTGCGACTAGATTGGGTTCAGATATCTGGTCGGCATGGATGGGTTGGACCGAAGGGTCTGTTTCTATGCTGTACATTTCTATGACTCTATGGCTCCCCCCTTTTACTTCCCTCCCTGTCCTGTCTGAAGCGTCTATATCCTGGAACATTCAGTTGCCAATCGTACCCTTCCTTCAACCAAGTCTCTGTGATTGCAATAACATCATACTCCCAGGCACCAATCCAAGCCCTAAGTTCATCTGCCTTACCTACTATACACCTTACATTAAAGTATATGCACTTCAGGCCACCAGTTCTTTTGCGTTCATCTGCTTTCTGCCTACTCTTCCCCTTATTAATGCTAACTTCAGAGGGGATGTTAAGTCAATATTAAGGGAAGAGGTTATGTAGTGGAATCCAAGTATAATTATGTCTGTTGAAGGCAATTACTGAAATAAATTGGGACTTATCCAACCTAATGTTGGACAAGAAGACATCATGAAGGGAGTCAAAATATCTGCTCTTTAAATACTACAGTTGTAAGAACAGTTCAGCAGCCAATCTCTTGTCTCATAAATGCCATTACACAAATTAGGACTGTGATAGAATATTTCTCCCCTACCCCCCCCCATCCTGTTCCCTCTCCTAAAACACTCAAGAAATTGACAAAGCAACACCGCTTGATTGATACCACATCCACCACCTTCCCAAATTCACCCCCTTCACCACCGACGCAGTGGTATGTGAGTGTACCTTCTAAAACATACAATAAGTCAATTCACCCAGGCTCCTTTAACAGTAAACCTGCAACATCACATTGCTGCTAGCCTTTTGGTTATCCCACTGAATGTTGTTTCCAGTATTATGCCCCACCTTACCCCCAAACCTTTATAGAGAAGATGACGGTTTTGTGAGAATATTACTGCACTTATAATCCAAACACCCAAGCTAATCTTGCAGGAACACTGATTCAAACTCTGCCAAGGCAGCTGGTAGAATTTGAATTCAATTGATAAAACTGTGTTATAATGTCTCCATAATTATACTGTCTCAGTAATTGTGACCTTGACAACTATTATTAACTGTGGTAAAAGCTCATGAGCCCTTTAGGGAAGGCTATCTGCCAGCCATCCTTCCATAGTCTAGCCCTACACATGACTTCAGACCTATAGCAATGAACTGGCCTTGCAAGACATTCAAGTCAAGAACAATTAGCACAGACATCCACAACCCATGAAATATTTCCTTTTTGAAAACTACTGCAATGGTGAGCTGCCATGACTATCTATTGTACATTCACCATCCATGGATTGCTGATATGACACATGTCCCATCTGCCATTGGGAAAGAGCTAGTGTATGTGTAAAATAACTCTTGTCACCTTTACAAGTGATGTCATTAGCTGTGCATTTTATTCACATGGATTCCTCACCACATTCAACCCAATGCTGGGCAATTGGATGGAGGTGTAAAGTTTCTTTCCTCAACTTTCCCAGGGGTGTGGTAAAATTTACCTCATAATTCAATTCCATTTTATTATTAAGAAAGCAATTTCCCTTAAAACCCTTTGATCTTTTAAGTCAGAAAGCATGGCAACAATGTGATTTATTCTGATAATCTTAAAGTTCAGCCAAGTGTCAATGCAAGATGTTGCTCCAATTTGCTGCGTTAACAAATACAGCACTGAAGGTGAAACTATCTAACACTCTCCTCATTTCCCCCTGCTGCTTATACAAATTAAGTGGAATATTTTACATAACAAAGTGAGATCACATTGTCAGTCAGCTTCTCTTACTGGTGACTGGCACAACAAAGCACAATACAAATTTTCCGTAAACTATTTATCAGAATCCAATTTCCTTAATTTTCACAAATAGTTTTTTGTCTTTCATGTCAGGAAGTATTGAACAGAAGCCAAAAGACTGTTCATTGTTTATTATGTCCTACTGAAAAAAGCTAATTTACTTTTGTTAATAGTGCAGTCCCAGGAGAGGGTGGAACAACTGTTCAGGATGTTTTTTTTTTAAACAAATTATTGCGAACGCCTTTTTTTTAGGACGATCAATTTTCTCCTTATACTTTCTTGTGTTGGTCCCTACCATGACCAATATGTGTGGGACTCCCAGAAGAAAATAGCATGGTGATTTTTTCAATCCCATGCATAATTTTAAGATTTAAAATTTATATACATATATTAACATCAGCAGTTAGTTTTGTGTTTGGCTTTTTGAATATAGTGGCATATGGGTTTTCTGTGTGGCTGAAAGGTTTTAATGATTAATTTGGAAGTGTATTTGTAGCCATGGTGATGTCTTTTTAAAAATACTGTCTGAGAGAAATTGGAGGCTGATGGGAATTTTTTAGATTGGGAAAGTTGGCAAATGAGCAAAGTAAACAGTCTAGGGTATCAAGCTTGCAGATAGAAGGTTCTGGATTTTTTGTAGGGCTTAGAAGAACCACCCATACTTCAAAATTAATCTTTTGGTTTCAGTTGGGCAATTCTACAAGGTTCTTAGCAGAACCTGGATGTAGAAGGCAGTTGTCCCTGACAAATGGAAGAGATAGTTTAGAATTGGTAAAATAGATGACCTCAGTCTAAGAAGTTTAGCACAAAAGTTCCAGAACAGAAGTGTTTGGATGAAACCCTGAAGGGGATGCTTGGAGCTGAGAAAGTTTATGTGCATTTTATGACAAATCAAGGAAGAAATGTCAGATTCTCATAACTGGTAATTGAAGCCACAATTAAGGAAAACCCTATAGGGGATAGAGAATGGATTTCTCTCTGTTGTCTGAGTACTGTAATGGAATTCTGTTGCAATGAATGGGATTGTATTTTTACCATGTGTTTTGGAATTTTTAAATATGCATCTTATACATGAGTATTTTGTTTATTTTCTTTTATCTTCATGCTTATCTTCATTCTTACCTTCTATATTGTTGAAACCAATTCTGCATTATTAAAAGCTTATATTTCAGTGAGACACCACTTCATTAACACCAAAAAGATAAAATCTATCATGCCAGATTTCGATCTGGGATCCAACTTGTCCAGCAATAACATCAGCTCGCATCATAACTAATATTGACATAGGAGCAGTTACCCACTAATGCACATTTCTGCTGAAACAAGAAGCAAGGGACGTTTAAGCGCAAACTGGGACATGAAACACACAGTTCATGAAGCAAACTAAACATATTCCCAGACAAAACATAGGTCTCACTTGTTTGGTTTACTTTTGGACAATTGACATTTCATTTTCTGCAAAAGATAAAAACTCTGTAGGTATATTAAAATAAATGCAATTTAATTATCTTCAGGATATGTGGCATTCAGGAGCAAATGGTATTTAGGCAGGTTTAATCTTGGAAAGAGTTACATTATACTTGACTTTTAAAACAGTGATTCTTGTATCTGTGGTTTGCATAGGGAATAAGTAAGCTCTTCCATGTTCTGCTCATTTGCACAATACTTGAGTATATGTTATTAGGGAAAGTGTGTAAAACAGGTTTAAGTAGTTAGACAGTGTGGAAGCCCAGATGCAGCTGTTAGAACATAGAATGTTTCTGCGCAGTACAGGTCCTTTGGCCCTCGATGTTGCATCTTCTCTATGTCCCTCTGTAACCCACAACATCCTTCGGCACTATCCACAACTAACTTAGTGTCACCTGCAAATTTACTAACCCATCCTTCTACACCCACCTCCAGATCATTTATAAAAATGACAAACAGCAGTAGCCCCAAAACAGATGCTTGTGGACCACCACTGGTAACTGACCTCCAAGATGAACATTTCCCAACAACCACCACCTTCTATCTTGTTTCAACTAGCCAATTTATGATCCAAACTGCTAAATCACCTTCAATCCCGAAACTCCTTATTTTGTGTAATACCCTACCGTGTGGAACCTTATCAAACGCCTTACTGAGGTCTATCTGGTTTACCATACCTTCTCAAGAATGTCACAATATTACATTAGCCATTTTTCAGTTCTCTGGGATCCTCCTTGACTCCAGTTATGTCTGAAAGATTACCACAAATACTTACACAATCTTTTCAGCTATCTCCTTCAGAACTCTGATGTGTATTCCATCTGACCCGGGTGATTTATCCACCTTCAGACTTTTCAGCTCTTCTGGCACCTTCTCCCATTTTCCCCAGCATCTTCTCCTGCCATTGACAGTGAGTTATTTTTCCATTAAGGTGCAGCTGTGACAATTCAATCATCTCATGCTGTTCCCACAACTTGGCCATAACTCCTTTCTATTGCCCTAAATGCTCCCAGTGACAAGTGATCCATCATGTATGGAGATTAAGCCCCAAAACAGATTGACACTCAAATCACTAGATGACAAATCAAGTGAACTAATTGTCTAACATTTAAACTGAACTATTGAGAGTTAAACCAATGAGTATCTGGCTGACATGCACTATTTAGAAAATGAATATCTGGCTATATATCATTTCATCGTTTCACCTTCACGAATCAACATCACAAAGTGTCATTATAAGTGAAGTTTGTTGATTACACAATTGATGAGCAGAACGTTCTAGAGCTCCTCTTGTTCCTTGAGTGGGAACCAAATCATGCCTTTTGGATGGAAGAGGAATTCACTAGTGTTCATTCCTTGGAAGCAGCCACAGAATGTTCTGAAAGAACAAGTGGGAATTTTTTTCACCTAGATTTCAGATTGGTAGCTGTTTAGGACATTCCTGCGCTTCCCACTGAAGGTCCAATGGTATCCATGCTTCCAGAATGTACCTGCAAACATTATTCCAGTTTAGATGTGGGTCCCTTCGTGACAATTTCAAATGACAGCAAATCATAGGCAGATCAATTACCAAGTATGTGGTGAGGGTGTAAGTTCATCATAATAAGAACTTGCGTTTATATTTTAAAAATTCAACCTGTTATGATACAGGTCCAGGGCAAGTGGTACTTAAACTAGGAACTCTGGCCCAGACATAGAGATTCAACTACTGTGCAACAAGACCCAGCTCATATTTATACAGTGCCTTTCATATCCTCAGTATTTCACAGCCAGTTCGTTCTTTTTGAAATACAGCTGCTGCAGTAGTCAATGTGTACACACCAAACCACAACAATGAGATAAATGACAAGTTAATCTGTTAAATGGTGGTGTTGTCTGAAGGCTAAATCACAACCAGAACTCCAGGAGAATCTTTTGCTATTTAAACTATTTTTCAGTCAATCCTATTCAGACACAACTCTGGAGCATGAGGGACATGAACCCTCCTGGATTAGAGGTAGGAACATTACCATTACACCTTAATAACCATCTCTTGTTCTTTGAATCATGTCGCGGAATATTTTACATCCAGTTCAACATGCAGGTAGACCCTTCAGCTTAATATATTACACAAAAAGCATCATCTCCTGCAGTACCACATTTAAATGCCCACCCACTCGATGTGTTAAAGTCTGAGAGTTGCTCTTTATTATTTGTTCTTGCAATGTGGTCAGCTTTTATTGCACTTTCCTACTGGAGTGAAGCTGAAACTAAGTATTATCCTAAAGTGATAGTACTATCAGTGCGTCAAAAAATGACACTGGAAGTTGAAATACTGACAATCTTTGATCTAGACCGCCTATGGCTTCCCAATCCTGATACAGCGAGGTGCCAATCTAATGTTACATCACTTACATTGAGGCAGACATGTTTCACTGATATGAGCAATGCTAGCTTTTTGTGATTTATGCTCAAGGATTACAAATCCATTTGTGCTGCAGGTTTCTGCAATCTTTCTCTATTCTGATAATGTTCAGCTCCTCTATTCTTCATGCCGAATTGCTTAAACTCACACTTGCCCACATTACATACCATCTTGCAAGTTTATGCCTCTCACTTAACTTGTCTAAATGCCTCTGTGGACTGTCACTGTCATCACATAGTTTCACATCAAATTTTGTGTCTTTGCAAATTAGGTGATAGTTCATCTACTTCTGTTATCTATGTCTTTCAGATATGTTGATAATAATTCTGGTCCCAAAACTAATTCCTGAGACACTTTCACTAGTTACACATTGCTATCCATATTGGTCACTAATGTCCTTTATGGAATGAAACTGCCATCCTTACCTGGTCTGGCCTACAGTGACTCCAGACCAACAGCAAAGGGGTTGACTCTTAACTGCCCTTTGGGATGGACAATAAAGTTGGCCGGGACAATTATGTCCTCATTCTATGAATGAATTTTAAAAACTGTCTTCTATTAGCTACCCACAAAGGACAATAAGAGAGGACACCTTACTTGAAGCCCTGCAGATCTAGACTCCTTTTCAGTGTGATCTGTTGTCACTATGACATACTCCCTGAGCACATAGTCCCATGGACACTCGCAATATTGAGAGCAAAGGTATAATTTCCTCTATTGCATACCAGATAAGTAAAATAAAACAAAGGTATCTAATGATATTAGATTGGCATTTTTATTTACTCTCTCCAAATACCAATGTTGCCAATTTGGTTTCTTGTGAGTCAAGCACCATTGCCAGTATGATACGATCTGAGTAATTCACTTTATGTTAGCTCATATAACATACAGCACAAAATAAGACTCTTGTTGAGACTATGGACTTGAAGTTTATTAACACAAAAAGATAGTTACATTGCAAAACATAACAAATTTAGAAATAATATAGGTTCTGTGCCTATCACTCTGTCTCCATGGCCAAAGATGAGATGGTTACCTTTATATTGGAATGTCACATGTCTTGATGTCACGTAACTGTCTTCTGTTTCACTGCCTGACTATTTGAGAATCTATGCGACAACAGCTGGATTGAATTTTACATCCGGCTTGATAGGGAGAAGATTAGATCCAAGACTAGCATTTTAATGATTGATGTATTTCACAAATACTTGGCTTTATCCTCACCTTTACGGTTTGTAAAAATCCATCAGGTTCACTACAAGTACACAATCCTTTATCCGAAACCCTAGGGAGCAGCTGGTTTTCGGAATTCAGAATTATTTGGATTTCAGAATAAGTGACAGTAAATTTTAAAAATCTTACCGAACAGTAGACGCACCTGTGAGTACTACAAGCACTGAGACAGAATTGACGCCTGCCAGTTCTGGGCTAGGCCACCATGTCACATCTGAGTTCTGGAGAAATAAACTTCACAAAAACAGCTTTGGATTTCAGAGCTTTTTGGATTTCAGGAGTTCGGATAAAGAAGTGTGTACCTGTACTGCTCTTTTCAGGAAGGAAATCTGTCATCATTAGCTGCTCTGGTCTAAATATGACTCCATACCAGTGGGAATGATCAACTCATAACTAGCCTCAGAAAGAGCTCATCAAGGCACACGGCTCAAGGACAATTAGAGATGAGCAATAAATCTAGCCTTCCTCGAGATGTTCATATCTTATGAACAATTAAGATAAGATAGTAAAGAAGGCGTTTGGTTTGCTTCCCTTTATTGGTCAGAATATTGAGTATAGGAGTTGTGGCAGTACGGGATATTTCTTAGGCCACTTTTGGAATATTATGTGCAATTCTGGTCTCCCTTCTATAGGAAGGATGTTGTGAAACTTGAAAGGGTTCAGAAAAGGTTTACAAGGATGTTGCCAGAGTTGGAGGATTTGAGTCAAAGGGGGAGGCTGAACAGGTTGGGGCTGTTTTCCTTGAAGTGTCAGAGGTTGAGGGATGTCCTTATAGAGGTTTATAAAATCATGAGAGGCATGGATAGGGTAAATAGACAAGGTCTTTTCCCTGGGTTGGGGGGAGTCCAGAACTAGAGGGCATAGGTTTAGGCTGAGAGGGGAAAGATATAAAAAGAGACCTAAGGGGAAACCTTTTCATGCAGAGGGTGGTGCTTGTATGGAATGAGCTGCCAGAGGAAATGATGGAAGCTGGTACAATTACAACATTTAAAAGGCATCTGGTTGGGTATATGAATAGGAAGGGTTTAGAGGGATATGGGCCAAGTGCTGGCAAATGGGACTAAATTAATTTAAGATCTGACCGGCATGGACGAGTTGGACCGAAGGGACTGTTTCTGTGCTGTACATCTCTATGACTCCAAGACTCTAAATGAAGAAAATAAAACTATCAAGTACATAGAAAAAGCATTCCAGTAATAGTCATAGAACATGAGGTAGAAAGAAGACAGGAGCTTGTGAAATTATAACCATGAGGAAACAACACTGAGTAAATTGAGGACACAGCAAGCTAACAGGTCTCTGTGTTCAGATGTATTATATCCTAGGGCCTGAACGAATATGGCTGAGGTCATAGATGCATTAATACTAATTTTCAGAAATTCCCTAGATTCAGAAAAGGTTCCACTCATCAGATTGGAAATTAGCAAACATATGTATACTATTTAAGAAGGGACAGAGGCAAGAACACTCTAGGCCAGCTGGCTTCATATCTGTCATGGCAGTGGTGTCAGATTTGACCATCAATGGACACTTTGGAAAACCCAAGACAAGGGGGAAGAGCCAGCATGGTTTTGTCTTACGGAGATAGCTCAGACAGGCTTGTCATATTTCCACTGGAGTTTACAAGATTGCAATGTGAGTTGGTTTAAATATATAAGGTCCTGAAAGACCTTGACAAGGTGAACACAGAAAGTATGTTTCCTCTTGTGAATCAGTCCCAATGAGAGGATACTGTGTCAAAATGAAAGAAGTACCAGTCTTTCCAGTCTATTTTTATAACCCAAACCTTCAATTCCAGCAACAGTCTGGCAAAACTTTTCTGAACCCTTTCTAATTTAATAGTTTCCTTCCTATAACAGGGTGACCAGAACTGGACACAGTATTCCAGAAGGTTCCTCACAATGTCCTGCACAACCTCAACAAGATATCCTAACTCTATACTCAAAGGTCTGAGCAAGCATACTTTTTTAACCACCCTGTCTACCTGCGATGCAAATTTCAAAGAATTTGAAACCCTTTGGTCTCCTGTTCTATAGCACTACACAGGGCACTATCATTTATTGTACATCCTTGTTTGTATTACCAAAATACAATACCTCACATTTATCCAAATTCAACTTCAACTGCCACTCCTCAGCACAGTGACCCAATTGATTCAGATCTCTTTGTGATTTCAGATAACCTTCTTCACTGTGCATTATAGCACTAATTTTAGGTGTCATCTGCAAACTTACTAACCATGCTTTGTATATTCTAATCCAAAAGATATAAAAGAGACCTAAGGGGCAACCTTTTCACGCAGAGGGTGGTACGTGTATGGGATGAGCTGCCAGAGGATGTGGTGGAGGCTGGTACAATTGGAACATTTAAGATGCCTCTTAAATGGGTATATGAATAGGAAGGGTTTGGAGGGATATGGGTCGGGTGTTGGCAGGTAGGACTAGATTGGGTTGGGATATCTGGTTGGCATCTGTTTCCATGCTGTACATCTCTATGACTCTATGACTCTACTTCATGGGGATTTGATAAGCCTACAGTGTTTTTAGGAAGAGATTTTCAGGACTTTGGCCCAGCGACCCTGAAGAAACTGTGATATAGTTCCAGGCCATGTTCTGTGGTTTGTAGAGGAATTTGCAGGTGGTGTTGTTCCCATGCATTTGTTGCCAATGTCCTCCCAGGTAGGTTTGCAAGGTGCTGACTGAGGGTTGTTGCTGTGCAGATGGAACATTTTGTATTGCTACAAAACCAACCACCATGTAGTCTGGCAGACATTTCCAAGATGCCTTTGATGTAGGGGAGAGTGGCTAAGGTTTCTGGACGCATTTTGTCTGCTTGTTGGGTTTGTTGCTGAGAAATCGGCGGACTGTGTTCATTGGGTACCCATTCTTTTTGAATACACTGTAAAGGTGATTTTCCTCTGCTCTTTGTAGTTCCTCTGTGCTGCAGTGTGTGATGACTCATTGAAATAATGTTCTAATGCAGCTCTGTTTGTGGCTGTTGGGATGATTGCTTCTGTCATTCAATATTTGGTCCGTATGTGTTGTTTACCTGTAGACGCTGGTTTGAAGTTCCCCATTGGCTGTTCGCTCTACTGCGACATCTAGGAATGGCAGTTTGTTGTTGTTTTCCTCCTCTTTAGTGAATTTTATGGCAGTAAGAGTATTATTAATAGTCTTGAAGGTTTCCTCTAATTTGTTTAGTTTAGTGACAACAAAGGTATCATCCACGTAGCTGACCCAAAGTTTGGGCCAGACTACTCAGACCCCTTGACATCATGGTAGCCCACAAACTCACCAACACACTAAGACAGCAGCTAATGAACTTGAAAGATCCTATGCAGACAACAAGCAAAACTAATGTCACTTACAAAATACCTTGCAAGAACTGTAACAAACAGTACATTGGATAAACAGGCAGAAAACTAGCCACCAGGATACATAAACATCAACTAGCCACAAAAAGACATGACCCATTCTCACTAGTATCTTTACATACAGATGAGGAAGGACACCACTTCAACTGGGACAAAACATCCATTCTAGGACAAGCCAAACAGACACGCATGAGAATTTCTAGAAGCATGGCATTCCAACTGGAACTCTATCAACAAATACATTGACTTGGATCCCATTTATTACCCCCTGAGAAAAAGAATAGGAAATGACATCACCACAGGAAATGACATCACTAACCCAAGGAAACCTATAAACATAAATAAAAAGCGAGCCATGCCACCAGTGCTTCACTGGAGGGTCACTGAAGATATTACCTAGTATGGTGATGAAACGTCTGAAAATGTACCTTCCAGTTCAGCGAGCAAACTTACATCCATATGTATTCCTCATTAATGTGTCAAAATCCATCAACTTTCCACTTAATTGCAATGTAGGAGTACATAAGTGAAACTTTATTCTGTTGAGAACAAGTGATTTACAAGGGCAATAAATATAAGTTGAAACCAGCATGTATTAAGAGCAACTCTGAATTTAGAAATCTGGATGCAAAACATTGATTATTCAAAACATTGCTATTCAATTCACCAAATCTGAATATTTGAATAATCTATGTGGAAATTTTTGTTTTTTTTTGCTGTTTCTTCGAATAATCATTATGTATAATATCTCTTAAATGTGTGATGGTAATACTTAATTAAATCACATATCCTGGAATCATTGAATAGCGCATACACAAAGGAGACTATTCTAGATATTGAGCCTGCATTGGCTTTATCAAATAGCAAAATATAAACTCCACTCTCTTACTCTTTAGCCATATCCATGCAATCTCCCCTTGCCCTTTTATGTTTTAAGGAGAACAGCTTTTATTTCTCTTGCCTATCTATCTAATTATCATCTCTCATCTCTAGCACCATTCTAGGAAAAACTCTCTGTACCTTCTCTAATGCATTTTTCAAAAAGCATGGAGTCCAGAATTGGAAATAATACTCCAGTTAAATCTGAAATAACATTTTATACAGATCAAGATAGTCTCCTGGTTTTTGTACTCTCTGCCTTTGCTTGTAAAGCCAAGGATCCTGTCTGCTTTATAAACTGCTTTATTAGGCTATCCTGTCATTTTTCGAAGCTTTTTACACAAACTGTACCTTTTTGTGTCTATTTTCTCTCAGTCTTCCGACCTTTATCTATTTCCTTACACCATCTTGCATTACATTTCATCTGCTAACTGTCCACCCATTCCACAGTTTAACTCTCCTCTTGAATTCTGTTACTGTCTTCCTGATTGTTTGGTACCGTTCCAGGTTTTGTGTCATTGGGAATTCAAAATTGTGCCTTCTACCACTGATTTCTAAGTCATTAAAGAATATCAGAAACAATTGTGACTTTAGTATTGAATCTTGAGGAATTTTCCTATATACCTCTCTCCTGTCTGAAAACAGCCATTCAATAAAACTCTGTTTTCTATTCCTTAACCAATTTGTATGTACTTCCAGTGTCTTTTTTGTCTATGATTTCAAGTATGCTAACCGTTTTAATATTTGGTACATTATCAGACATGTTTTGAAACTTTATATGCACAACATTGACTACACTGCACTGGCTTAGATGGTGACTAGATGTAACAACTCCAAAAGATCATCATTAGCTGGTGGTCTGAATTCATCCAAGAGGTCTGCAAGCCAACACACACTTTGATGTGTATTACAAAATGAACTAAGACTGTCCAGAAATGTAATCTTTAAAGGCAAAGAAGTAGTACTTCAACAAAGTCTACATAAGACATGTTGGAGCATATACATATCGGTCACACAAGTAAAAACCGAAAGAGTTAATGTTTCAGATTGAGTGACCCTTCCTCAGAGCTACAAATCTTCTCCAAAATCTCAAACTCTGATTTCTCACCACATGTGCTGCCAGACCTGCTGAGCTTTTCCAACAATTTCTATTTTTGGTCACACAAGTGCAGGAAATACAAGGCACTGGCACGTGAATCCATTTTTTAATCCAGCATCAATAAAGACTATTCATGTTCTGTGAAATACATCAACTTTACTGTCTACGACAATCAAGGTAACTTCTCTTCTACGGAAATTCCTTCAGAGTATTAGTGCAAGGTCACCACGGATATTTATCATGTTCAAGGTAACGGTTACATTCTGGTGACTGGCTACTTCACTACATTCCCTTTTGTGGAAACCAAATATAACACTAGTGCAATAGTCATAGAATCATAGAATCATAGAGTCATAGAGTAATAGAGTCATAGAGATGTACAGCACGGAAACAAACCCTTCAGTCCAACTCATCCATGCCACCCAGATATCCCAACCTAATCTAGTCATTTGCCAGCCTTTGGTCCATATCCCTCTAAATCCTTCCTGTTCATACCTTTTAAATGTTGTCATTGTACCAGCCTCCACCACTTCCTCTGGCAGCTCATTCCATACATGCACCACCCTCTGTGTGAAAAAGTTGCCCCTTAGATTCCATATAAATTTTTCCCCCTCTCACCCTAAACCTATGCCGTCTAGTTCTGGACTCCCCCAATCCAAGTGAAAATACCTTGTCTATTTACCCTATCCATGCTCCTCATGATTTTATAAACCTCTATAAGGTCACCCCTCAGCCTCCAACATTCCAGGGAAAACAGGCCCAGCCTGTTCAGCCTCTCCCTGTAGCTCAGACCCTCCAACCCTGGCAATATCCTTGTAAATCTTTTCTGAACCCTTTCAAGTTTCACAACATCTTTCCGATAGGAAGGAAACCAGAATTGCACACAATATTCCAACAGTGGCCTAACCAATGTCCTGTACAGCCACAACATGACCTCTCAACTCCTGTACTCAATACTCTGACCAATAAAAGAAAGCATACCAAATGCCTTCTTCACTATCCTATCTACCTGCGACTCCACTTTCAAGGAGCTATGAACCTGCACTCCAAGGTCTCTTTGTTTAGCAACACTCCCTAGGACCTTACCATTAAGTGCCTAAGTCCTGGCAAGGTTTGATTTCCCAAAATGCAGCACCTCACATTTATCTGAATTAAACTCCATCTGCCACTTCTCAGCCCATTGGCCCTCAGATCCTATTGTAATCTGAGGTAACTCTCTTCGCTGTCCACTATACCTCCAATTTTGGTGTCATCTGCAAACTTACTAACTGTAGCTCTTATGCTCGCATCCAAATCATTTATGTAAATGACAAAAAGTAGAGGGCCCAGCACCAATCCTTGTGGCACTCCACTGGTCACAGGCCTCCAGTCTAAAAAACAACCTTCCACCACCACCCTCTGTCTTCTACCTTTGAGCCAGTTCTGTATCCAAATGGCTAGTTCTCCCTGTATTCCATGAGATCTAACCTTGCTAATCAGTATCCCATGGGGAGTGTTGTCGAACGCCTTACTGAAGTCCATATCGATCACATCTACCGCTCTGCCCTCATCAATCCTCTTTGTTACTTCTTCAAAAAACTCAATCAAGTACAATGGTTCAAAAAGGTAAAAGGACTCCACCTTCTGAATGACAACCAGAAATGAGTAATTAAATTCTGGACAAGGTTAAGACACCCATATCCCATGAACTAACAAAAAAACTGCCTTACAATTTATAACACAACACCAGGTTTTGATGCAACAGGCATATTTGGAATGGCTAACTGTCAGAGTGATGTTCAGTCATCAGGTAGTTAATGGGGCAGGATCATAAGACACAGAATTTATAGCATTAGATCATAGTGTCATACAACTGATGCAATACGTTGAACAAACCTAGATTGCTGTTAAGTTTTTCATCTTTTAGAATGGGTTGCAGATTTCGATTGTCACTTGGATTTGGCCAGTCAATGCAGGCAGTCAAACCATGTGACATTTTATAAATTGCTACTTTGGAAGTAGAACCAGTCTGAAGTATAACTGGAATGCAGACAGACGCTAACCTCACACCTTTAATGCATTGTCTGAGTTGAGATGTCAGCTTTTTTTATAAAATTTTCAGTTATCTTGACAATGTGACTTCAATCTGGGATTTACATATTAATGAATAATTTACATATTAAGTTCTGTGTCTTATGATCCTGCCCCATTATCTACCTGATGAATGAGCAGTGCTCCAAAATCTAGTACCACCAAATAAACCTGTTGGATTGTGTGATTTTTTTAACTTTGTCCACCCCAGTCCAACACCAGCACCTTCTCATCATTATTATTTATACATTTTCTACATTTTTTCATAAACCCTTGACCATGGCAAGACAAGTTGTTGCAGCAATAAATGAAACATTTTAGATACTTTGTAAATATGAACATTGAATACAAAATGAGAAAGTCAGCTTTTACAAAACACTGGTTCGCCCTCAGCTGGAGTTCTACCAGGCACTACACACTAAAATTTTATGTTTAGGAAGTGGTACTGAAGTTGTATACCAAGTTGATGTCAAACTAATATGGGAACCTGCCTGTAGTTCATTAATATTTATATGTTCAAATTACATGATAATTGTTTTGACTCTTTTCCCCCACCAAATTCTTCTTTTTACACCAGTCTTTACTCTCTTGTTTATTCTCCAAGTCTCTTTGCTTTTTGACCCTCATCACTGCAACTCCATCTTGGTGACCACAGCACTATTAAACCTTCCTGTAAGGACATTGTATGGTGAATAGGGATGGGATCAATCAGTTGGCCTTATACAGGTCCCTCCTGCCCCAGATCTGGTCTGACTGCTTAGAAATCTGACTCCTTCCCTCCTCAAGGCACATATTCATTTATGCTAACTCCCTGCTGCTTCACTCATTGCCATTAGAAGATTACCACCTGTAAGGTACTGTTCAATCATTTTTGTCCTAGCTCTTAAAATACTGCATCTACATTGTAAAGCCTTTTCTTTCCTACATCATTAGATTCAACTTCATAGAATCATAAAATCCCCACAGTGTGGAAGCAGGCCATTCGGCCTGTCAAGTCTGCACTGACCCTCCAAACAGCAACCCTCCCAGATCCTGCACTTTCCCATAGCTAATCCATCTAGTACATTCTAGACACACAATAGGCAATTTCCCATGGCCAATTCACCCAATCGTGCTCATCTTTGTAGCGTGGGAGGAAACCCACACGGGCACAGGAGAAAGTACAAATTCCACACAGTCACCCGAGACTGGAATCGAACCCAGGCCCCTGGCGCTGCGAGGTAGCAGCACTAACCACTGAACCACCGTGGAAATTCTAGCAAATCCTTTTCCCTCACAGAATGTTTTGCACATGTTCAGTAATGTTCTTTACCTTGACATGAGGGAGGTGACAGACAATTCAGCACCAACATTGAAAAAAGATTATCTATCCCTAACTACTATGTCTCCTCTGACAGCTGCATTTTTATACTTGTTTCTCTCTCCTTCCAACCTGGAAGAAACCAGGTTTGCCAAGTTGCTATGGATTTGCACTGACTGTATCTTACTGATGTATGAACAGCCTCGCTGGTGTTCAATATCTCCGGGGGCTTCCTGAAGTGATGCCTGTTTTCCTAATCTAGGCAGACATCATCCATTCCCTCTCCTCTTCAGTAGCTGCAGGTAAATGTTCCCTTTAAAATTGGGTTGCATGTGGCCTATTTCCTCTCTGAGTTTAAATTTACTCGTGTGATGGTGCAGATATGTTTCTCGGCACAGAATAAAACCCCAAATGGTAACCTTCAGGCTACTATACACTGTGTACCCACGCAGCTTGGCAGGAACATTGGCAATGTGGTGATCATCTATCCTGGCTGCAATGGGATGACGCCAGCTGGCCCTTAAAACTCAGAGAATCTGAGCTTGAACTCATGCATTTGGTGGCACTTCCTGCATACGTGGTTTTCCAGGACATGCAGTGTTCTGGAGTTCCTACATGGCACAGGATATTCGTGTGACAGGTCCCAGCTGTCTTCTCATTTAACTAACCGGTTTTTTAAAACTTTAACAGCTATTTAACTGTTTAACTCACATTGATTTGATGGGCACTTGAAGGAAATAAAGGAGGCTTGCTAAGGTATGCAGCGCTAATAACGACACAGAACTATTATGACCTGATCATTCTCACACGTTGCTGCAGCTTCATCATTGTTAAATTCCTTCAATTGGATTGATTGAACCCAGCAGTGAAAAGAACAAGATTCGTATCGTTACCTCAAGAGCTTATACCCCTTGTCATTCACTATCCTTGTCCATCTGTTGACACAGGTGAATCAAGACAAAGACTTGTGAAGGATGGGAGAGACAAGGAAAATGTCCAGTAAATGATGCAAAAAGAACTAGTCTGGGGTAATTTATGTGTAAGTATTCTATGTACCTGTGATTCAATGTCAGAGACGGGGTAAATAAAGCTGGGGCAGGGCTGTTATGTAAGGGCTTCAGCAACCTGAAGTGACCTTGCCATTGTCAGAAAGTCACACATCACTGCACAGTGTGGGCAGTTAGCAATCTAGAATGAGAGAAAGTCTTGAGAGCACAAGGGCATGAATATACAAAAACAAATTAGTCCTTAGTGAATGTAACTACAAAACATTACCAAATACTACTAAAATGTATAGCAGTATTTTGTATCAATGTATGATAAATTGTGATTCTTTGAAATCTAAACCTGAAGATAGTCCTTGACTTTGCCTTCTCCTCAAGATCACAGATATTATTGAACTGCCATTGTGGAAATGTGGCTGCAGAATGACCATGGCTGGGAAGTGAATATTGAATGGTTGTCGGGATTTAGGAAGAATAGGCAAAAAGCCAAACAAGGTCAAGTTGCATTGTGAAGAAAGGATACAGTTTGTGAATTAGTGAGACAGCCAACTCAACCTGGCAAATTTCATAGAAAATGATATTTATGAAATTAAGTAAATTTTAGAGTCGTTTTAGGTAAAGCTGAGAAAGCACAAGCAGCAGCAACTGTTAGCAGGAATTCTTTCAGAGGGAGCAAACAGTGATGGTAATGTAAATATGTTACAGTCAGGAAGTTGAATGTACTTGTAGCAAGGGCAGTACAGTAACTGTGTGCGACTGCAACCTCCATCCCGACTGAATAACTAATGAGTCTCAGGGCTGTAATGAATGGAATCCTGGTTTGTATATGAGATTTTTTTTGTAATAGCATGTCAAGGAACTATCAAGAGAATGCCCTATTCCAGGTCAATTGTTGTGTAAAGAGAAATATCTAATAATCTCATTGTAATGCAGCTTTGTGAACAGAGAAGCATAATATTATGGAATTTATTTTTGAGTTTGAAACTGATTGAGTTAAGATCATGATACTTGGCAGTGGAATTAGGCCATTTAGCCCATTGAGTATGCTCTGCCCTTCAATGGGATCATGCCTGAGCTGATAATCCCCACCTGTACTTTCCTGCCTTTCCCACGTAAGCCTTGTTTCTCTGATTAATTAAAATCTGACCTTCTCTTTTGTAAATATAGTTAATGACCCCGCCTCAACAGCCCTCTGCAGTATGGAATCCCGTAGATTCACTCCCCTCTGAGGAAAAAAATATCCTCCTCATCTCCATCTTGAATGAGTGAGCCCTTGCTGGGATTTGATGCCCCCTGATTACAGATTCTCACACCAGGGAAACCAAAGGAACTGGCAAAGATGGTTTTTGAGGGTAAGGCAATGGAGGTTGTTAACATGAACTTTACTGAGGCATGTGTCAAGGTTCCTCATGGTTGGTTGGTCCAGAAGATACGTGGAACAGTCCATCTGAAGTTACACCAGCACCACCACCCCCACCTTTTCCTCCACATTGATGACTGTATTGACACCATTTCATGCTCCCATGAGGAGGTTGAACAGTTCATCAACTTCACCAACACCTTCCACCCCACCTCAAGTTGAAAGTAGAGACCCAGATAGATAGGATAGTGAAGAAGATGTTTAGTATGCTTTCCTTCATTGGTCAGAGTATTGAGTACAGGAGTTGGGAGGTCATGTTGCGGCTGTACAGGACATCAGTTATCCAACTGTTGCAATTTTGTATATAATTCTGGTCCCCTTCCTATTGGAAGGATGTTGTGAAACTTGAAAGGGTTCAGAAAAGGTTTACAAGGATATTGCCAGGATTTAAGCTATAGGGAGAGGTTGAATGGCTTGGGCTGTTTCCCTGGAGGTCTGGCAGCATCTGTACAGAGAGAATTAGTTAATTTTTCAACATGAACATGACTGTTCAGAATTAAAACAAGATAGAAACGTGTTAGGTTTCATGACATTAAAAATGTGGGGAGGGAGTTGGTGGTAGAGATCAAAAGGCAAGGCCTGGGTAAGGGTAGAGAGTTGGAGAGATTTAAATGACAAAGGTGTCATGGAACAAAAGGCAAACGAAACCAGAATCACAACGTTTTGGTCCAAAAGGAGGCTGTTTGATTTATTGTGCATGCACCGGCTCTTCAACTGAGCATCATTACCTCACCCAACCTTCTGCTTTATCCCATGTACTTGTCTCAAATAATCATTTAATACCCTCTTGAATGCCTCAACTGAAACTGCCTCCATTGCATTTCCAGTCAGGGCATGGCATAGGCAATGGTAGGCAATGGCAAAGATTAAAAAGCATTTGACCTGACTTGAGTGTAAATAGCAGAATAATGAAAAGCTGCGTATGAAAGCAAAATCATTTAAAACAAGGTCCAAGCCAGCAAATAAACCAGGTGAAATGCGGATAGATTTCATGGTCTAAAATTAATTAACAATATGTTGAACTCCAGTAAGCTATAAGATGCCCAATCAGAAGAGAAGGTTTGCTTTATTGGACTTGTTTTGTGTTTCACTGGAATAGAGCACGTTGTGTGCATGAATGCAATAATAACTTGAAGGCATTAAATTGTTTCTCCACTTGGAGGGAGTATTGGGAGCCTTTGACAGTGAGAAAAAAGGAGGGCAAAGGAGGAGATGTTAGATGTCCGGTGATTGCATGTGAATGGACCAAGGTCTCCGGTACGAGACTTGGAATATCAACCTCCTTAATTGGAGACTATCACGCTATCCATAAGCTAAGAGTAACATCAATCATTCTAATGTGACAGTTGGTTCTGAAGAGACTATTTAGCAGAGTATGTCAACAGCCAAAATGAAGAAAAACTATTGATCTCACAGTGACATCCTGTGAATAAAATCAGTAATAACAAGAAACACAAGATCACAGTAGAACAACTTTACCATTGAGAAAAGTGATCCTAACTTGCTTACATTTTAGTTAAATTACTGACATTTAAAAAACAGCTGTAAGGACAGCAGTGAATGGACTTTTTAATGAGTGGGGTGATAAAATAGGTAGTTATGACTTGTTAAAATGAACTAAACCAAAGCAAGTGATAAGGATTTTGTGTGGTTGGACTGAATTTCCTTGGATTTTCTTGGAGGAGGTGTGGGCCATTGGGAACTTCCCAACTTTGCAAAATCATCTCCTTTGAAAGGGCCTCTGTCACCTTTTTCCATTCCAGAAAAGGCAGGAGTGGGACTTGGGCTCACCACTTTCTAAGCCTGTTCAAAAGTGGCCACAGAAACAGGCTGTTCAAAACATCTAGGAGAAAGTGAGGACTGCAGATGTTGGAGATCAGAGTTTAAAAATGTGTTGCTGGAAAAGCGCAGCAGGTCAGGCAGCATCAAAGGAGAAGGAGAATCGACATTTCGGGCATAAGCTCTTCTTCAGGAATGAAGAAGGGCTTATGGCCGAAACATCAATTCTCCTTCTCCTTTGATGCTGCCTGACCTGCTGCGTTTTTCCAGCAACACAATTTTATGTTCAAAACATCTCCCTGATTAGATTCATAGAGTCATAGAGATGTACAGCATGGAAACAGACCCTTCGGTCCAACCCGTCCATGACAACCAGATATCCCAACCCAATCTAGTCCCACCTGCCAGCACCTGGTCCATATCCCTCCAAACACTTCCTATTCATATACCCATCCAAATGCCTCTTCAATGTTGCATTTCTACCAGCCTCCACCACATCCTCTGGCAGCTCATTCCATACACATACCACCCTCTGTGTGAAAAAGTTGCCCCATAGGTCTCTTTTATATCTTTCCCCTCTCACCCTAAATCTATGCCCTCTAGTTCTGAACTCCCCGACCTCAGAGAAAAGACTTTGCCTATTTACCCGATCTATGCCCCTCATAATTTTGTAAACCTCTATAAGGTCACCCCTCATCCTCCGACGCTCCAGGGAAAACAATCCCAGCCTGTTCAGCCCCTCCTTATAGCTCAAATCCTCCAACTCTGGCAACATTCTTTGGACATTTGACACAGATTGGAGGTATTAGGACATCTAGTTCTCATAATCCATTTGCCAGTTCTGAATTCCAGGATCCATCATAACTCCATGCAGAAACAAATTCCCATTCCCTTCATAACCCCAATATGACCTTTCCTACCCGCCTCATCCATTCTGCCTGTTTCTTCCATAACTCTGCATAACCAATACTTTCATACTCTCATGATCCACTCTTACTGCATTCTCCCACCCATATGCGACATGCTCCCTATAACTCCATGTCCCATCCATACTCCCTTATATTCCCAAGTTACCAGGTTCCCATGGCCCCACGCACTATTCATGCTCCCATGTATTCTCCATAGCCACAAATTAAACTTTGAACAATCTAATCTCGCCAAAAAATATCAATTCAGATACTCCCCAGGTTGTCAATGGATTCCATGCTGGGGTCTATTCACAAGATAAGTTCCACAGGGATCAGTATTGGGTTCACTCTTGTTTGTCATTTATATAAACAACTTTGATGAGAATATAGGAGGCATGGTTAGTAAGTTTGCAGATAACACTAATATTCATGGTATAGTGGACAATGAAGAAGGTTATCTGATTACAAAGAGATCTTGATCAATTGTGTCAATGAGCCAAGGACTGGCAGATGGAGATTAATATGAATAAATGTGAGATATTGCATTTTGGTGCAACAAACAAGACTAGGTCTTATACAGTTAACAGTAGGGTCCTGGGCAGTGTTGTAAAACAGAGAGACCTAGGGGTTCAGGTGCATAAGTGTTTAATATTTGCCTCACATATAGCCAGGGTGGTTAAGAAGTCATTTAGCATGCTTGCCTTCATCAGACAGACCTTTGAATATAGGAACCAAAAGAACTGTGGATGCTGGAAATCAGAAACAACAGAAATTGCTGGAAATATTCAGCAGGTCTGGCAGCATCTGTGGAGAGAAATCAGAGTTAATGTTTCAGGTCCAATGACTCCTCCTCAGAACTGATGGTAGGTAGGAAAAGGTTTTTTTATGTGGAAGATAGGGTGGAAGAAAGGGAAAGGAGTAAATTATAAGTGTGGATAGAGCCCAAAGAGAGAGGAGGATCGTTGGACAGACAAAGGAATAGATAACAATTAGCCTGGGAGAAGGATTACACCTGAAACATTGACTTCTCCACCTCCAGATGCTGTCTGGCTTGCTGTGTTCTTCCCGCCTCCTACTAGGAGAATGAATAGCTACTGATGGAGACAATTAATGGCTAACAATGGGTAGTGTGTACTGGCAGATAGCAAGGCCTGGTGTGTGGGGGGTTGAGGTAAGGTGCGTCGATGTTTTGGTGCTGGAAAAGCAGAACAGGTCAAGTAGCATCTAAGGAACAGGGGAATTGATGTTTCGGGTATAAGCCCTTCATCAGGAATGGTTCCTAATGAAGGGCTTATGCCCGAAAGGTTGATTCTCCTGCTCCTCAGATGCTGCCTGACCTGCTCTGCTTATCCAGTACCACACTCTCGACTCTGATCTCCAACATCTGCAGTCCTCACTTTCTCCTCCTTGAGGTAAGGTGCCTCAAGCCCTAAAATTGTTGAATTTGATACAGAGTCCAGAAAGCTGTAGAGTTCCCAAATGGAAAATTAGGTGCTGTTCTCCCAGCTTGTGCTAAGCTTCGCTGGGAAACTGCAGCAAGCCTGAAACAGAGACAAGGTAATGGCCCCTATGAGTAGCTTTTCATTCTCAGAGCCTGACCATTATCCACTCATTTGTCTGTCCAAATGTTCTTTTCTCTATCTCCACCAATCATTTACTTGTTCCACCTTTCCCCTACCCTACTTATGCATAAAAAACAACCTTTTCCTAGCTCCCATCAGTTCTGAGGAAAGGTCACTGGACCTGAAATGTGAACATATCTCTTCACAGATGCTGGCAGCAGCTTCTGATCTTGTTTTTGAAGTATGAATTGGCATGTTATATTGTGGTTGTTTTGGAGTACTGTGTACAGTTCTGGTCATCCTGCTGTACGAAGGATATTATTAAATTGGAGAGGGTTCAGAAAAGATTTATTAGAAAGTTGCCTGGAATGGAGGGTTTGAGTTATTTGGGAGACTAGATAGGCTGGGGTATTTTTCACCGAGCATAGGAGGTTTCGGGTGACCTTACAGAGGTCTATAAGATCATGAGGGGCATCGGTAAGATGAATAGCAAGGGTCCTTTCTCCAAGGTTTTGATTTCAAAACCAGGGGACATTTTTAAAGTGAGTGGAGAAAGTTTTAAAAAAGGACATGAATGACAACTTTATTGCACAGAGTTCATGTGTGGAATGAACTGCAGAGGAAGCAGTGGATGCAGGTACAGGTACAACATTTAAGAGTCATTTGGATAAGTACTGTACATGAATAGGAACGGTTTGGCGGGATAAGGGCCAAATGTAGGCAAGGGACTAGTTTAGTTTGGGAATATGATCAGTGTGCCCAATATGGACAAAAGAGACTGTTTCCATGCAATATTTATGTCGATTTATACGCAAGTAGAACAAAATGCAGAACAATATAAAGGAATTTTATGTAAGTACAGGGGAAGTTTGTTTGCCATGTCTTTAAAATTACAACAGTCTACAGGATCGCATTCATCAGAATGAGAGTTTGTAAGTCGGGAACACTCCGAACTGAAAGCTCTCTCATCAGGGTTCCAAAGTTGGCTCAGCAAAAAACCAAACCAGGAGAAATCTTAACATTTAAGCCTATGAAAATTGCACATGGTCAATGCTTTTATTTACTTTTATTACTTCAAATTAAATTGGCAGATATTTGTAGACTTTATTTATTCACAGAACATGGGTGTCACTAGCTGCGCCAGCATTTATTTCCATTCCCTAGCCCCCCTTCTTGATCCGCTGCAGTCTATTTACTATAGGTTGACCCACAATGGCATTAAGGAGGGAATTCCAGGATTTTGACCCAATGACAGTGAAGGAACAGTGATATATCTCCAAGTCAGGATGGTGAATGGTTTGGAGGGAACTTGTAGAGGGTGATGTTCCAACGTGCCCTTGTCTATCTAGATGGAAGTAGGCATGTGTTTGGAAGCTGCTATGAATTTTTGATGAAATTCTGCTGTAAATCTTGTCGCTAATACACATTCATATGTTGGGTCTTTAAATTACACCCCTTTGTGGGATTGCATTTGTAAGTACGAACATTAAAAAGTGTTCTAATGAGCATTGCTGGTTGTCAGAATGTTTGTTTGTGGAATGGTGCCAATCAAACACACTGGTCAGTCCTATATCAAGCTTCTTGAATGTTGTTTGAACTGCACTCATCCAGACAAGTGGGGAGTACTCCATCTCATCCCTGACTTTTGTCTTGTACCTTGTAGGTGGTGTAAAAGTTTTGGGTAGTGAGGAGGTGAGTTACTCAGTGCAAGTTTCCTAGACTCTAACATTCTCTTGTAGTTACTGTATTTATGTAACTAATCCAATTCAGTTTCTGGTCAATGATAACCCCCAGGATATTGATAATGGCAGATTCAATGATGGTCATGCTATTGAATGAGAAATGTGATGGACATATTCACTTCTGTTGCAGACGGTCATTGCCTGGCACCTCTGTGGCACAAATGATATTTGCCATGTGTTACCTCCAACTTGGATATTGTTCAGATCTTGTTGCATTTGAACATGGCCTGCTTCAGTATCTGAATCACAAATGGTGCTGAACATTGTTCAGTCAATGGCGATCATCCCTACTCTGACCTTATGATGAGGGGAAGATCATTGATAAAGTAGCTGAAGATGATTGAACCAAGGACACTACCCAGAGGAATGCCTGCAGAAATATCCTGGAGATGAGATCACGGACTTCTAGCAACCACAGTCATTTTTCTAACTACCAGGTATGACTCCAACCAGTGGAGAGTTTTCTGTGATTCTATTGATTCCAGTTTTGCCAGGGCTCCTTGATGTTGTACTCTGTTGAATGCATCCTTGATGGCAAGGTCTATCACTCTCACCTCACTTTTGGAATTCTGTTCTTTTGTCGACATTTGAATTAAAGCTGTAATGAGGTCAGGAGCTGAGTGGCCCTACTGAACCCAAACTGGGTGTCAGTGAGCAGGTTATTGCTGAGCTGGTGCTTAATAGCACTGTTGATGCCACCAATACAGTCAGCTTCTTTGTGCCAGAAAAGAAAAAAAAATCAATAAAGGGCTCCTGAGTAGGACAGAAACAATGCTTCATATATCCTACAAATGTTCTGGCAAAGCAAGGAATTCAGGTGAGTTAAGAGAAATTGTTCAGCAAGAAAATAAGTTCAAAGTTGGAATTTACATGGCTGCAAGTTATAGTCCAACAGGTTTATTTGAAATCACTAGCTTTCAGATAGCTGCTCCTTCATCAGGTGATGTCACCTGCACTGCACTTTCTTACTCTCCATTTTTCATCCCACGCTGCCATCGATCTCAATTATTTGGCAATCATCCTAACATTCAATCAATAGTTAAACTCGCTTGTCTGAGATTTTCTAATTAATTCTGATTGAGAAATGAATCTTAACAGTTTCACTGACAAGTTTCATGTGTGCTATGTTACAAAACAAAAATCATTATATTTCATTCATCCTTCCTGATATAATATGCTAAATCTTTTGAGTTAGCTTCTCTCAGATGGTCTTAAATGTGCCTCAGCCTCTCAATTTTCTCGAAGGCCGCAGTCTTAATGGAAATTCATCTCTATGTATGCAAACCTGCAAAAACAATTTAACTCATAGTAACAACCTCACTAGCAGGGAGATTATCATATAGCCCAAAAGACTTCTTTGTGATGTTGACAATGGATTTATTGGGTATAATATAAAGCATTCCACTGGTTGAAGTTCTTGAACTACCAACTCAGTGCAATGGTCAACTTGCTGTTGATTAAACAATGCTTTACGCAGCATTTCATCAGGCACCTCATTAATCATTTCAGAGCCTATTGCTGAAAGGATTTTCAGCTGCAGTCTTCACTGTCATGATTTCTATTTTGTCACATCTCTGAACTCACCACTAGCAGGTTCCCCTATCAATCAGAAACTTTGATGCCTCAGATCCACTCCCTATCCATAATTTTGGATATAATAACCCTTGTCTTTACTGAGGACCATTCCAGAAAGACTAAACTTTGTTGCTGAAAAATGTGGCATAAGCTATTTCTATTATAGTCCTTTATAACCATGAAAGGAAGTGGATGCCTGATATAATGTGGGTGTTGGAGTCCAAGAAATGAGACTGCATTATAGTTGAATCTCATTGCAACTGGATGATTACGTACTGTAGTATATTTACTTCCAGCCCGAGAAAGTGATTACTGAAAGGTTAGTGACCCCCTCCCCCAAGTCACCACCTGCACATTTATTCAGTGTGTGCATTTTAAAATGAGGTAACAATGTAGGATTGAGCAGAAGTTTGAAAAGAACAGCATTTCCTTTAAGCAGGAAGAACCAAGTCCCATATGTATTACCATAGCTGTAGCAAATGACAACTTTGTGCAGGTAGAAATAGTGTAAACCCATCACTTTTTTAATCTAATGGGAAGCTATTTACTTACCGTTTTCAGAGTTATTGCATGAGCATAACTAATGCATCGGGAATAAGTCCCCTATGCTATAAGCAAATTTGCTGTATATTGATTTGCTTTGTACAAGACTTCCAGTAGAACACCTTTTAAGTATTCATTGCTACTGTAATTGTAGTTTTAAATTTGAATTTATTTTCCTTAACTTCTAATCTTCACCTTTAGAAATCCATCCTCTATCATTTTAAATTCTAGAAGTCAGTAAGTGAAAATTGGAGTGGCACCTATCTTTACATGTATCTGTTTGCATTTATTTTAAGCATTTAGAGAGATACATTACAAAAGCACAACTCCTAACCCAACAACCACAATTTCCATCTGTCCACGTATAGAATACATAATTGAATCATAAATTTCAGTCCCCTGCTGAGACATGGTCACTGGCTGTGGAGGAGTCTTTGTTCTTGAAATAGATGGAGACCCCAGTCTAAGAAGTAGGTAATTTAAACCTCTCTATTATGATTAGCTGCCAATTGTGAGATGCAACAAGTCTGCAGCTGATTCTGGAAATGACAGAATAAAAGTTCAGGACAGCAGTGATCTATACGGTTAAGAGACTCCCATGGTTTCGAAGGGGCCTCAAAGCATTGTGGACCAGAGCACAATTGCCGAAGAACAATTTACAAAATAAATACAACCTCCTACATCACTGATGCTCTGTCAATCGCTGGTGGACAATGTGTTTGTCCGTCCCTGCCTCCCCTTCAGCTGGTGCTCGTTTGTTCAGCAGAGTGTCCTCTGCCAGCCTCTGCTCCCCACGTGATATCAGCAACCTGCTGCCAGTCAAGACTACTAGCACTGTTGACAAATACACACCTTTCAGCTACAGCAGTGGCAACTCTGCTGTAGACCCATTTCCCTCTAACTAATGCTATAGGCAATTTTAGAATGGCCAATTCACCTGACCTGCACATCTTTGGATTGTGGGAGGAAACCAGAGCACCCGGAGGAAACCCATGCAGACAACGGGAGAGTGTGTAAACTCCAAACAGTCACCCAAGGTTGGAATTAAACCTGGGTCCCTGGCGCTGTGGGGCAGCAGTGCTAACCACTGAGGCACCATGCCGCCCTGTTGTATAGTTGTGTTAATCCCCCCCTCAAATGAATTGATCAGTGGATCCACAAGTCCTGATGCCCCATCACTGAATCCATTCCTGCTGCACTCCAAAACTGCATGTTTCTTGTGCCAGTCAATTGAAAATTTAAGACTTGCTCCTCTGGACTCTGTTAATAAGCTCAACTAGCAATTAACTGTTAGCATGGAGGCTTCAGAATTCCTCTGCCCACTTTAAAATTTGCATCAGATTTGACAGCGTGGCTGCCAGCCCATCTCTTCAGGATTGAAACTTTCAAGCACACTCATCCTAGCAAATGACTGAAAATCCATGTTATTACAACTACAGAGTTAAAAACAGAAGTTAACTGTGGTGAGAGGGGAGGTGGTCATTAGATTTAGAGACAATGCATGGATGGTGTGGTCAGTAGTGGAGGAACAGTTGCCCAAAACATTTGCAGGTTTTGAAGGAAGAATTGATTGAACGTAGTGTCTAATTTAGGGTGTGGCATAGGCCCTTTGTGGTGTACATGAACACAAAGGCCCTTCAACCAACCACGTTGTAGAACACTACCCAAACTTAAAAGGCATAAAATGATTCTGATTAAAACCATTTTAAAAGAAATCTAGTATTTTGTAGGAATTTATACAAAAAGTAATTTACAATTGTTAAGTGTCAATCGATTAAAATTTCAACAAAACAGACTGATTACTGCACAATAATGTAGACACAAAATAGTTTATTCTTTCAATTATCCTCCTTAATTAAAAATGTCATTGTCAAACATCAAAAATAAAAAAATCAACTGCACATGCAAAGATACAATTTGTACGAGAAATAATATCTTTTTCTCCAATGTAAATGTCAATCAGCTGAAGTCAAAATGTATGCAAGACAGCTAAATCTTTGGGAATAAATCATGTATTATGTTTCAGTCAGTACAATCAACTACTGATGTGATATTTATTGTAAGATTTTTTTCAAAAATAATTTGGTAACGAAGATTTTGTCACAAGGTTTTCTGCCCAACAATGCAAACAGATGGTCCTTAAATCAGAGCATTTACACAAATTTTGTAACTTTTGCATTTACCAAGAGATGGACAACTGCTGAAAATGAAAGACTGTTCCTTTGAACAGAGTGACAACATCAAGACTCTGATCAAATATAGTCCTAATATGAAGATTGAAGCATGACTGAGTTTAAGTGCATTTCTTGCTACAGACATTTCTATTTCCCCATATCTTCCAAAATTGAACAGTGCTAATCATCTGTCTCCAGTCCTTTGTACTGAGACTGCCCGATCTCATTTGGTTTTATGATCCTTATTAGCCATCACAAACAGAGATGAAAGCTTTATGCTTGAATCAATCATATTGTTTAGCTCTGCAATGTCAGACTAGCAAGCTCCTTCTAAAGTCGCTGTAAATTCCAGACAAACCAACTGGTAGGAGTCGTGAGTAAGTTATATTTGCTTCCTTGTATGGATCTATATAACCCCATTCAGCAACTAATGAAGTTGAGAACTTGCTGTTACTTTCCTTGATGCGGTTATATTCTACATATCAAAAATGATTATTGATGAATCCAACTCCAGGCTTGGTAAATCAGTTCACAGCAATACAGATGGCAGCTTCATGGTGCAAAATGTCAAATTGCAAAATCAAGAGTCAAGTGTAGAAATGTTATCCTCAGTTATGAGGAAATTAAGGTGAAATACAACAAATCAAAACAGCCCAAGCTTTCTTTAAATGACTGTTCACCTACAACTAAACTCCATGTAGAATTTGGTTCTTCATGACTGCTTTGCTAAAGCTCGAGCATTTAGGCTGGATCATAAAACTAATCTAAGAAATATTTTATTGAAGAGGTTTGACTTGAGGAATTTGTCACAAAGCAATGAAAAATGTCCCCATTGACATTGATATATGAAGAATCACCTTATTCATTTCCCACCAAAAATACACTACATTGTGTACAACATAATAAATACATTACTAGTTTATATTTTAACTTTTACCACATGCCTCGAAGTGCTGAGTAGTTCAGTCTACCAGATGTAGATGTAAACCTAAAGGTTTAGAATGAGGCTAGTAACCATTAAACTAAGTTGCATTACGACCAACAATAAACTTCAGACAACATAATGATTGAACACTACTGTCGTTTTTACGATTTCTTACAATTTCAAAGCTTTTGAGGCTGAAGAGGAAGTTTTTTCTGTGCAAAGCTTAAACACAATCCATTTAACAGCTATACAAGTTTCAACATGGCCACCAGTTTTAGCTAGCGATACTCTTATACTTTTGAGATAATACCTAAAAATTCTGATTCACTTTTTACTGGTTCCTTGGGTCAAAATAAGCCAGTAATATCAATTATGTACCATCTTGGCACAACTGTTTCAAAGTATTTTCTGCTGTAATACTCAGAATCCTGCCCACAGGGTTGTGATCTGTGTATGTATTATAATCAGTTTAAACAATATGTTCCAGATACTTTTAACCTGGTACAGTTTTACTGGAAAATTCAGTCACAATAAAGTGAACTGGGCAGGTGAATATATGCTTATACAGTAAAGGCAATTCAAAACCTGCCTGACGATTTAATTTGACTGCTATAGGTAGATATGTTTGATGGATTTTCTTCTAAATAAGAAACAGTAACATTTTAAGAGGTCAAAAATAATATCAATCGTCATATCGCAGTTCTACTGAATTTTCTCAAAGTATGTTAATGTAATCTGTAAGTCTTTTTTAAACATAAAAGATTTCTGGCAGAGAAAAGGTTATTTCCAAATGGTATGCTTCAGGCAGCCTAGGGGAAAATACACTGTCTCTTTCACATACTCAGTCTGAAATCCAATGCAGTGGAAACTATTTCTTCACAGTTCAGAAACAGCAACATAACAGTTCAACAAGATTTAACTAGTTTTCTTATCAGACAAGCTCACAAATATTAAACAGATTCTGTTTCCATCTTCCACCATATCTCAATAATCAATCACGTATCAGTTTTAAGCATAAATTGGTCCGAATGATGTTTAATGTTTACAAAATTCTATGCAGAGTAAGCTGGATTTGCACACCTGTGCATCTTCAGTTTAGCAAAACAAACTAGGCAGTAGATGCAGTTTCCACAGTTGTTGTAAAATTGACTATACATGGAACAGATGAAATCTAAGACTGAAAGGAGGAAAAATAGATTAGTAATTGCAGGTCACAATGGCAAGATAATCCAAATACATACTGATGCAATTTTTAATTGGTTAATTAACAGTAGATTAGGGATAAAATTTGAATTTCATGAGGAATTCTACCAATAGAGATGTTTTATTTTAACTTGTAAGGTTACATTATTTTTCAAATGGAATCTGAAGGAGGATCATTGGGCTGAAACGTTAACTGTTTCCTCCCCACAGTTGTTACCAGACCTGCTGAGTTTCTCCAGCTATTTGTTTTTGTCTAGACAGATGTTGACTTTGAAAAACATTCAAAAGTGTAATTTCAAATTTAATGTGTCATTCAATTACAAAAGGTCTTGACTGGCCCCAGCTTTTATGATATGAATGCCACAAGACAGGATTTTGAACTGACCTTAGCACCCAACTCATTTAGAAAGTGACTTTCAATTGCTGGAGGTCACATGAAGAAACCAGCATATTTTCTGTTTTTTTTTAAAACAGAAATCCACAAAGAATCCACCAAACCAGGGCAGACAGATAAATTCATAGAATCTCTACAGTGTGGAAACAGGCCATTTGGCCCAACAAGTCCATACCGACCCTCTGAAGGGTATCCCATCCAGACCCATTCTCCTACCCTATTACTCTACATCTCCCCTGACTAATGCACCTGACCTACACATCTCCCAATACTATGGGAAATTTTGCATGGCAAATTCACCTACCTGCACATCTTGGGATTGTGGGAGGAAACCAGAGCATCCAGAACAACTCATGCAGACACAGGGAAAATGTGTAAATGCCACGCTGACAGTCACCTGAGGAATCGAACCCAGGTCTTTGGCACTGTGAGGCAGCAGTGCTAACCACTGAGCCAACATGCCATCCCTAACCATTGAGATATTTAGAAGGCATATGAAATACTTGCCTTTGCTAGTTGAGGCACATAATACTACAGCAGAGGGGTTACACTACAACAGTAGTGTTCTGAAGTTAACAAAGGAAATTACATAGGCATGAAGACAGATTTGGCCCAAATAGATTGGTCAGGAAAACTAAAAGACAGAATGAGAAGTGGCAGATGTTTAAGGAGCTACTCAATTTCTCACAACTAAGTGAGGAAGAAAGATGGTAAAGATGGGGTGGGGGGAGGGTGGCTAAACAAGGTGATCAAGGACAATATAAAGTCAAAAAATAAAGTATATCATAATGCAAAGGCCAGAGGTATGCTGGAATACTGGGAAACTTTCAAACATAAACAAAGGGATACTAAAATATTAATAAAAAGAGCTAAAGGAAATTATGAAAGAAAACTAGCCCAAAATATCAAAAAAGATAGCAAAAGCTTCGATAGGTATATAAAAGGGAAGAGTGTCGCTAAGGTGAACGTTGGTCCCTTGGAAGATGAAACCGAAGAGTTAGTAGAGGGGAACACTGAAATGGCAGAGATGCTAAATCAATACTTTGCCTCAGTTTTCACGGTGGAGGACAATAGGACCGTGAGGCTATAGAAAGGGTAGAACTTGGAACAATCAACATCAATAGGGAAAAGGTACTCAGTAAACTATTAGGATTGAGGGCAGAGAAGTCTGCCGAGCCTGATGCCTACATCGTACAGTATTAAAAGAAAATGGTGACAAGAGATACTGGATCCATTGGTTACAACATCCCAAAATTCTCTGAACATGGGATAGATTCCAGTGGATTGGAAAAATGTTAATGTAATGCTCTTATTCAAAAAGGGAGGGAGGCAAAAATGTGGGAAATTATAGACCAGTTAGTTTAACATCTGCTATGGGAAACTGTTAGAATCAGTTATTAAGGAAGCAGTATCAGGACATTTGGAAAGTCAGAAACCTATCCAGAGTCAGCATGGTTTTATGAAGGGCAAACCATATTTGACTAATTTGCTAGAGATCTTCAAAGATGTAACAAGTAAAGGGGATAATGCTGATCCTGTAGATGTAACATATCTGGACGTCCAGAAGACATTTGAGAAGTTGCCACACAAAAGGTTAATTCATAAGGTTGGATTGTATGGGATTAGGGATAATTAATTAACTTGGATAGATGACTGGCTGATAGACAGAAGACAGAGTCAGGATTTTTTTTTGTCTGGATGGTAAGCTGTAACTAGTGGGGTGTCACAGGGTTTGGTCCTTGGACCCCATCTACTTACAATCTACATTAACAACTTAGATACATGGATAGAAGGCTCTGTAGCCAAATCTACAGTTGACACAAGAATAGGCAGGATGGTAAATTGCAACGAGGAAATAAGAACCTTACAAGAGGTGCAATAACTAAAGCATAGATGTAAGCTAAGAGGGAGAAGGCAAAAAGGAGATTTGAGGACAATTTTTTTTCACCCAGTGCTAGGTGTCTGAAATGCACTGCCTGAAAGGGCTGTTGAGTCAGAAACTCTTAACATTTAAGCAATACATTAATTAGAAAATCACTTGTTGCCATCAATTCCAGGGTTATAGGCCAAAACTGGAAAATGGGCTTAATATAATCAGATCTGTATGACTGGCACAAACACAATGGACCAAATGGCCCCTTCAATGCTGTAATATTTATACATATATGCATTTTAAGTGATAATGATAGAAACACCATTAGTGGTCATATATACTATCATTTCACAAGTAAATTGTGAAGGCATTTTTCAGCACAATATTCCTTTTGACAAGAATGCTTTTAAGTTAAAGGATGTTCAATTTATTCAAAAACCTTTAATACTGTGAAATATCCATGTACTGCATCTCAGTATCAAATATTGCCATAAGATTCATTAACTATTCCAATAGAATAAAAACCATTTTTGATTAACAACATTACCTCCCCAAATATGCCAAGTCTGCTATCTGGTTGTGGTAGCTTCCCTCCTATTGGAATTCGTTCCCAGAGCTGCAGCAATTGTTCCCCAACCTGTGGCTCCAATTCCTGTACATAAGTACAAAGAAAGTCTATTCTCTTGATATTTTAAACCATATGTTATCTGGAGCAGTAGATAAACTTATTTTCAAAAATACTGCGAGGCAGGTAGAGAATATTTGAATACAATCAGAATCAACATCACATTCACCATCCAAACTCCACAAACATTGTGCTCCTAAGTTACAAACACACACTGGTGAGCAATAGGTTATTCTCATACTTGGAAACTTCCACCTCAGAAAAAAATGCTGGCAACAGTCTGTAGAGAGTCAGAAACAATTCACATTTCAAGTCAAAGAATTGTGAAAAGTTAGAAATGAAATCAGTTTTAACCAGGTGAAATGGAGAAGGGTGCAAGAACAACAAAAGGGAAGATCCATGATTGGCAGGAAAACAGATTAGATTAAAGTAAAACAAATGGGTTGCTAACATCAGACAAGAAAAGCGGGTGGTAATAGTTCCATGGCATACCTCAGCCAATCACCCTTTTGTCTCTGATATACATCGTTGTGTTCATATGGACTGTGGCATTCTTGCATTCTTCGGCAAGAAGTCTTTTTTCAGCAATAATCAAATAATGTACTACCAAGGTGATCCACTTGTTTTGTGAATCAAGTTAGCTGTGTAGCATATGGGTAGTTCGCTTCCCAAAATTATACTGAATATATTTTTCACCTTTTAGGTTAAGATTAATGACAAGCTTAGTTGTCATGTACTTCTGCTAACAGTCAAAATAACAACTATTTAAGCAAAGTCATTGTGATCCAACAGCATTCATCTTAAATTATGCTTTCATGATTTCAAAACAACTGCTCCAACAGAAAATATTTCAACTTTTATTGGAAGGTAGGAGATCTCAATAATTTCTCCTCTCAGTACTATAATCAAGTAAATATTACATTACATGATATAGCAAATGTAAATATTTTTGAAGTATCTTTGCTATTGGATAAATTACAAAAGAAATACTTCAATGATTAGAAATCTGACAAACAATATATATTTTCAGTTCAAATTTGAGTTATGAATATTATAAAAGACTGAAGTTATACATGAACCTTACAATAAACTCAAGAATATGTTATAAGATGGAAACTAAATGCCATGAATGGCTTCACACAGCCCAGCAGCCTTTTCAATCATGATGTGCAGATGGACCAAAATATTGACAGCCTCAACAAAAAGGGGCAATGCAGCATATTTAGAAAGAATCCAACCTAAAATTGAAGTCTGCAGCAAAGCTCTGTTCATTTACAGAATTGCAAAAATGGCAACAGTCCACCACTAACATGAAATTTTCAAAAAATGTGATCTGAAATTTAAGAAACAAAGTAAAGGAAAATACAGCAGTGTACCAGTATGACTGGCATCAAGCTCATGCTTATTCAGGTGCAACTCCAGTGAATAGAACATTTATTCAATAGTAAGTTAAGCAACTTCTAAGCCATCAAATTGTGCAACCAGTTAAAACCAGAAAACATGGAAACACAGATCAGAGAAAATGTGTCAAAGTTAATCTGAAGAACACACTAAAGCATTGTGACACTTAAGAAATACAGCCAAATATTGTGCAATCTGAAAACTTATCCTACAGAATAGCACAGGACACTGAGAAACTAACAGTTTTAGCAACAAAAATGTGCATCACTACAGAATAGGTGACCAGATCACTAGCAGTTATCAAATACATATAAATAACATCAGCCATTATGACATATAATTATTACAATATTCCTACAACCAAGCAATTTTTTTTAAACCTATGTTAGATTAGATTAGATTCCCTACAGTGTGGAAACAGGCCCATCGGCCCAACAAGTCCACACTGACCCTCCGAAGAGCAACCCACCCAGACCCATTCCCCTACACCTAACACTATGGGCAATTTAGAATGGCCAATTCACCTGACCTGCACATCTTTGGATTGTGGTAGGAAACCGGAGCACCCAAAGGAAACCCACGCAGACACGGTGAGAATGTGCAAACTCCACACAGACAGTTGCCCGAGGCAGGAATTGAACCCGGGTCACTGGCGCTGCGAGGCAGCAGTGCTAACCACTGAGCCGCCGTGTGTTGTGAATATTACTGCAGCTGGAAAAATATCTCAAATCACCCTACATTATTTTACAGCACTTAGACGTTCAAATACAGAGTTGAGTGTGTTGTTGGAAAAGCACAGCAGTTCAGCCAGAGCCCTTCTTCATGATTTTCCTGCTCCTTGGATGCTGCCTGACCCGCAACACACTCTCAACTCTGATCTCCAGCATCTGCAGACCTCACTGTCCCCTGTTCAAATACTGACCAGAGCATCAATAACCACCTCAGTTCTTAAAGCACTGGTGTACACTTCAAATTCAATTTATTGATCAAATTAAACTATTTTCTTTCCATTACTAACTGTTAAATATACAAGATTTAAACAGAATAAAAATTGTTTTTTCAGCAATTTTTGTTCTTATTTGATTTCCAACATCTGCAGTTTTTTTTTGTTTAGTGAATAAAAATTGAGTATGTCTTAGAAATAAAAAATCATTCCAATGCAAAAATTGAAACGGATATGGAAATACAGTACTACATAACTTCTTACAATTCTTCTCTAATAAAAATATATTGGACATATATTGAAAGGTAAATTATATACCTGTCCATCTCTGCTTATCTGGACTTTCTTATTATCATTCCATGGGTTCAACAGATGGTGGGCATATTGGAAAGGAAGGCTTTCCTTTCTTATCCATTCAACTCGGAACACTCCTCCTAGCCCAGCAGACCCCCATTCCTGGCTTCTCTCCCGCCCAATCTCTGAAATCATTCTGGCAAAGCCCTAAAGGAAACAGTAATTTTTAATTAATTAGAAATCAATTTTAACTTTACAAATTACACAGTTTCACAGATCAATTCAAATCCAAATTATGGATGTCTTAATGTTTCAGATGGCACAGTTACTCTCAAGTCACGTAGACTGAACACTTGGGTTACACATTCAGTGAAATCTTATTGCCACATATTACTTCTGATAGTTTGACTCTTAGTTCTTTATCCATCAACCCAATTCCCACTTTATTTCTAAAGAACCCAGTAAGAACTTTCAGACATTGGCTATCATTAAAGCGGTCTCCAATTTCTAGCCACATAATACACTAAAGCTTAAGTTTTTATAAAGCTCAAATGCAAGGCTTGATTACTGCCTCTATATTTGGAATGCTTTTATTAAAAAAAAATTAGCTCTGACACATCTCAAACAAATAGGCTGATTTGATAAGACTATCTATCTAGCTACCAGCTCTGAAACTTAACTGAATTCACGTGACTACAATTGAGCAAAATAGACTGGAACAGCTACTTCTGGGTAAATCTACGGCAGAACAGTGAAGGGATTGATCAAAATGGAACTGGCCTAACAAGTTCTCTTTAGAATGAAATATAGGAGCAACAAGTCATAGAACCCTGGATGTCTAAGAATATTCAGGACTGGATAAGGAGGAAAAGAGAAGCATTTAACAGGTACAAAGAAGAAAATCGCAATATCACTTCATTAATACTGTAATAATATTCATCACTTCACTGGCATTCTAAAAATGCTTGTTATCCAGGATACTCAGGTCGGTTGATGTATAAATTGCTATTTATAAGGTCAGAAGTGGAGATGTTTGTCAATGATTATACAATGTTCAGCACCATTGGACACTCCTCCGATACTAAAGCAGTCATGTCCAAATGCAACAAATCCCGGACAATATCCAGGCTTGAGCTGAAATGTGGCAAGTAATATTCATGCCAGATACATGCTAGACAATGTCTCACTGGAGATGGTCAATCAAAATATCTCATCAATCCTTCACTGTCACTGGGTCAAATTCCTGGAATTTCCTCCCTAATGGCACTGTGGGTCAACCCACAGGAGGTGGACTGCAGTGGTTCAAGAAGGCAGCTCACCACCACCTTCTCAAGGGCAACTAGGGACAGGCAAGAAATGCTGGCCAGCCAGCCATGCCCACATCCCACAAAAAATAAAATAAAGTCTAACCAGCACTCCTACACATGATACCATCATTGAATCTCCTATCATCATCCTGGGGTTGCTACCCATGTTTCAGATGACACAATTACTCTCAAGTCTTGTGGAGTGAACACTTGGGTTACACATTCGGTGGAGCAGAAACAAAAGCAGGTCAGGGGTTTGGAATACTGCAGCAAGTAGCTCACCTCTTGACAACCCAAAGCCTCTATACCATCTACAAGGCACAAATCATGCACCCCACAAACCTGTGAGAGAGCAGATCAACAATATTCAAATACCTGACACCAACCATGACAAAGCAGTGCACTTATTTGGTACCACATCCACAAATATCCAGTCACTCCACCACAAACATTCAGACACTCTACCCCCATCACAAACAATAAGAGTCCCAGTACTGATCCCTGTGGTATGCCACTGGACAAGCCTCTACCCCCACTTTGTCTCCTGACACTAAGCCAGTTTTGGATCTAACTTGTTTAATTACCCTGAATCCCCTGTGCTTTTATCCTCTTTATCAGTGTCCAGTCTCAAAGGCTTTGCTGAAATCCACATTAATCTTCTTCAACTACACTGCTCTCATCTACACATCATCACCTGCTCAAAAAATTCAAATTTGGGAGGCAATGACTTCTCCCTGACAAACCGTGCTGACTATCCCTAATCAAACCTTGCCTCACAATAATGAGATTCTTTTCTCCAGAATCTTCTCCCTATAGTTTCCCTATCAATGGTGTGAAACTCACTGGTCTGTAATTCCCTGGCTGAAAAAGTGGAACATTAGTTGTCCTCCAATCTTCTGGCACTTCCCCTTTAAGTTTACGCTCACACTTTCTATACTCCACTATGGCCTCCAATTTTTTTTTTTGAAAAAACACACATGGAACATGGGCATTGTTGGCTAAGCAATTATTTATTGCCCATTCCTAATTGCCCCTGAGAAGATGGTGGGGAACTCCTGCCTTGGACTGCTGCCGTCTATTTGCTGTAGGTAGACCCACATGCCATTAGGGTAGAAATTTCAAGATTCTGAATCAGCGTTGGTGAAGAAACAGCAAAACAGGTCATTCCACTATAATGTAACTGTTGTGTTCCTCTGAACCTTGCGCTACAGAAAATTGCTATACCCATTCAGTAGAAAATTTTCATTATTCAAACATTCACAATTCGTCAAAAGCATTATGGCCAATTTATGCTGACGAAACGTGTGTAATAGCAGAACGACCTGTATATTCCCAAGTCAGGATGGTAAATGGCTTGGAGAGGAATTTGCAGGTGGTGGTGTTCTCATACCTACTGCCCTTATCTTGTTAGATGGAAATGGTCGTGAGTTTGGTGGGTGCTGCCAAAAGATGTTTTGGAGAATTTCTTCAGTTCGTCATGTAAATCGTAATATTGCTGCTACTGAGCATTGGTGGTAGAGTGGGCATTAAAAAACGCTGGCAGGTAAAATTAGGGAGAATCCCAAGATGTATTGTAAAGCTATCAACAGGAAGAAGGTAACCAGACAAAGAGCAGAAGCCATAAGCAACCAAGGGAGTAATCTGTGTTGATAAGGACATTGGCAGGATGTCAAATGAGTACTCCACATCAGTCTTCATTTTGGAGGAGGAAGAAGGTGGTACAGAAGAGGGACTGTACGGTTCTTTAGCAGTTTGACATAGATTAGATTAGATTAGATTTCCCCAGACCCATTCCCCTACATTTACCCCTTACTAATGCACCTGTCACCGTGGGCATGACCAATTCACCTAACCTGCACATCATTGGACTGTGGGAGGAAACCCACGCAGACACCAGAGGCTGGAATTGAACCCAGGTCCTTGGCACCGAGAGGCAGCACTGCTAACCACTGAGCCACCGTGCCACCCATAGGGAGTGAGGAGGTATTTGAGGTTTTGATGGGCTTTAAATTGGACAAATCCTTAGGTCCGGATTAGTTGTATCCCAGGTCACTTTGGGAGTGGAGAGAGGTTCTGACCCAAATTTTGAATTGCTGAACAAAAGGTAGATGAGAGATGGGGCATCCAAATACAACAAGATGTGACCAGCAAGACATGAGTGACTCAATCACTTGAGAGTGGGTGACAGCACCAAAACTAAATGGATGTCTGCAACTGACCACTATTCTTAACAATTGCTGATGACTATCTGGACATTTATTTTTATTCATGTCCATGTGGGTATCACTGGCTCAGCCAGGTTTTATTGCTTTTGCAAAGAGTGATTAGCTGCCACTTGAATCAGTACAGTTTGTGCAGTGTAGGTACAACCCCAATATTGTTAAAGGGGGACCTTCAAGTTTTTGACCTAATGACAGGAAAGGAATGTTCCACATCTACATGATCGTGGTTTGGAGGGAAACTTGGAGGTGGTGATGTTCCCATGGATTTCCTGTCTTGCCCTTTTAAGTGGAAGGAGATTCCAGAGTTGAAAAGGTACTGTCCAAGGAGCCTGGATGAGTTGTTGCAATGCATCTTGTAGGTGGTACACGCTACTGCTAGTATGTGAAGGTACAGACAGACTGAATATTGAAGGTGCCAAAGGAGTGCCAATTAAATGGTCTTTATCCTGGATGATATGAAGCCTCGTGTTGTTATAGCTGTACTCATCCAGGCAAGTGGGGAATATTCCAACTTGTGCCTTATAGATGGTGGACAGGCTCTAAGGAGGCATATGGTGAGATACCTGCTGCGAATTCCCAGCCTCTGACCTATTCTCATTACCACAGTATTTAAATGACTGGTCCATTTAAGTTTCTGGTCAATGGGAGTCTGCAAGATGTTGACAGTGGAGGATTCAGAAATGGTAATGCCATCGATCGTCAAATGGCCATGGTTAAGTTCTTTCAGAGATCGTCAGTGCTCATGTAGAGCACAGATGGAGCCTAGGAGAAAGTGAGGACTGCAGATGCTGGAGAGAGAAGAGAATGGGGTGCTGGAAAAGCACAGCAGGTCAGGCAGCATCTGAAGAGCAGAAGAATTGAAGTTTTGGGCAAAAGCCCTTCATCAGGAATGAGGCTTGTGAGCCGAGGGGGTGGAGAGACAAATGGGAGGGAGGTGGGGCTGGGGGGAAAGGTAGCTGAGAGTGCGATAGGTGGATGGAGGTGGGGATAATGGCGATAGGTCGGAGAGGAGGGTGGAGTGAATAGGTGGGAAGAAAGATGGACAGTTCATGAGGCCAGTGATGAGTTGGAAGGTTGGAAATGGGGTAAGGCGGGGGGAGGGGAAATGAGCAAACTAGTGAAATCCACATTGAAGCAGTGTGGTTGGAGGGTCCCAAGGCAGAAGATGAGGAGTTCTGTCCTTGTTGCATTTGAAGAGGTGCGGTTTGAGGTACAGAAAGTGGATTAAGTGCACTGAAGAGCATCATTGACCACATGGGAGGGGAAATTATGGTCTTAGGAACAGAAGGAGTCCATTCTGTTCCTACCTGTCAAAGATCTAACTCACCGAATCTCTTCCCAGATCTTGGCACGTAGCCCTAGAGGATATGGCAATGCAAGTGAATGCCTCAATAATGATTAAGAGTTAAGAGTTTCAGACTCAACCTCTTGTTCAGACAGTGAGATCCAGACTCTCAACACCATCTGGACGAAAATATTTCGCTTCACTCTCCTTTTAGCCTTCTACTATTACCTTAAATCTATGTCTTTTGGTTATTGATCCATTCACTAATGGAAAAAGTGCCTTTCTATCCATCCTGTATGTGCCCTTCAATCTTGTACACATCTATTAGTTCTGTTCTCAATCTTCAAATGTTCTAAGAGAAACAACTCCAATATTCCCTCAGAGCTTGTCTGCATCTTTTTTAATGCAATCACATCCTTCCTACAATGTGGTGACCAGGACTACATGCAGTGTTCCAGTTGTGGCCTAACAAGCATTTTACACATCTCCAATATAACCTTCCTGCTCTTATATCCAAACCTCAGCTAATAGACAAGTACTCCACATGCCTTCTTAACCAACTGCCCTGCTCCCTTCAGGGACCTGTGGATTGCACAGCAAGGTCCCTCTGATCTTCATTACCTTCCAGGCCGTACCATTCACGGAGTCCCCTGCCTTGTTTGCCTTTCACAAATTCCATCAAATTCATAAGTTGCATATTATCCAAAAGGTTTAAGGAATCAGGAATTACTTGTTGTAAAATATTCAATCTCTGGTTTACTCTTGTAGGCACAGTATTTATTTTGCTAGTTCAGTTACAATTCTTATTAATGGTGGGGATTCAGCAACACTGAATGACAAGCAGAGATGTTTAGAATCTTTCTTGTTGGAGATCATCATTACCTAAAATTGAGTGTGACAAATGTTACTTGGCAATTACCAGTCCAAATATTTCTCCATGTGTGAACAGACTATTTCATTACTTGAATTACTTGAAACTACTACATTACAAATAGAACTGAGCACTGCAGAGGAAATTTCCACTTACAACTATGTGATGGAGGGAAGGCCACTGATGAAGCCAATAAAAATTTTAGGTCTACGAAACTATCTTAAAGAATGCCTGCAGTGATGTCCTGTGCTAAGATGACTAACCTCCAAAAAGCAAACAAACTTCTTTAGCAAGGTATTATTCCAGCTAGTGAAGAATTACTCCAGATTCTGTTTTACTCAGGCTCCTTAATGCCACACCTGGTCAAAAGCTGCCTCAATGTTGAGGGCAAGTGTGACTGTCTTATCTCTAGAATTCAGCTCTCTTGTCCATGTTTATATCAAGGCTGCAAACAGTTGTCTGGACAGAACCCAAAACATCATCACCTGATAAAGGAGCAGCACTCCAAAAGCTAACACTTCCAAATAAAGCTGTTGGACTATAACCTGGTGTTGAGATTTTTAACTTTGTATAACCCAGTCCAACACCGGCACCTCCAAAACATCATTAAGCAAGTTATTCATGAGTATATTCTTCATTATAGCACAATCAACAAGACCATCCAAAACATTGCAGCTGGGGGTGTTGACTTGGGGGACACTAGCTTAGTGATAATGTCGCTAGATTACTGCTCGAGAGACCCAGGCTAACGCTCTGGGGACATGGGAAGTGGGATTTAAATTCATTAAGAAATCTAAAATTTAAAGTTAGTCTCAGCAATGGTGGGTCTGACCATTATTGATTGTTGTAAAAACCTATCTGGTCCACTAACATCCTTTGGGAAGAAAATCTGCTACCCATACCTGGTCTGGCCTACAAACAACTCTCGACCCAATTTTAAAGGCCCTCTGAAATGGCCTAGCCAGCTGTATAGTTTGAAAGCAATTTGGGGTGCCTCTATCACATAAAATAAAAAGGAAAAACAATTATTGCACAATGTAGTATTTTCACAAGTACAATGAAGCTGAAGCAACAAAGGATTTAATATATTGAAATTTCAACCCAAGGAACAATAAGTGAAACACACAATTCACAACCAGTTGTTGTTTGTTAAGGACCTAAGATGCTTGATTCAAGAAATTAAGAAGAGGATTTAAGAGAATGTTACAGAAAACACAGAGCATTTCTTCACTAGCAACGTAAAGAGAATAAATATACAGCTGTTGAATATTTCCATTGATTTTTTTTACCTGGAAGTGCCCTGATCCTTGCACAGAAAATACTAGATACACAATGCTGCTTTCCCAAAATGCACGGTTTAGTTTACGTTCATTGCTGGGTGTAGTGGACCAGATTCCTTTTTGTTGAGAAATCTCAAGATTACGAAGATTGCTGCTCTTCAAAATGAAAAATCGTACTGGTACATTTGGCCTCGGCGATGGAGATTTAGAGCCCTAAAAAAAAAAGCAATACCACTCTTATTTTTAAAATCTTTTTGCATCTTGTTCTAAAATCTCTTCAAATTCTTGGCTGGAGATGACCTGAATCATATCTCAGAAGTTTTCCAGTATTTGCCAAAGTAGATTGGCTGACAAGAGTCAAAAATCCTTCATCCCAGACAATCAGAATCGTAACACTCAAACATTTTACTCACGAAGTACTCAACCCATTTAGCTACAAAGCTGTCTGAACCAAATTGCAGTAGTACACCATTAAATTGAGAACACTAAAACTGCAAAGAACAGAGCTCCTAGGAAAGCTTGCAACCTGTAAACAAAAGTTATATTGTATTGTACTGTGAAAATAATTTAAGTATGAGAAGGGTTATAATCCCAGCTGATCTTATTACAGGACAAATCAGATCCCAGTCTGAACCCTGCTTTGATAGATCCTTTTTTGGTTTTAATGAGATGGTCTTGAAACATAATTATGCAGTGCTGCAGACTTGGTTCTAACAATTAAACAAACTTTTTATACAAATGGTATGAAGATAGAAGACAAATCAAGATTTTAAATATAACAAGTTTAAAGATGTGAAAACACATGGTAAAATACAATCCTACAAACATCCTTTCACAGTACTCAGACACCAAAAAGAATTCCCTTCTCCACCATATTTACACAGCTTAAATAAATTGATGCTTCAACTATTAGTGTCAAGAATTTGATAGCCTTTCCTGTGCAATTGAACGTAGACTTTCTCAGCTTCAAATAATACCTTAGGGTTTTAACCAAACACTTCTGGTCTGGAACTTACAATCTAAACTCCTTACAATGAGGTAATCTATTTCTTAACAGTTCTAAACTATCTTCCTTCTTCAGGAGAAACTAGCTTATACATCCGGCTTCAAACACAATTTCTGAAAATTAAAAACTAAAAGGTTTCTTGAAGCTGTAGGTATTTCCCCTTTACCAACACTAGAAAGAAATTTCAGATCCTTCTGAAGCTTATTTATGTTGCTCAAAAATTCTTTCAATGTAAACAAATTCCCATTTGACTCCAACAACATTCACTCTCATACCGCTTTTTTTTAAAAAAGGCATCATAATGGCTCCAGAAATACTTACAAGCTAATCATTAAACCGTTTCATAAACATAGATAAAATCCCCCATGGCACAAGTTCGAAACCTCCAAAGTAAATGGTAATATACGAATCATACACCTTGCATCAGACTACCACTTAATACATTATAACACAACTCTCTTCGATATAAAAAAAGTCACAACAACAACCTGTATTTAGACAGCACATTTAACATGACAAAATGTCCCAAGATACTTCGCAGGAGCATTATAAAGCAAAACACACACTGCAACACAAAGAAATGTGTTATATTCCAAGGAATATCTTAAAAGAAAACAAAAAGCTAAAAGGTGAAGAAGTGTAGGGAAGGTGTTCCAGAGTTTGAGGTCTTGGCATGTGAAAGCATGCCACCAAAATTTAGAATATACAAGAAGCCAGAGCAGGAGAACACATATCAAAACATGATATTCTAGGTCTTATCGATATAAAAAAGTGGTGATGTTGGGTGTTTTGAAACGCATTAAAGGTAGACAAGTCCCCTGGACCTGATGGGATCCATTAGAGAATACTGAGAGAGGTAGGGAGAGAGGAAGGAAATTGCTGGGGCCTTGTATGAAATCTTTGTATCCTCTTTAGTCACAGGTGAGGTCTAAGAGGATTAGAGAATAGCTAATGTTGGTCCTTTGTTAAGAGGTGCAACAGGGATCATCCAGGAAATTATAGGCCAGTGAGCCTTAAGTCAATGGAGAGGGAAATTACTGGAGAAGTTTCTTAGGAACAGTGTTTATTCATATTTGGAAAACATGGTGTTACGAGCATGAAGCAACGTGGCTTTATGCAGGGAAGGTAGTGTCTCACAAATTTGATTTGAGTTTTTTCAGTAAATGACGAAGATGATTGATGAGTGTAGAATGGTAGATGTTAACTACATGGATTTTAGCAAGGCCTTTGATTAAAGTCCTTCATGGCAGGCTGATATTGAAGGTGAAGTCAAATGGGATCTGTGGTGAGCTACTAAGATGAATACAGAACTGGTTTAGTCATAGAAGACACAGTAGTATTGAAAGGTGTTTTTCTGACTGGCGATCTATGACTACTGGTGTTCCGCAGGGATTAGTGCTGGGACCCCGGTTATTTGTAAATTTTTAAATGTCGTGGTATGACTAATATGTTTGGGGAGGGTTGAGGGAACTGCAGATCATGAAGAGGATTGCCACAGGAAACAGCAGGGTATAGATAGAGTGGAGACTTCGGCAGAAAGATGGCAGATAGAATTTAATGTTGACAAATGCGAAGGGATATATTTTGGAAGCTCTAATGCAGGAGGGAAGTATTCAGTAAATGGTTGAACTCTCAGAAGCATTAACATGCAGAGGGATCTAGACATACAGGTCCACAGTTCCCTGAAAGTGACAATGCAAGTGGATAAGGTTGTTAAGAAGATATATAATCACTGCCCTGACCATAAAAACTGGCAAGTCATGTTGCAGCTATATAGAACTTTGGTTAGGCTATATTTGGAATACGGCATACAGTTCCAGTTATCACATTATCAGAAAGTTGTGGAGGCTTTGAGAGGGTACAAAATCAGGTTATCAGGATGTGCCTGGTTTAGAGTGTATTAACTATAAGAGATTGGACAAACTTGGTTTGTTTTCACTTGAACTTCAGAGGCTGAGGGGCTGACCCGAGAGGCGCTTATAAAATTATGAAATGCAGGGATAGAATGGATAGTTAAGAGTCCTTTTCCCAGGTAGAAATGTCAATTACTGGGGGACATAGATTTAAGGTAAAGGGGGAAAGTTTAAAGGAGTGAGAGAGGCAGATTTTTAACACAGAGGGTGGTAACTGTCTGGAATTTGTTACCAGAGGTGGTGATAGAAGCAGATACAATAGCAATGCTTAGGAAGCATCTTGACAGATATATGAACAGGAAGGGAATAAAGGGTTACAGACAGTATAGAGATAAAAAGTTTTTAGTTTAAAGAAGGTGTCATGTGTGTCAGCACAGACTTGGTGGGCCAAAGGGCTTGCTCCTGTGCTATGCTGTTCTTTGCAACTATAAGAATGGAATTAGATTTGAGTTTGAAATTAAAAAACACTAGCATTGACACAATGGACTGAATTTTCCAACAATGAAAACATTTGGGAAATGGGACCATTTGTGAGGCTCCCAACTCTGCTCAGTGCTGCAGCTTAACAGTTTACCGCAATTAGCATGTAATTGCACCCAATGACGATAGTGGCCAGTTCAAGGTTAGACAGTCTGAGTACCCAAAGTGAAAGGTAACTGGTGGGGCTTCTGTGAAGGCGATGTAATGCTGAGCTACTGAGAGCAGGGGAGGACAGCACAAGATGCATTCGTCCAATGTTAGGTCAGCAGTTTTTCCTTCATGCCCATTATAATCCACTAGATATGTCTGCAGGTAAAGCACAGATTTCCAAGTCTTTACAAACAGATGGCCTGAGGTTTGCCAGTTTGAATCTATAATGCCATTACTTGATGTGCATGTTATGGTTTCAATCTTTTTGTTATGCACTCACCTCCTGTGTAAGACAGAAGCTAAGCTGTGCCCCAGCAGAAAACTACAAATCCCTTCTAAAAATGGTCACTAATTGGCTCAATTATTACTTTAACTACCTTCCAGTTGGAATTGCAGGGCAAGCAACAGTCAAATTCTTAAAGCCGTCTCCAGAAAAATTGCAAGTTGGTGGGAAAATATCAGGAAACTGTCCCTGCCTTCTTCGTATATTTTCTGATACCCACCTCCAAGGTCGACTACATGGTGCAAGGAACATTCTACCTGATGGATTGAACAGCTTATTTCCGCTCCATCAAATTCAATTACTCTAAGAGAACATTTCAATAAACAAACTTACTTTGCCTGAAGGTGGTGGAGATGGGCTGGCACAGGGGCTAGGATAGTTACTGCTGTCTGTTGATTTTACAGATGACTGATCTGACCTGTCATCAGCACTCCTCTTAGGATGGAGGAAGCCCCGCTCTTTGTATCTTTGCTGCTGCTGCTGCTGTTGCGACTTTAACTGAACCCTATAAAAAGAAAAACACTGGTTAAACAATTATTGAAGATGGGAAACAATAACAAAAAGGACATGAAGTATTTGTAAAAAAATAGAGGGTATGGAGAAAAAAAAAGGGTTAAAAGTTAAATGGAAATTTCTGAGACACAACACAACAGCAATATTGATCTACCACTGTGCTGTAAAATTCAATCTTTCACAATAATCTTACATGCATACATTGACATTAGTGAATAGTTCTTCTCAGTCAAACAATATAGGGATAATAATACAAAAGCAAAATATTGCGGTAGCTAGAAATGTGAAATAAAGCAGAAAATGCTAAAGATTGCATAATGGGCAGTATTTCTGAAGAGAAAATCAGCACATTTGTTCTCTCAGTGAGGTCACAAGCATACAGAATGTTATGTCTTAACTAGGCCAAAAATCAGATTCTTAATTGAGACATTACTTCTCAACTGTAAGTCCTCACTCCTTAGACAGAGAGATCAAATCCTCGCCAGCAGGTAGCAAAGAAGTCTAGTTGCATGCAATTCAACTTATTAGTTTCAGAACTTGCCCTACTAACTTCCCTGTCCTGATTAGCCTCTCCCTAATCGAGAAGTTAAATGTTTCAATAAAAAAAAAAACAAAGTAATAACTGAATAGGTACCTGTCAAGTTAGCGCCTTCGGTTCCAGTATGAGCCATTCTCCTTCTCTACTTTCATTCCAAAAATTACAACTTCAGCAAATTCTGCATTTACCCTCCCCATCCACACAACCGTACAATGACAACATATCAACCTCAAAGCCTCTGGTTGTGTGTTATTGGGATGGCTCAAGCAACACTTGTAATCTTGCAGCTGGCTTTTATGGGCAGGCTCAGGCAGGATTCTCAAGATCTGACTTTGTGATTTTGTAGGCAGGCTCAGTTAGCAGTTAACAGTGGTGAGGACATGTAATGGTCATGGACAGACGAATGGATCGTTATATGGTGTGGTACTGCATCAACATCAGAGATGCTGCATGTGTCAACAACCTATGTGGCAAACACAAGTGCATGTCCTTGAAGAGGATGGCATTGTGTGTGAAAGCTGATATGGTTATAAAAAACAAAACTCAACTGGATCCTAAAACTTCCTACACCTACATTTATCATCAATCCTGGCTCATGGAAGCACTGTAACACTTAGATCAGTTAATCACATATTCAAGTCCCATTGCAAAGAGACTCAAATACAGCCCCCAGGCATAGGGACACAGAACTAAGAAAATGTTGCGCTGTCAGAAGGACTGTATTTTGGATGAAACTGATGTGTAGATGTGCCCTGCGTGTCCTCACAGATAGACACAACACTATTTGAAGATGAGCATTTTGCGGTCAACACTTGGGTTTCACAAACATGACAGATTTACATCACCGTTTACTGATTAAATTAGTCGTTGTACAAGAAAATTTAAACTAATAAGTACAGAATCTAATTCCTGAGTAACTACTCAACTGACATCATACTTACTTCCCTTACCCCCAGTCACTCCTCCCCAGCCCTGTTTCACATCCTTTCCCCTATTACTGGACCCATACCCACCCTTTGCCTACTCCAGACCCAATCCCACGTTCCCTCACTCTGGTCTCCCACCCTGCCAAACCCAAGCCAACTCTCTTATTCTGGACCTACTCTCATCCAGTCCATCACCAGGGAGAAGAAAGTGAGGACTGCAGATGCTGGAGATCAGTGTCAAAAAGTGTGGTGTTTGAAAAGCACAGCTGGTCAGGCAGCATCCGAGGAGCAAGACAGTCTACGTTTCGAGCACAAGTTCTTCATCAGGAAACTTTGATAAAGAGCTTATGGTCGCAATGTCAACTCTCCTGCTCCTCGGTTGATGCCTGACCAGCTGTGCTTTTCCAGCACCATACGTTTTGACTCATTCTTGTCACCAGACAGGATGTGCTTTTGCTCCCACCCCAATCTTCCCACTGCCCCAACCGGATATCAACCCTCCTCTTCCTGACTCGATTTTTCCCACCCACCCTGATCTATCGTAAACACTACATCACTTACCTGATCCCTTGCCACCTGAGAGTCTGCACCCACCCAGAGAATCGTAGTCTCCACACACCCTATTCTCCATCCATCTGCTGCCTGATTTACCTGGCAACCTATTCCCTTAGCCAACAAGTACCCTAACCTCATACTTACTTTATGTGTTTACCGTTTGATAGCAGCTATCAAGGTTTCTGTCTGTGATGTTAGATCTGTAAATTTCAGAGTATGTCTGTGAAATAGGCATGCTTTGCTTTTTGACAGTACTGCACTATGACAAAACTAATCAGAAAGGAACTACAACTCTGCACTTCTGAAGGAGCACAGATCAGAATCTCCTCTCAGAAATGTGGAGCTTTCTCCTCTCATAAACAAGGAGGGACTGGCTGGAAATTGGAGAGAGATTTCCACCCCTCAGAAAATCATGCACTTTTTAATTACCATAATTTACAGCATGCATAATTAAGAACAACAATTGCCTCCTAACAACTCATGAATTGTTTTCATTCACGTCATTTTTCTTCTTTCATTTCTATTAACTTTGATTACATGAAGGCCATTACACAATCTAGAAATCACCTCATACTTAAATGGAGTGTTTCTCATGTCATCTGACAATATATGACACAAGACATGGTATTATGCTATGTAATTTTTTTTCAGTAGCACCCAAGATTGGGTACTAAAAGTATACCCTCTTCACATTGACAGATACTTTTCAGACCAATTACTATTCAATTTGATGTATCGCTATAGTTCTACCTTTCCCGGAACTCCACACTGGAAGAATCATCTGAAAACTCTGTTTCAGCTGAGCTTTTCCTGCTGTTTGACCTCCAAGATGAGGAGACAGGAAGTTCTTCTGAAGACATTGGTCTTGGTCTTTGTCCAATTCCGGAAGGTTGTTGCAACCCTGCTGCTTGCTCCTCACTGCTAAGAACTCCAATGATTGCCCTGATAGTTGCCTCATCTACCTGAGTCCAAGGTTTGGATGGAGCACGCATACGTCTCAGGAATAGACTGTGCCATTTCTGTCGTAACTGTAAGATAAGACTTGCTGCCTGTAACAAGACAGATAGTGAAAGTTCATTACCAAAAAAGAAAACAAGCCTCACAATGAACTTGCATTTTTATGGTTTTCTATTATATCTCATATCATATCAAAGCAATTTAAAACCAATGAATTACTTTTGAAGTGCACTTACTTATGCAGGCACATATGGCATATGAACAGATGACCTGTTATTCTGTTTTGATTATTTTATCAAAGGGAAAAAGTGGGCAATTCCAGTAAACCCAAGGTTCCAAGGAAGAGTTATACTGGACTTGAAATGTTAACTTTGTTTTTCTCTCTCCAGACCTGTTGCATTTCTCTAGCTTTTCCATTTTTTTATTCCAGTAAACCTAGGATGGAGTCCCATTCAATTAGCAGCCTAAATGAGTAATAGTTTATTCTAAACTAATAGAATCATTCATTCTAATAAGCTGGTTTACTCCAAGATGTATTTATTACAATAAATGCTTTTATACATGTTAATTTTAGAAACAGAATCAAGAACACAACCTTGTTTTTTGTAAATTTGTCTTTTTGTGAAGTTACACCAATAGTTAAGGCAGAAATTTATGAAAAAGTGGTACAGCGAAATTAGAGTTGATGGACAAATAGCTGCAAGAAATCAGACAGAACTTAATTTCACAACAAAGTTATAAGTTCATAAAACTCACAATTTGAATTTATTGCACAATTTGATTTTTTTTTGAGATGGTACTTTTGCTCTAAATAACAGTAACGAGAAACTGCAGAAACATGGTCAAGTCAGAGGAAATGATCAAGAAACTTTTCAGACTTAACTATAGTATGTAAACACTTCAACCAGGCAGAGGGTTACACAGAACCTGATTTTGGGAAATGAGCTCGGTCAGGTGAACGAAGTTTCAGTGGGGGAGCATTTAGGGAATGGTAACTATAATACCATGAGTTATAAGATACTCATGGATACAGATAACAGCAGTCTTTGGGTGAAGATGTTAAATTGGGGAAGGCGAACTACAACGTTATTCGCTGGAACTAGATAATTTTGAATGAAGATGGCTGTTTGAGAGTAAATCCACAATGGACATGTGGGAGTATTTCAAACGGCAGTTGATAAGAGTTCAGGAGCGGCATGTTCTTACGAGAACGAAGAATAGATGTGGCAAGTTATACGAACCTTGGATGTCCAAGGATGTTGTGACCTTGGTAAAAAAAGAAAAAGGAAGCATACGTAAGGTCTAAGACGATGGGAACTGACGAAGCCCTTGAAGTATATAAGGAAAACAGGAAAGAACTTAAACAAGAAATTAGAAGGGCTAAAAGGGGTCATGAAAAGTTGTTAGCAAACAGAATTAATGAGAATCTCAAGGCTTTTTAAACATATAAAAAGCAAATGCGTGGCCAGGAAAAGAGTTGGCTCACTCAAGGACAAAGGAGGGAATCTACGCGTGGAGCCAGAAGAGGAAGGACAGGTCTTAAACAAAAACTTTGCATCGGTATTCCTTCACCAAAGAGAAGGAATTGGAGGAGGATAATCTCAGGGAAGGGAGTATCAAATTTCTAAGCGAAGTTTCTCTTAAAAAGAGGTGTTGAGCGTTTTAAAAAGTATTAAGGTAGACAAGTCCCTGAGTTCTGATGAGATCTATCCCAGAATATTACAGAGGCAAGAGAACAATTTGCTGGAACAGTGGTGATAGGTGAGGTCCCAGAGGAGTGTAGAGAAGCCAATGTTTAAGGATAGCAGGGATAATCCAGAATATTACAGACCTGTGAGCTTCATGTCAGTGGTAGGAAAATTATTGGAAAAGATTCTCAGGGACAGGATCTATATGAATTTCGAAGCAAATGGATTCATTAGTGAAAGACAGCGTGGTTTTATGCAGGGGAGGTCATGCCTCACCAACTAGATTTTTTGAGGTGACGAAGATGATAGATAAGGGAAAAGCGGTTGTTGTCATCCACGTGGATTTCAGTAAAGTCTTTGACAAGGTCTTTCTTGGCAGACTCATACAAAAGGTGAAGTCAGGGGTGAGCTGGCAAGTTGGATACAGAACTGGCTTAGTCATAAAGAGACAGAGTAGCAGTGGAAGGAAGCTTTTTGGAATGGAGGGTTGTGACTAGTGGTGCTCCACAGGTATTAGTGCTGGGACCTTTGTTCTTCGTGATCTACAGAAATGATTTGGAGGAAATCATGGCTGGTCTAATTAGCAAGTTTGGTGGAGTTGCACATAATGGGGAGGATAGTCAGAGGACATAGCAGGATAGATCAGTTAGAGTCGAGTGTGTGATGCTGGAAAAGCACAGTGGCTCAGGCAGCATCCAAGGGGCAGAAGAATCAGCGTTTTGGGCATAAGCCCTTCATCAGAATCCACACTCTCAACTCTGATCTCCAGCATCTGCAGTCTTCACTTTCTCCTATAGATCATTTGGAGGCATGGGCAGAAAAACAGCAGATGGAGTTTAATCTAGGCAAATGTGAGGTGATGCATTTTGGAAGGTCAAGTTAAGTGGAAATTATACAATAAATGGCAGAACCCTTAGGAGAATTGATATATAGGGATCTGGGTGTACAGGTCCACAGATCACTGATGGTGGCAGAGCAAAAAATGTGTTGCTGGAAAAGTGCAGCAGGTCAGGCAGCATCAAAGGAGCAGGAGAATCGACGTTTCGGGCATAAGCCCTTCTTCAGGAATGCTCATTCCTGAAGAAGGGCTTATGCCCGAAACGTCGATTCTCCTGTTTCTTTGATGCTGCCTGACCTGCTGCGCTTTTCCAGCAACACATTTTTAAGCTCTGATCTCCAGCACCTGCAGTTCTCACTTTCTCCTGGTGGCAGAGCAAGTAGATCAGGTAGTAAAAAAGATCTATGGCATGATTGCCTTCATTGGAAGGGGCATTGAGTACAAGGATAGGCAAGTTACGCTGCAGCTTCATAAAACTTCAGTGACATTCAGTTGTGGTCACCACACTACCAGAAGGACTTTGGAGAGGGTACAGTGAAAGTTTACCAGGATTTTGCCTGGCATGGGGGATTTTAGCTATGAAGAAAGATTGGATTGACTGGGTTTGTTTTTACCGGAACGCAGGAAGTTGAGGGGCGATCTGATAGAAGTTTACAAGATTGTGAATGGCATGGATAATGTGGAGAGTGAGGCTTTTTCCCAGGATGGAAGGGTTAATTAGTAACAGACACAGGTTCAAGGTGCACAGAGATAGGACAGTTTTAGTGTAGATGGTCAAAATGTGTCAGCGTAGGGCCTGTTCCTGTGCTATATTGCTTTTTCTTTTAAACAGATGTAAAGATATATGCATATAGATGAAAAAAAGTTAGGAACATTAAAAAACAGGATATTGCCAGATAGCTTCTTAATCACAAACAAAACTTGTAAACTTTATTGATGCAATCAGCCCTAAATCAGTCAGAACATCCAAGTAAATCAGCCATTGAAAATTAAATTTATGCAAAAGATTCTCTTTGGACAATAGCTGAGATATGCATTGCTGACTCACTTCAACCAGATAACTGCCAGGACAAAGCAGCTATGTAGGATGTCAAGAACTCTTCATAGCTGCTGACATCAAGTGAAGTCCTTCTACAACTAACTTCATGCTCAGCCCCTTGAGAATTAAAATTAGACTTACATTATGCAAGAGTTTGAATTGAGTGGAACTTTAGTCAAAACACTGTTCATGACATGCTAATTTCAGATCATTCATATAATCTCTAATTGTACATCATGCACACTTATCCATGTCATTAATCTGACATGATCAAAGTGTATGCTTGGATCAGCAAATACATTTTACAGCTAGATACCAGGTGCCAGCAGTATAATGCTGGAGAAAATATCGTGACTGAGTGGTGGATATGTAGGTGGGCTAGAGATGAGAGGCATGATCTTCATCCATGCTAGAATTGGCTTTGAGCAATGTTCAATTGAATTGTGTGGATTTTGGGATCAACCTAAAGCTGAAGCACCACAGAATAAAACACAGTCTCCTTGAGCAACACTACTATTATATGAAATACAACATTAGATTGAAATAAAAACAGAGGTTGCCGGAAAAGCTCAGCAAGGGGAGCAGCATCTGTGAAGAGAAATGAAAATTAATGTTTCAGGTCCGGTGACCCTTTCTCAGAACAGCTTTTCACTTAAGTACAATTCAGATACCCAAGGACTGGAGAACGATTCAAAATACACAGGAGTAGTGTGTGAAATCACCCATGCAAACCCAAAAGAGTGAAAAACAAATCAAAGATGGAAAACACACATATTACCTTGCAATATGCTTTCTTGGAAAGAGCTAAACATGTGGAAGTGTAAATGCCCTGGGAGCAGGAAAATAATCTGTACTTATGCATTAAAAAGTAAAACATATGGTATAAACAGATCTGTGGTAAGGAATTGTACCTACAACCTCAGATTCCATCTCTCACTTGTGTTCTACTCCAATCACAGGTTCCCTCCTTTCCACACTGGCTGCTTCCACCGAATCAAATTTGAGGGTGGAGGGGCAGGAGGAAGGGTAACTGTGATTACAGCAGTCATTCTAGTCAATCCCGCTGCAAGAGACCATGCATGGAAGTTTCAGCTGTGCCATTACTAAATGCATAAAGAGGTGTCCAAGAAGAAGTCTAAAACAAGAAAGAAAGAAGTTGAGGGCAGGAAATCCACGACAAGACTGAGAACGTAAGGTCATAAGATATAAGAGCAGAATTAGGCCAATCAGTTCTATTCCACCATACAATCATGGCTGATATGTTTTTCAACTCCACTCTCTTGCATTCTTCCTGTGACCCTTGATCCCTTTACTTATCAATAACCTATCTTAAATACCCTCCATGACTCAGCCTCCACAGTTCTTTGAGGCAATGAGTTCTGAGTCACCACCCTCTGGCTAAAGAAATTCCTTCTCGGCTTAGTTCTAAAGGATTATGTCTTCACCCTGAAGCTGTTCCTTTTCCATGTCCATTACCTAAACCTGTTAGTATCCTATAAATTTCAATCAGATTCCCATACTCCCGCCCCTTCATTCTTCTAAGCTCCACTGAGTAAACACTCAAAGTCCTCAACCGCCCCTCAAATGACAAACCCTTCATCCCCAGAATCATACTTGTAAAACTCCTCTGGACCCTCTCCAATGCCAGCACATCTTTCCTCAATAAAGAGACATAAAAGTGCTCACGATATTCCAAATGCAGTCTGTACAGAGCCTTACCAGGGACCCAATAGATGTGGCGTATCTAGATTTCCAAAAGGCATTTGACAAGGTACTGGACAAAAGGCTGCTGCATAAGATAAAGATGCATGGCGTTATGGGCAACATATTAGCATGGATAGAGGATTGATTAACTAACAGGAAACAAAGATTGGGATAGTTGAGTGCTTGGTTGGCAATCAGTGATTAATAGTGTGCCTCAGGGAGCAATGTTGGGACCACAATCATTCACAATTTATATGATTTGGAGTTGGGGACCATGTGTAGTATGTCAAAGTTTGCAGATGACACTAAGATGAGTGACAGAGCAAAGTGTGCAGAAGACTCTGAAACTTTGCAAAGGACATAGATAATTTAAGTGAGTAGGCAAAAGTCTGGCAGATGGAGTACAATGCTAATAAAGGTGAAGTCATTGATTTTGGTATGAATAACAGTAAAATTTGGAGATGCCGGTGTTGGACTGGGGTGTACAAAGTTAAAAATCACACAACACCAGGTTATAGTCCAACAGGTTTAATTGGAAGCACTAGAATTTGGAGCGCTGCTCCTTCATCAGTTGGTTGTCACAACCACCTGGTGAAGGGTAGCGCTCCGAAAGCTAGTGCTTCCAATTAAACCTGCTGGACTATAACCTGGTGTTGTGTGATTTTTAATTTAGTAAAAAGGACTATTAGTGGAATGGCTAAAAAATTGCAGCATGCTGCTGTGCAGAGGGACCTGGGTGCCCTGTGCATGAATCACAGAAGGTTGGTCTGCAGGTACAACAGGCAATTAAGGCCGCAAATGAAATTCTGTCCTTCATTGCTAAAGGGATTGAGGTTAAAAGCAGGAGGTTATGTTGCAGCTGTGTAGTGTGCTGGCGAGGTCACACCTGGAGTACTGCATGCAGTTTTGGTCTCCTTAGTTGAGAAAGGATCCACTGGCACTAGAGGGGGTGTGGTGGTGGTTCACTTGGTTGATTCCAGAATTGAGGGAGGTTGGCTTATGAGGAAATACTGAATAGACTGGGACTATCTTCATTGGAATTTACAAGAATGGAGAGGGATCTTATAGAAACATAAAATTATGAAGGGAATAGACAGGATATAAGTACAGAGGATGTTTCCACTGGCAGCTGTAACTAGGACAAGAGGGCGTGGCCTCAAAATTAGGGGGAGCAGATATAGGACTGAATTCAGAGGGATTTTTTTCACCAGAGGGTTGTGAATCTATGGAATTCCCTGCCCAGTGAAGTGGTTGAGGCTCCCTCAGCAAATGCTTTTAAAGCTAAAATAGATAATTTTTTGAACAGTAAAGGAATTAAGGGTTACGGTGATAGGGCAGGTAAGTGAGTGAGGGCGTGAAAAGATCAGCCATGATCTTATTGAACGACGAGGCAGGCTTGAAGAGTCAGATGGCCTACTCCTGGTCCAAGTTCTTATGTTCTTATATATCTTCAGCAGCACTGCTCTGCTCTTGTTTTCTAGCTCTCTCGAAATGAATGCTAATATTATATTAGCCTTTCTAACTGTCAACTGAACATGCATGTTAATCTTAAGAGAATCCTGAACTAGGGTCTCAAGTCTCTTTGCATTTCAGATTTCCAAAGCCTTTCCCCATTTAGAAAATAGTCTACACTTCTATTCTTGCTATTAAAGTGCATATCCTCACACTTTGCAACATTATATTCCATCTGCCACTTCCTTGCTCACTCACCTATATCCACATCTTTCTTCAGCCCCAACCCAACTTGTCCTTCCACATATCTTTGTGTCATTTGCAAACTTAACAACAATGCCCTCAGTTACATTGTCCAGATTATTAATGTATAACATGAATGACTGTGGTCCCAATACTGATCCCTACAGAAATCAACTAGCCACCAGCTGCTATCCTGAAAAAGACCCCTTTATCACTAGTCTCTGCCTTTTGCTAGTCAGCCAAACCTCTATTCATGCTGGAACCTTGTCCCTAACACTACCATCTCTCATCTTATTTAACAGCCTTTTGTGCGGCACCTTGTCAAAGGCCTTCCAGAAATCCATATAGATCATGTCCACTAGTTTTCCTTTGTTTAACTTGCTTGTTATTTCCTCAAAGAATTCTCACAAATTTGTTAGGCATGACCTCCCCTTGATGAAATCATGCTGATTCAGCCTTATTTTACCATGCACTTCCAAGTACTCTGTAATCTGATCCTTAATAATGATCTCTAAAATCTTACCAACAACTCAGGTGAGGCTAAATGACCTATAGTTCCTTGATTTTTGCCTCCCTCCCTTCTGAAACAGGGGTGGTACATTAGCTTATCCTCCCTGATTACTGCAAGATCATTACCAGTGCTTCTACAATCCCCTTCAGAACACTGGGATGTAGTCCAGCCAGTCCGAATGATTTATCAGTCTTCAGACTTTTCAGCTTTTCCAGCACCATCCTCTCACCTCTGCCCCCGAATCTCAAAGTTCTGATATGTTGTTGGTGATTTTCACTGTGAAAACTGATGCAAAGCACCTAGTCAGCTCCTCCGCCATTTCTTTGTCCCCAGTGCTACTTCTCCAGCCTCATTTTCCAGTGGTCCAATGTCCACTCTTAACTTTCTCTTAAAAGAAGATTGCAAGAGTTTTTTTTAGATATCCAGAAGTTATATTACCAGCTAGCTTATCTTGATCTTTCTTCATCTCCCATTTGTTTGCTTAGTTATCATGTGCTGTTTTTTCAAAAAGCTTTTCAATCCTCTCACTTCCCACTAATCTTCACCACACCGTATGGTTTTTATTTTACTCTTATGCTGTCCCTCATTTTCCTTGTGAGCTATCCTCCATTGAGTATGTTCTGCTTTCTTGAGATGAATCTTTGCTGTGCCTCCTGAATTACCCACAGAAATCCAGCCATTGCTGTCTTCCCTGCTTGGCTTCCCATCCAATCAATTCTGGCCAGTTTCTCCCTCATGTCTCCGTAGTTACATTTACTCAGTTTGTTATACCGCTACATTGATTCAATCTGCTCCCTCTCAAAAGAGGAGTTTGGGAGAGTCACAACTCAACTTCAAACCAGGCAGGACCAGGCTGTGGTTCATACAAATGGGGTCAGGGCTCTCAGCTAAACTTTCACCATTTTCCAGAAAGAGTCCACACTAGTTTTAAAAATTTTGTTTTAAAAGGAGGTAAGAAATGGGATAAATCTGCAGAACTAAAGGTTTGGTACTTTTTTGGTATTGTTCCGTATCTGATGGTTAGCTATATGCTGTAACAGTAATGTGGGCGGCATGGTGGCTCAGTGGTTAGCATTGCTGCCTCACAGCGCCAGGGACCCAGATTCAACCCGTGTGGAGTTTGCACATTGTCCCTGCGTCTCCGTGGGTTTTCTCCAGGTGCTCCAGTTTCCTCCCACAATCCAAAATGTGCAGGCCAGGCCATGCTAAATTGCCCATAGTGTCAGGCGCATTAGTCAGGGGTAAATATAGGATCGGGGAATGAGTCTGGGCAGGTTACTCTTCGGAAGGTCGGTGTGGACTTGTTGGCCCGAAGGGCCTGTTTTCATCCTGTAGGTAATCTAATCAGTAATGTGTTAATTCTCCTTGTTGTACAGTTGGATCCTTGGAAGTCAATATCCTGACATGTTCTTCAGCAGTTATTTTAAACGTAAGTATTAAGGAGAATGAAACTTAAAATACTAGAAAACCAAGGCATACTGGAGTGTGCATATGGCTTCAGGGATTGAATCCAAATAAGTAACTCTAGAAACACAATATTTATTATGACTTCCAGACTGCGACCATCTAATTTTGAAAGAAATAAACTTCAGTGGAATACAACTTTTCAAAGTTACTTGAGGTATCATAATGCAAGATAATATGTATTGTAATTAAAACAAACAAAATGTGACAGTTCACAAAGAATACTGCTTTGCAATGAAATACCTAGTCTATTTATTTGAAAAATTTTGATAAATATGGATTGTGGGATTAATTGTTTTCTCACAGAAATTGTGAAATCAGCATAACATTTTGAAATGTCAAAAATTTACAAGTATCGTAATGTTGTAGTTTCAGAGGTTAGCTTGCTCATACTAAATCATTAGTCTAAAATAAATCAGGAATACAACCAGAAATGACTTACTTCAGGGTCTATTCTAAAATTTAGCCACTCTTCCAGTTTTAAAGTTGCCATTTTAGATGTAGATTTGTCTTCCATTTCACTATCGCTACTGTCATTAGTGACACCGTCTACTGCACAAAATAAAGGACAGAAAAAATAACAAGTACACTGTTAATCAGATTTCTTGAGAAGTAGCTTTCCGAACTAAAGTGATCAATTTTAAAGGATTCGACATTAAGAGGTAGTACCATCATTGTGTCAAGTCTCAATTCAGAAATTTCAATGCTCAATTCAGGCTGACATTTTAGTGCAGTTTTGAGGAAATGCTGCAGTATGTCAGGTTTTATCTTGTAGATCAGATGTCAAACTATTGCTCCATCTGTTCTGTGATGGATATTAAAGCTACTCAAAGTTAAGCTCAAGTGTTTCTTCTAGTGTCTTCACCAACATGTGGCCTGCAAATAATATTACCAAATTAGATTTTCTGTTAATTATCTCAATCACTCAAATTGCACTGTGTATACAGGGGAATTTGCCAACCATGGCTTCCCAAATCAGGGGCTAAGACCTCAAGTGTAATCACCAACTGAAAATGTGGCATGGCAAGCTTTAAGGCAGCATTGATTGCTGTGGAGCTCTGAGTGAATTATAAGATTTATCTTCTGCCTCCAATAAACCCCCATCCTCGGTTTTTCTTCCTGACTCATAGCCTCATTGAGGGTTAGAGCAACTTTTAGCTTTCAAAATGGAATAAAAGTGGGAAAAAGTTTGGGTAACACTGTTGTCATATTCTACTTGGATTTCCCAAACACAACGGATAAGGTCCCAAATCAAAGGTTTTTGCAGAAAATAAAAACTCATTTTAAAGAAGGTAATGCATTAGCATGGATTGAAGACTGGCTAGCTGGCAGCAAATAGAGTACACATAAATGTCCTTTTTCTCATGGCAGGATGTGACAGGAGGGGAGCAAAGGCATGATAGCTAAATTTGTGGACAACATAAAGATTGGTGGGAAATTGCATTGTGAAGAAGATACAAGGAGGTAAAACGCTAGATGGGCTGCTTGAATGGGCAAGGATCTGGCAGACAGAGTATAAATGTGGGAAAATGTGAAGTTGTTCACTTCGTAGGAAGAATGAAAAAGGTGTATTATTTGAACAGAAATGCCTGTGAATTGAGGTGAAGGAGGATTTAGGTATTCTTGTACTAGTTATGAGAGGTTAGTATACAGGTACTACATGTAATCAGGTTGCTTACTTTTATTGTGAGAGGAATTGAACTTAAAATAATACAGTTATTATGCTTCAGTTATACAAGGCATTGTCACATAAAACTCTAGTACTGTGCACTGGTTTTGGTGACCTTGTTTAAGGGTGGATTTTGGCAGATTGGAGGCAGTACAGAAATTATTTTCTAGACTGATACCTAGAATGATTGGGTTGTCTTAAGACGACAAATTGTATAGGAGGATTTTTGTTCACAGGAGTTCAGAAGAATGAGGGATGACTTGGTTGAAGAGTATGGAATTATAATTAGTCTTGACAAGGTGGATATTGAAAGGATGTTTCATCTTGTGGGCAAGTCCAAAAACTAGGGTGCATGATTTAAAACCAGGAATAACCTTCAGGTCAGAGATGAGGAGGATTACCTTCTCAGAGTCAGAGTGATGCAGCACGGAAACAGACCCTTTGGCCCAACCCGTCCATGCTGATCAAGTTTCCCAAACTAAACTAGTCCCACTTGCTTGTGTTGAGCTTATATCTAGGTAAAAACAATGACTGCAGATGCTGGAAACCAGATTCTGGATTAGTGGTGCTAGAAAAGTACAGCAGTTCAGGCAGCATCTGAGGAGCAGTAAAATCGGCGTTTCAGACAAAAGCCCTTCATTAGGAATAAAGGCAGAGAGCCTGAAGGGTGGAGAGATAAATGAGAGGAGGGTGGGTTTGGGGGGAAAGTAGCATAGAGTACAATAGGTGAGTGGGGGAGGGGATGAAGGTGATAGGTCAGGGAGGAGGGTGGAGTGGATAGGTGGAAAAGAAGATAGGCAGGTAGGACAAGTCATGGGGACAGTGCTGAGCTGGAAGTTTGGAACTGGGGTGAAGTGGGGGAAGGGGAAATGAGGAAACTGTTGAAGTCCACATTGATGCCCTGGGGTTGAAGTGTTCTGAGGCAGAAGATGAGGCGTTCTTCCTCCAGGCATCGGGTGGTGAGGGAGCAGCGGTGAAAGAGGCCCAGGACCTCCATGTCCTCGGCAGAGTGGGAGGGGAGTTGAAATGTTGGGTCACAGGGCGATGTGGTTGATTGGTGCGGGTGTCCCAGAGATGTTCCCTAAAGCGCTCTGCTAGGAGGCATCCAGTCTCCCCACTGTAGAGGAGACCGCATCGGGAGCAACGGACACAATAATGATATTGGTGGATGTGCAGGTAAAACTTTGATGGATGTGGAAGGCTCCTTGAGGGCCTTGGATGGAGGTGAGGGAGGTGGTGTGGGCGCAGGTTTTGCAATTCCTGCAGTGGCGGAGGAAGGTGCCAGGACGGGAGGGTGGGTTGTAGGGGGGGCGTGGACCTGACCAGGTAGTCACGAAGGGAACAGTCTTTGTGGACGACGGAAAGGGGCGGGGAGGGAAATACATCCCTGGTGGTGGGGTCCGTTTGGAGATAGCGGAAATGTCGGCGGATGATTCGGTTTATGCGAAGGTTGGTAGGGTAGAAGGTGAGCACCAGGGCCGTTCTGTCCTTGTTACGGTTGGAGGGGTGGGGTCTGAGGGCGGAGGTGCGGGATGTGGACGCGACGCGTTGGAGGGCATCTTTAACCACGTGGGAAGGGAAATTGCGGTCTCGAAAGGAGGAGGCCATCTGGTGTGTTCTGTGGTGAAACTGGTCCTCCTGGGAGCAGATACGACAGAGGTGGAGGAATTGGGAATACGGGATAGCATTTTTGCAGGAGGTAGGGTGGGAAGGTGTATAATCCAGGTAGCTGTGGGAGTTGGTGGGTTTGTAAAAAATGTCGGTGTCAAGTCAGTCGTCATTAATGGAGATGGAGAGGTCCAGGAAGGGGAGGAAGGAGTCAGAGATAGTCCAGGTAAATTTAAGGTCAGGGTGGAATGTGTTGGTGAAGTTGATGAATTGCTCAACCTCCTCGCAAGAGCACGAGGTGGCACCAATGCAGTCATCAATGTAGCGGAGGAAGAGGTGGGGAGTGGTGCCTGTGTAACGACAGAAGATGGACAGTTCTACGTAACCAACAAAGAGACAGACATAGCTGGGGCCCATACGGGTGCCCATGGCTACCCCTTTGATCTGGAGGAAGTGGGACGATTCAAAGGAGAAATTGTTAAGGGCGAGGACCAGTTTGGCCAAACGAATGAGAGTGTAGGTGGAAGGGTACTGTTGGGGATGTCGCGAGAGGAAGTAACGGAGGGCTTGGAGGCCCTGGTCATGGTGGATGGAGGTGTAGAGGGACTGGATATCCATGGTGAAGATGAGGCGTTGGTGGCCAGGGAAACGGAAGTCTTGGAGGAGGTGGAGGGCATGGGTGGTGTTTCGAACGTATGTGGGGAGTTCCTGGACTAGGGGCGATAGGACAGTGTCGAGGTAGGTGGGGATGAGTTCAGTGGGGCAGGAGCATGCTGAGACAATGGGTCAGCCAGGGTGGTCAGGCTTGTGGATCTTGGGAAGGAGGTAGAACAGGGTAGTGCGGGGTTCCCGATTATGAGGTTGGAAGCTGTGGGTGGGAAATCTCCTGAGGTGATGAGGTTCTGTACGGTCTGGGAGATGATGGTTTGGTGATGGGGGGTGGTGTCATGGTCAAGGGGACGGTAGGAAGAGATGCCCTCCTGTTGGCGTCTGGCTTCAGCGGTGTAGAGGTCAGTGCGCCAGACTACCGCTGTGCCCCCTTTATCTGCTGGCTTGATGGTGAGGTCAGGATTGGAGCAGAGGGATTGGAGGGCTGCGCGTTGTGAGGGCGAGAGGGCTAGACAGGTTGACGCGGTTAATGTCCCGGCAGCAGTTGGAAATGAAGAGGTCGAGGGCGGGTAATAGGCCAACACGGGGTGTCCAGATGGATGCAGTGTGCTGGAGGTGGGCGAAGGGGTCCTTGGAAGGTGGGCGGCTAACCCTTTCCCATTTATGTACCTGTTCCAAATGTCTTTTAAATATTGTAACTGTACCTGCATCAACCACTTCCTCTAGCAGCTCATTCCACACAAGAACCACCCTCTGCGTAAAACAATTGCCCATCAGGTCCCTTTTAAATCTTTCTCCTCCCATCTTAAAAGATATGCTCCCTAGTTTTGAACACCCCGACACTAGGGAAAAGACTTATGTTATTCATCTTATCTATGTCCTTATGATTTTATAAATGGCTAAATATCCACCCCTCAACCTCCTATGCACCAATGAAAAAGTCCCAAACTATCCATCCTCTCCTTATAACTCTAGTCCCAGCATTTACTATCCTAGTAAATCTTTTCTGTACCCTCTCTAATTTAGTAATATTATTCCGATAGTAGGGTGACCAGAATTGTACACAGTACTCAAAAAACGGTCTCACCAACATCCTGTATAAACTCTACATGACATCCCAACTCATACTCAATCTTTGAGGATTGAGAGAATTTGGATAGCTCTGCCTCAGGAAGTGGTGGTTGCAGAGTCATTAAAAATAGTCAAAAATCACAACACCAGGTTTATAGGCCAACAGGTTTATTTGGAAGCACTAGCTTTTGGACCGCTGCTACTTCATCAGGTGAGAACCACCTGATGAAGGAGCAGCGTTCCAAAAGCCAGTACTTTAAAATAAACCCGTTGGACTATATCCTGATGTTGTGAGATTTTTAACTTTGCCTACCCCAGTCCAACACCAGCTCCTCCACATCATTAAATATAGATTCTCATTAGGTAGTAATATCAAAGATTAGTGGGGCTAGATGGAAGTGTGGAATCATGTGGTATACATCAGCCATGACCTTCTTGAATAGCGGAGAAGATTCAAAGGGCTGAATAGTCTACTTCTGTTCTTATTTCATATGTTTGTACCTTGCTTGTGGAACCTAGCAGTACAAAAGTTGGCTTCCATGTTTTCTAGTTTTACAATAGTAACCTCACTTCAAAGTTACTTCATTCCTATTAAGCATTTCAGCTCATTCAGAACCTGTGAAAGGTGTTAGCTGAATATTACTCAATGATTGGTTCCCCTGTGTTTTGAAAAATCTGAAATTTAAGTGAGGAACAGAATACACAGCAAAACAAATTATATTCCCACGCTAACTTGATGGCAGTTCATCTTTACATCAATGTATAAACAAGAGTCTACTGGCTAAAAAATGTTTTAAGACTTAACACTTGGTTGTCAAATTAAGAAGAAGAAAATAGTTAACATTTAAAAAACTGACAAATCGAATCTTATTTACCGAGAGCAAGAGTAGTTTTATTTTGTACATTTTTGCCACGATACAAACAGATCATTTATGGCAAACACACTAAACATGCTAAGATCCACAACAAACTTCTGGCTCTTGATAGAATCATATCCTACCCATATTCATTCTCAATTTTCCCTCTTATTACAATAGAATCATTGAACGGTTCCAACACAGGAGATCATTCAGCCTTTCCTTCTCTGCCAGTTCTCTGCAAGAGCAACTCAGTCAAGATATATCAACTTTCATAAGAAATTATATAATAGCGTCCCAGAAAATTGAAGGTCGTACTATGTCACAAAATGGGTTTGTGCTATTGAATTGCTCCCTCTATTGCATTCCTGCTCTTAGCTGTACTATATAAGCCCTACATTTTCCCATTAGAAAGGTGTAAAAAAAAGTCATAAGATAATATGGACAAAGAAGAATATTTAACCCATAACAGATTATCAAGCAGACGTTTCCTTTAGTAGCCCCACTTTCTAGTTTAATGCCTAAATATGTTCTTGGTTCTACTATTCAATTGAAAAATGTTACATCAAACAATCAATCAAGCTCAGAGAAAGTGAGGACTGCAGATGCTGGAGACCAGAGCTGAAAAATGTGTTGCTGGAAAAGCGCAGCAGGTCAGGCAGCATCCAAGGAGCAGGAGAATCGACGTTTCGGGCATAAGCCCTTCTTCAGGAATGAGGAAGGTGTGCCAAGCAGGCTAAGATAAAAGGTAGGGAGGAAGGACTTGGGGGAGGGGCGTTGGGGATGCGATAGGTGGAAGGAGGTTAAGATGAGGGTGATAGGCTGGAGAAGGGGTGGGGGCAGAAAGGTCGGGAAGAAGATTGCAGGCCAAGAAGGTGGTGCTGAGTCCGAAGGTTGGGACTGAGATAAAGTGGGGGGATGGGAAATGAGAAAGCTGGAGAAATCGGCATTCATCCCTTGTTCCTAGGCAGAAGGTAAGGCGCTCTTCCTCCAGGCGTCGTGTTGCTATGGTCTGGCGATGGAGGAGGCCAAGGTCCTGCATGTCCTTGGTGGAGTGGGAGGGGGAGTTAAAGTGTTCAGCCACGGAGCGGTTGGGTTGGTTGGTGCGGGTGTCCCAGAGGTGTTCTCTGAAACGTTCCGCAAATAGGCGGCCTGTCTCCCCAGTGTAGAGGAGGCCACATCGGGTGCAGTGGATGCAGTAAATGATGTGTGTGGAGGTGCATGTGAATTTGTGACAGATATGGAAGGATCCCTTGGGACCTTGGAGGGAAGTGGGGGGGGGGGGGGGGAGAGGTGGTGTGGGCGCAAGTTTTGCATTTCTTGCGGTTGCAGGGGAAGGTGCCGGGAGTGGAGGTTGGGTTGGTGGGGAAGTGTGGACACGATGAGGGAGTCGCGGAGGGAGTGGTCTTTCCGGAATGCTGATAGGGGAGGGCAGGTAAATATATCCTTGGTGGTGGGGTCTGTTTGGAGGTGGCAGAAATGGCAAAGGATGATACGATGTATCTGGAGGTTGGTGGTGTGGTAGGTGAGGACCAGTGGGGTTCTGTCCTGGTGGCGATTGGAGGGGCGGGGCTCAAGGGCGGAGGAGCGGGAAGTGGAGGAGATGCAGTGGAGAGCATCGTCAACCACGTCTGAGGGGAAATTGCAGTCTTTGAAGGAGGCCATCTGGGTTGTTCGGTATTGGAATTGGTCCTCCTGGGAGCAGATGTGGCAGAGGCGAAGAAATTGGGAATATGGGATGGTGTTTTTACAGGGAGCAGGGTGGGAGGAGGTGTAATCGTCAGATATGTGGAACAGTCCATCTTCCACAGCTACACTGGCACCACCCCCCACCTTTTCCTCCGCTACATCGATGACTGTATCGGCGCTACCTCGTGCTCCCACGAGGAGGTTGAACAGTTCATCCACTTTACTAACGCCTTCCACCCCGACCTCAAATTTACCTGGACCATCTCAGACTCCTCCCTCCCCTTCCTAGACCTCTCCATTTCTATCTTGGGTGACCGACTCAACACGGACATTTACAATAAACCGACCGACTCCCACAGCTACCTAGATTACTCCTCCTCCCAAGTCCCTCCTCCCTACCTTTTATCTTAGCCTGCTTGGCACACCCTCCTCATTCCTGAAGAAGGGCTTATGCCCCAAACGTCGATTCTCCTGCTCCTTGGATGCTGCCTGACCTGCTGCGCTTTTCCAGCAACACATTTTTCAGCAATCAATTAAGCTCTACAAGAATAATTTCCTGGTATCAATGATAAAAGGTTTTTTTTTGAAGAGTTTGGTGAATATCGGCTTACATTATTTTCAGATTCCAGATTCTTCATCTGCATACAATTCACCACTCTTAAGAGCCTGTAAGATTCTCTCTTTTACTGCTTTCCCAGCTTGCATAACCTGAGCATCTGTAATTGTTTCTTATAACTCATCTACAACACTGGAGGTCAATATTATGTTTTTTGTCTGTTCTGGTCTCCAGCAATAAAATGGCCAGCATGCACAAGCAACCAAAGCCCGATGCAGAACTCAACATGTTATTTCACCAGAGACCTATACCAGACTCAATTTCCTCCAAACAATTCTTGTTCTTTTAACTATGAAGCAAAACATGCTATTGGCTTTGTAGAGTTCAGCTAGGTTGTTTTAAACACTAAATCTACCAAGACTTTTAGACTTCTTTCCTGTTCATCAATATTTATTTCAACACTGTTATAAATAATTTGTCTGCTTATTTTTCCATTCATGTTCAGTGGCTTGCTCTTATTCAAATTCAACTTTGTCTATCACAATCTTCCCTCAAACATACTTAATCCATTGCACTTTGTGTACTAGTTCACTGATTCCATGGACTCTGTACTTAGTTGCATTGTCAAATCTGCCCACTTTGGAAACTCCTCAACTTCTTCTAATAGACCGTCAAAGGATCTGAGAATGAGGACTTGGAAAGGAGTAGAAAATAAAAGTATTTTTTGGGAGAAGTGGGGTAAAGGGGCATTATACCCCACACATTCAAATTTTCATTTGGTAGGCCATTTGACAAAACAAAGTAATGATATTATTTTGGTTATTGTTAGAATAGAAAACCAAGCATATGTAGTTGTTTAATCTAAAGAATACATTTCAAAAGTGCGCAGAAAGCTGGTTTAAATTAAGTTTACTTTCTATCTTACTCTTCGAAGTACAAAAAATATTTTAGATTCCGAAATGAATGAAATTCAATTAAATGATACACTGCTGCTGTTAGTAACTACTCTTGACAGACAATTTCCTGTACTGATATGTCACACTCTTCTGTCTTGCAAATTCTCACATTGCCACTGTACTATTGTGTTGCTTTTCAACTCTGATAAAATAGCCAAAAAAAGACATTTTCTTTTCCAGATATCACATTATATTTGCTCCAATAATTTTAACACCTCTTCATTTGTCTATATATGGAATTCTAAGCATACATAGGAGCATAAAAAATGGAAGCAGGGGTTGGCCATTTGGCCCTTCAAGCCTGCTCTGCCATTCAATATGATAATCAAGGTTCACAATTTCACCCCATACTTTTTGGGCCCTTTAGCCACAAGAATTATAACTAACTCCCTCTTGAAAACACTCGATCTTTTGGCCTAAATTGCTTTCTGTGCAGTGAATTCCATGGGCTCGCCACTGTCTGGGTGATGAATCTTTTCTTCCTCAGTCCTTAATGACCTTCCTTTGTATCCTTAAACAGTGACGCCTGGTTCTGGACTCTCCAGTTATTGGGAACCTCCTTCCTCACGTTTACTCTGTCTGGTCCTGTTAAAACTTTATAACTTCCAATGAGAAGCACCCTCGTTTTTCTAAATTCTACTGAAGATAACCAATCCAGTCTCTTTCTATGTCAGTCCTGCCATTCCACGAATCAGTGTGGTAAACCTTTGTTACACTCATTCTACAACCTAAACATTCTCCCTCAACTATACACAATATTACGGGTATGCAATTTCAGCAAGGCCAGAACAATTGCAACAAGATATCTTTGTTTTTGTACTGGAATCCTCTCATTATGAAGGCCAACATACCATGAGCCTTCATTACTTGCTACACCTGCATGCATACTTTCAGCAACTCCTCATATGCCAATCTTGTTGCAACTCTCCCTTTCCCAATCTGTTACCATTCAGATTTAACCTTCTTATTTTTAACCAAAGTGGATATCCTCATATTTATCCATATTATACTTAATCTGTCATGAGTTTGCCCACTTACTCAACTTGTCCAAATCAGAGTTCTCTGCTGCATCCTCCTCATTCTACTAGTTACATCCTCATAAAATTCTAGTAGATTTGTCAAGCATGTTTTCCCTTTCGAAAATCCATGCTGACTACGTAATCCTATTACTTTTCTTGTGGCCAAGAGTTTTGCTATTAAATCTTTCATAACAAATTCAAGCATTCTCCCCCCCCCCCCCCCCCCCCCCCAAATATTAATGTCAAGCTAATGTCAGCTTTCATTCTCATCAATTTTCCCAACACCCCATTTCCTACCAATTTTCATTTTTCTCCCTCTTACTAGATCTCGCATTACCCAACATTTTTGGGACATTGTGTTCTCTTTTGTGAAAGGGAAGCTAAAGATATTTAATTGGTCAGCCATCTCTTTGTTCCCCATCATAACTTCCCATTTCTGACTGTAAAGGACCTGTATTTGTCTCCACTGATCGTTTTCTCTTCACACACCAATTGAAGCTTTTACAACCAGTTTGTATGTTTCCCACAAGTGCATGCTCAATGTTTTCCCCTCTTAAATCAATCCCTTTTTCCTCCTTTGATGGAAAACTAAAATGCTCCCAATCCTCAGATTTGCGACTGTTTTTAGCCAATTTTTACTCTGCTTTCTTGGATCCAAAACTATCCATAATTTCCCTTATTAGCAGGGTCCCCTTTCCCATTTTATTTTTCTGCCAGACAAAAATTAAAAATTGTTGCACTTGACCCATACACTCTAAATGTTTGCCTGGGTTTGTCCACCGGCATCTCTTTCAGTAACATTCCCAGATGTATCATAGCCAGTTCATGCCTCATAGCTTCATGGTTTCCTTTATTTAGCTTCAGGACCCTTGTCTCAGAATCAACTACATCACCCTCCAACTTATTGAAGATTACATCTTAGCAACTGCATTTCATAGGCAGCTATTTTCCTCCACAGAACTTTACTTAATGTCCAGATTTCTGAGGCAAACAAAACAGTGATAGAATGTAGTACCTCTCAGTTTCATCCTTGCGCTTTGTTGTTGCCAGCTCATCTTTCATCTTCACAAAATTACTTCCAGCTGTCTCTATCTTTATTTTGACTTTGTCACATTTGTCCTAAATAGATAAACCTATTCACTTGCTCTCATGTGATACCATCAACTGAAATCTTCACTATAGTTTCTTCTAATGTATTCCTTTTAACAACCTTTGTATTTGTCTTTTCAGTGTTCATACTTAACAATATTCCAAAATTCTAGGCTTGATTTGATCCAAAATATTTTGCAGACTTCTTCTGATTCTGCAAGCAGCACTGCGCATTATGTACTAGCCTGTGATTTTCACACTGGAAGAGTATCTAATTCTCTGAATATTTGTTCTGTGTACAATTGAAAATTTTGGTGACAATACACAGCCCATGTATATCTTCTTTTCATTTGAAGCAAAGCCTTACGGTCTATACTCGAGCCTGATGTTCACTATTCGATCTTCACAAAGGCCTTGTAAACCTTATATTTTTACTGTCAAGGTCTCACTGAAACTTCTGTTAGCTTAAGGTGATAAACAGAATCACAATTTTAAAAAGCAAAACATACAATTTAAGAAATAATTTTGACTCACTGTATGTGTTACCTCGAGGGGAAGAGGGCTCTTGTAATGCACTGCTTGATAGTCTCGCTGGACCACCAAATAAAACTACAGATATTGGCGTTACAGCAGAACAGCAACGTATGTTAGCTATTCGGTGTGCTCTTGTCATTTCATCATAAATAAGCCAGTCAGTAGGCAATGCTTGCACAGCCACAGCTTGTCCGTTTGCTGGAGGAATCTAATACAAAATTAATGCTTATATGTTAGAATAACATTTTCACAAAGAATAACTTAGCCATGTGATAAAACAGTGAAATACCATGGACAATTGAATGGAATAGCCAGTCATATTTGCTTTGATTAAACATGCATTTTTTAGAAAGTTCCAAGTTTATTAAATGCTGAAAAGGATTCCAGACTAATCTTACAATGGCACAAATCCTACCTTCTTATACTGTGGCTGGCTGAGAACAGAAGTAGGGTGAAATCTGACTTTCTTTTCTTTGGACCCAGTCAGCAATAAATTCTCTCTGTCAACGTGGATAAGATTTGGGTACATGCCTGCAACTAAAGCAGCTTTCACCACAGCCCAATTCTCAGAGTTTGTGTTTACATCTCGAATGTCACCACCCCCACGTGCTCTCACAAAACCTGAGAGGCAATTTTAAAATAGGTTAAAGAAAATCAATAAAATTTCAAAGCTATCAAGTCAAGCCAGTCTGTAATATATTTACATAAACATATATTTAAATATTGCTCATTTGAAGGATTTGCAGGCAAGTATTATGCACTCAGCAGCTAAGTGGCAAAGCATCAGGTTTGATTAATAGTGAATTGGGCTACCTGCAGTTAAATTTCATGGGAAATAACAGTAAAGCTTATATCCTCATTATAATATTTTAAAGCACCAAGCTCCCTGAAGCAAGGCGGTTGCTTGACCACCATGCCAAGTTTTAAAACTGCCTGCCCAATATTCATCCATTCAATAAATGCTCTCCAAGCCAGTGACATCTACATTCCATGAACAAATGTTTAACAATCTTCACCCAGAGAGTGGTAGCCTGTGGAATTCATTATGACAGAAAGTGGTTGACGTCCAAACATTGTGTACTCAGGTAAGAGGTAGATATCACTCTTGTGGCTAAAGGAATCAAGGAATATGGGGGAAGGTTGCGAGTTCCGATTAGGGTGTTGAGCTCGATAATCAGCAACGATCATACTAAATATAGTAGATACAGGTCGAGGGGTCGAATGGCATTCTCCAACTCCTATGTTCGCATGGAATTCACTTTTAAAAAATGTTTGTGGTGTTTCAAATTTTAGCGAACAGCAGTGTAATTTGAAATACAGCTATTTACAGAATGCAAGACAACCATTACTTTCAACGTATCAACAAAATCGGAGAAAGGGTCACTGGACCACAAATGTTAATTCTGATTTCTCCCCACAGATGCTGCCAGACCGACTGAGTTTTTCTAGCAATGTGTGTTTATTTCTGACTTCCAGCTTCCACAGATCTTTTCTCATTCCTGAAAAAGGGCTCATGCCTGAAACGTCGATTCTCCTGCTCCTTGGATGCTGCCTGACCTGCTGCGCTTTTCCAGCAACACATTTTCAGCTCCACAAATCTTTTGGTTATTATTCATTCTATCTCTCCATTTTAATATCAATTTCCTCCTCATCAGGGGTTTGGACTTGCCATGGGTTTTTTTTTCTGATCAACAAAGAAACATATTTTGCAACTGAAGACAAAGTAAGCCAACACCATTAATAAGAATCAAGACAAAACTCATCTCCCAACAAGTGATTGAGAAATATGGTTACATTTTGAAGGCAGTATTGTGGACCCTTTTTTTAATTGGGTGTATGCAGATTCCAGTTATAGAGTCAGATAAGTACAGCACAGAAACAGACCCTTCGGTCCAACTCGGCCATGCCGACCAGATATCCTAAATTAATCCAATCCCATTTGCCAGCACTTGGCCCATAGCCCTCTAAACCCTTCCTATTCATGTACCCATCCAGATGCCTTTTAAATGCTGCAATTGTACCACCTTCCACCACTTCCTCTGGCAGCTCATTCCACCATGCTCTGCGTGAAAATGTTGTCCTTTAGGTCTCTTTTATATCTTTCACCTCTCACCCTAAACCTACGCCCTCTAGTTCTGGACTCTCCCACCCCAGGGAAGAGGCTTTGTCTATTTATCCTATCCATGCCCGTCATGATTTTATAAATCTTAGTAAGGCCACACCTCAGCCTCCAACGCTCCAGCCTATTCAGCCTCTCCCTGTAGTTCAAATCCTCCAACCATGGCAACATCCTTGGAAATCTTTATTGAGCCCTTTCAAGTTTCACAACATCCTTCCGATAGGAAGACGACCAGAATTACACACAATATTCCAAAAGTGATTTAACCAATGTCCTCTAAAGGTGCAACATAACTTTCCCAACTCCTGTTCATCTCTATTTACCTGATGCCCTGAGTTGTCCCAATAATTGGGTTCTCATGCCAATAATGATTTCCATAGTAGCTTGAGAAAGAAAGTTTTTTTCACAGAATGCTCTCTCCCAGCCATCACTCCGAGCTTTTTGCCAAGCCTGAAAGAAAATAAAGCAGTATACAGTAAAAGAAATATCTAAAATTACAAATTAAATGTATCAACCTTTCACAATGTGTAGTGCAAATTTAACCTATCGGTCTGGATTTTCCAATGACTAAATTTTTTTTTAATGCCATGGGTAGCAGACATCAAGAGAATTACTCAGGAATTTCAAGGTTCTGCTCAATTCCCCCCCACCTTAACCCATCAAAGTGTCAATTTAAATCAGAGTATTTCAATGAAGTTAAATAGGAAATTATTCAGTACAAGTTAGACTTTTAAAAGCAGAGTCTAATTCCTGACTAACTATTCAACTGAACCCCTCCCCAACTTAACATACACCCCTCCCAAATATAAATCCCAAAAATCCCTTACACTCTCCATTCCCTGATATCCCTACTCAACCAAAATTATCCTAAACACACCTGGCACCCTATTCCTGACCACTTGGCAATCTATCCAGCACCCTAACCTCACACTTACTTTACTTACCCATTCAAGATCATAGACATTGGCTGTCTATGATGCTGAACCTTTAAAACCACAGAATGATGCAACTGACTGTGAAAATAGAGATGTGGTATGCCTACCATGAACTATTCTGCATTCCAAGGAACCTTTCAGATTTAGACAAAGCTCCACATTTCTAAAAAGTCCTTGATCAGTATCTCTCATCAGAAATGTGGAGTTCTTTCTTACATTAAAAAAGGGTCAGACAGACAATCCGCATGCAATTGCACTCCTGGAAAATCGGGTTCATTGTTTCCCAATTCAACAGCACCATTTTACGGACAGCCTCAGTATCTCTGCTGCATCCATATTTTGGTGAACATAAAACAAAACAGGCAAAAGCAAAAAGTCCATTTGTATTTTTATCATCATACATGGTACACTCATTAGTATGGAAACATTCCTTATAGAAAGTAACATAAAACATGGGATGCAGTAGGGTTAGGACTAGGAGCGTGTGGAGATGAATAAACCAGAGAATGAGGTAAAATCCCAAGGCCATTTGAAAATTTGTATTCCTTTCAAGGAAAACTTTAATAATGAAAACGAAGCAACAGTTTTTAAATAAGTTGCCATGGAGAATCTGTACTGTGGTAGAAATTCAACTCGTTCATCAATGTGCACAAATGAAAAAAAAGTTTTGCCTTATTTGGTCATATTTCAATAAGGTGAATTCAGACCCAAACCAATGCAGTTTCCTTTCAACCTCCCTGAAATAACCTGACATCCGTAAGAACATAAGAAACATGAGATAATGTAGATAATCTGGCCTTTCAAGCCTGTCCTGCCATTTTCAATAAGGTCACGTCTGCATCTGCATAACCCTCAACTCCCTTGAAGATCAAAAATCTGTTGTTACATCTCACCAAAGTATTATATTGGAAATCAAGCTGAATTATTCCACAAGTCATTGCAAAATTCCCAAATTTACCAGTCTTTCAAACTCAGGTTGATGGAAAATACACACCGGCTTTCTGTACTTAACAAGAATTATTATCTGTTATAAATAAATAGACTCTAGCCACTGGTAAACAATTGTGAATTGATAGATTTAGTAGATATACTAACTCCACACTGACAGTCACCCCAAGTTAGAACTGAATTCAGGTCCCTTGCGGAGGCAGCAGTCCTAACCACTGTGTCACCCTGTAGTATACTATATTTAGATTTACCCTAAATGGCTGTAATAAGTATTCCCTATTTTTATACTACATCCCCATTACAATAAAACTTACTATTGCATTTTCCTTCCTGATCTGCAGTCTTTTTCTATTCAAATAACATTGTTTTTCCATTCTTCCCACGAAAGCAGACAACCTAACAGAGCTTCAGGTTCAGGGTATTCCCCACAAAATTAATACCAACATTACAGTAGCAAAAATCAGTTCTAAAGGTGAGACCTAGTGGTATTAATGCTGGACTGTTAATCCAGAGACCCAGGTAATATTTTGGGGTGTCAAATGCTACCATAGCAGATGGTGGAATTTGAATTCAATATAAATCTGAAGTTAGTTGTCTAATTATGACCATGAATCCACTATAGGTTGTCAGAAAAACCCATTTGGTTCACTAACGTCTTTAGAGAAAGAAACTGCCATCCTTATCTGGTCTGGCCTACCTGTGAATCTAGACAGACGTGTAACTACCTCCTGGGCAATCAATATCGGCCTAACCAGCAACACCCTCATCTCATAAATGAATTTTAAAAAAGACAAAACTAGACAAAGATGACGTTATGGAGGTATTTTTTACATTCAGTTTCCATAACAGACCTGGAAGGGATAGGGAGCAGCCGGGCGAGGATAAAATTAAGCACCAGGCTCAGGGTCCATCACTTGCCAGAGGAGAAACTTGCCAGCTAGATCAGACTTGCTTAAGTTTGAACAAGTGAGAGTACAAGAAAACAACAAACTGTGGCATCATAAGGCCATGAATTGATTGATTGGTGAACATGGTAGTTGTGTTTCACTACCTCTAAAGTTAAGGAACTTGGATATGGAGCTGAAAATTTATTTCTCATTTTACTAAAGGTTCAACAAAAGACTAAGTTAACTTCATCAGAGTAATTTCAACTGAAGGGAAGGGAGTGGATGCCAGTCTTCATTTTTTTTTAATTATAAGGTCTTTTCTCAAATACATAAGAGAACTGGAGGGTAGTTCTGACCTTGAATGCACCTACGTGGGAACGCAAGGATGTTTTCCGTGTCCTTAGCCATATCATGAGTTGCAACCAATCCAATGGCATAATTGCATTGTAGATAGCAAGTTTATATATATGGTTATCTTGCATTTTATAAAGTCAAATCAAAGTAGAAGTTTCATGGTGAAAGGTAGGGCCTTAAGGAGTGTAGTGGAACAGAGCGTCTTTAGTGCACTAATCTTTGAAAGTGGAGTCACAGGTAGACAGTGCAGTGAAGAAAGCTTTTGGCACACTGGTCTTCATCAATCAGGGCATGGATGAGAGAAGTTGGGAAGTTATATTGGAGTTGTACAGTACACTGGTGAGGGTGCACTGGAGTACTGTGTTCAGTTTTGGTCACCTTGTTATAGGTAGGATCTTATTAAACTGGAAAGAGTACAGAAGAAGTTTAAAATGATGTTGCCAGGACTCAATGGTCTGAGTTATAGGGAGAGGTTAGACAAGCTAGGACCTTTTTCTTTAGAGCATAAGAGACTGAGGGGAGATCTTATAGAACTGTAAAGATCATGAGATGCATGGATAGGGTGAATAAAGTATTTTTCCCCAGAGTTGGGAAATCAAGAATTATGTCAATTTAAGGTTAGAGGGGAAAGAATAAAAGGGAACCTGAGGGGCAGGTTTTTTTTATTGGTATACATATGAAATGAGCTGCCAGCAGAAGTGGTTGAGGCAGATACATTAACATTTAAAAGGCATTTGGACAAATACATGGATAGGAAAGGTTTGGAAGGAGATGGGTCAAGTATACGGAAACCGGATTAGCGTGGATGGACATTTTGGTTGGCATGGAGCAGTTTGGGCCGAAGGGCCTGTCTCCATACTGTAGAGTAACAGAGTATGGAAGGAGAGAGGGGAGCTCACACAAGCAGCACTATGGTGCAAGAATGCCCACAGTATACATCACTTTCCCACCTCTGATGAAATTGATGATTCATTTGAAAACTTCAGCCACAGAGAAGTCCATGGCACCGCTAGCACAACTATACAAATAAAGCAAGTTGGAAGAGCAATAGCAACAAGATATTTGATAATTATGGGAACAGATAGGGTTTCTGCAGTCACTCAGTGACTACACTGATTCCCCCTGGAACCAGGGAGGCAGATGTCATCCTGCATTTGTGTCAGTGGTTGCTGAACATCCTGAAAGGGATGGATGAATTGTCAACAATTGCAGTTCACATTGGTACCAACAACACAGGCTAAAAGGGATGATGTGGTCCTCAATCAAAACTTAAGTTAGGCAGCAACTTCACAAGCAAGACCTCAAAACTAGTTCTCTCCATATTACTCCTAGTACTACATACAAGTGAATACAGGATTGGGTGTTAGAACTGACACTTAGGGGTATATCCTTTCATTATCTAGTCCCACTCCTCCACTAGTCATAACAAACTTTAAATTAAAGCCAATTAAAAGTTCTGAAGGAGATTCATACAAGACTAGAAATATCAATTCTATTTCTTTCCTCACAGACTGGACAAACTTCAGGTTCTTTTGTTTTTATTTCAAATTTAAATTTAGCCACATTGGTGATATGGCCAATTGTAAGTCTCAGACTGCATCAGGTTAAGCAATGAGAACAAGTCAATAACCAAAAAATAAATTGCTCAACAGATGAAAACATTAACAGTTGTATCATGCACATGTAAAAATTAACACACAATTCTCAGGAATAGCAAAAAATGAAAATGACACAGTATGTTAGTTTTAAAGACTTTGGCAAAGTAATAGCTAAATGCAGAAAAAAAGGCTAAATCACAGATAGTGCCAAAATGGTGTTTTCCTGGACAGCTGCATTTTGCTTAATTCTCTTTGCTTAATGTTGTGGAGTAGATTCCAAGAAAGTAGTAAAAATGACATTTATTGGGTTTTCAGCTCATACTTTTGTTGACAAGAGAGACAGCAATGGGCTGCTGTGTCTGAAGCTGGTCAAATTCTCTCTCAGAGTTCAAAAATGTAAATTTTCTTATCCCACTCTCAAACCGAACCAAGTGACTTATCTCTGCAGGTTCTCTAGACTGTAAGATTCTATTCAAGCTCTCTGCTCCTTGTGGATGCAACAATGTTGTCATTGTAACAAATATTTTCCTTAGCAAAGTTATCTTTATAGAGTGCACATAATCATCAAAAACAATATTTGAATCACTTCTTTTTCTAGAAGAGAATAATTTGAGTTTGTGATTGGAAGTCACACCAGAGTCAACAACCCAACGAACATCTTGAAATGAATGCTAACTTTGCATTTGTCTTCCTAGCTGCCAAATAAACCTGTATGTTAAACTTCAGAGGATCCTGGACTAGGACCCCCTGTGCTTCAGATTTCCACAACCTCATTTAGAAAATAATCTACACCGCTACTCTTCCCACTAAAACACATAACCTCACACTTTGCCACATTATGTTCCATCTGTGATTTCTTTGCTCATTTTCCTGGGCTGTTCAATCCTTTTGCAGCTTCCCCATTTCATCACTACCTGTCCCTCCAACCATCTTTGTATTTTCTGCAAACTTAGCAACATCCATTAATATATAACATGAATAGGTGCGATTCCCAACACTGACACTTGCAGAACTCCACCAGTCACCTGAAAAAGATCCCTTTATCTCCAATCTCTGCCTTTTGTCAATTAGTCAATTCTTTATCCTGGTCAGTTCCTTACTCCTAACACTCTTGTCTTATTTAGCAGCCTCCAGTACAACACTTTTTCAAAGGCCTACTGGAAATCCAAATAGATCCCATCTATTGGTTGATCTTTGTCTAACTTGCTCACTACCTCCTCAAAGAATTCTTACAGATTTGTAAGGCATGTTCTCCCATTGACAAAGCTGTGCTGACTTAGCCCTATCTTGCCCTGCACTTCCATGTAGGAGAAAGTGAGGACTGCAGATGCTGGAGACCAGAGTTGAAAAATGTGGTGCTGGAAAAACACAGCAGGCCAGGCAGCATCTGCACTTCCATGTACTCCACTATCTCATCCTTAATAATACACTCTAAAATCATACCGACGACTGTGGTCAGGCTAACCAGCCTATAATTTCCTGTCATCTGCCTCCCTCCCTTGTTAAACAGTGGAGTTATATTAGCCATTTTCCAATTCACTTGGACACATCCCAATAGCAGTGATTCATGAAAGATCACCATCAATGCCTCCACAACCTTGTCAGCTATCCCCTTCAAAACTCTGGGGTGTACTCCACCTTGAGAACTTTTAGCTTCCCCAGCACCTTCTCCTTGGTGACGGCATCCGATATGCCATTTTCAAGTTACAGCTCCGAGATGAGCAAGTGATAGAAAGCGAGAGGGTGAAAAATAAAGACAAATCAATAGAAAAAAATAGTGAGTGAAAAAGGCAGGGCCACAGAGAAAGAAAAAGACAAAAAGGAGAAAGAGAGAGAGAAAAAGAGGTTTTCAAGCAGTCAAACCCAGAGGAAAAACCCCAAGATGCATAGACATTAGCAGATGTCCAGAAGCATAAATTAGATTCCCTACAGTATGGAAACAGGCCCTTCGGCCCAACAAATCCACAATGACCCTCTGAAGAGAACCCATCCAGACCCATTCCCCTTCCTTATATTTACTGCTGACTAATGCACCTAACACAATGGGCAATTCAGCATGGCCAATTCACCTGACCTGCACATCTTTGGAATGTGGGAGGAAACCGAAGCACCCGGAGGAAACACATGCAGACACGGGGAGAATGTGCAAACTCCACACAGACAGTCGCCCGAGACGGGAATTGAACCCGGGTCCCTGGCGCTATAAGGCAGCAGTGCTAACCACCGAGCCACCGTGCTGCCCTTTTTAAAAACCTCAGGAGGTATAAAGCTGGCAAAGTATCAAAGATGATGATATCTTATAAGGTTACTGCATAAAGGTGTTTAGGGAACCTATGTTAAGTAACAGGTGAGTGGAGTGCACAGTTTGTTTTAAGGGTCTCGGGGAGAGCAGTTAACTAATAGCTTCAAGCAAATGCATATAAATTTGCCAAAAGTTAACTCTGCGCCAACTAGGAAGAAGCTTGAGCATGGATACTGTGCATCTCTTCACTGAGGTTTAAACGTCTGATAGGTTACTGCTAGAGTAATCGGGTTGAATATTTCTTTGATATTTGTAATGGGATCGTTCAAATCTTCTATAACATAAACAAAACAAACTATTTTAAGATTTGTCAAGGCAGATTTCACTCTGAGATATGACTAATCCTGAATTACCATGAGTTGGGAGCATAATGACATATAGCAATTTCAGCTAGAGGCAGAATACAATTCATAATAAGCATAAGTAGTTCATTTTATACCTGTTAGGTGTTCATTTCCTCAAATATGCAAGGCAATAATATCAGAAGGAAGTGATATAAATAAATATTAATTCAATATTTAAAAAAAATAATTTAAGCATCACAATGGGGTTCCGAACTTCTAATCATGAATTCTAAAAATTCTAAAAACTCACCTGGAAAGCTCTTAAAAGAGCCATGTGATCACTAAATGTCCCTGCAGCAAAGCGTTTTCTGCACAACATTGAAGCACGCTTTTGTGAAGGTTGTACTGGTAGAACAAATGGATCTCGATAGGCCAGAGTGCAGGCAATAGTGAGAATAGGATCAAGGCACTTTAAAACTACAGCACAAAGAACCATCTTTCCCAGATGAGGCTCCACAGGAAGATCCGCTAAGTGGTAACCAAGTTCTGTTAGATCTTCCCAACTATCCATGGCATCTATAGTCTAGAAACAAAATTAGTATGATACATTTGCTTTAGATAATCTGTATTTTAAAATATATTCCTTATCTTATAAAGATAAAAAGTATCTTGCACCTTGAGCATCTGAACTGCATTTCTAACAATAAGTGAAGGTGGAGGCTCTGGTGCTTTTGCAAGGAAGTCTGCAATTGGGCAATTGATTGGAGCCAGCAGTTTGGTATGTAGGCAAAGTTCCTATGGACACAAACATGCAAATTAATCAATTACATTATAAAATTGACCATTCCAAACTTTGATTACAACTTTTTACAAATAGTTGATTCAAATCCAGAATGATGCCTGAATGTTTGCACAGACTCAGCCAATATAACACAATAAAACACATAAGGTGCAAGAAAAAAACAATTTTAAAAGACTTTTTTTCCCTCAATGCACAATTCTGCCAAAAACAATTCTAAGTATCAGTGGTGAATTAATTCAAAAACACTTCTCCATTTAATCCTTTGTTGGAGCAATAAAATTACATGCTTACAATTATTCATATGAAAAATAGAAATAATGAAACAAACATGCACCTGCAATGGCATCCGCAGCAACTCTGGTGTCTGAAACTCTAACAGGTTTTGGAATCGTAATCTGCTAAATAGGTGAAAACAAATTCCTGGTCGGCAGCGCCCTGCCCTATTCAAACAGACAGAGATGAATTAATCATAGCATTGTCTTCATTTGTAACAATTTAATATTCCACAAAAATCTCAGTTCACAAAAGACAACAAGCTGCTAATACTTTGGAAATATCAAATTGGTAAATACCTTGCTGATCATGATCAGCAATGATCATGATATTCTCAGAGCAGTGCTACAGGTTTTGTCTTGATTTGATATTCTCTAAATGCTAATCACTCCCTGAAGCATTGTGCATTGAGGGGCGTGGTAGTACTGCCCAATATTCGACTAAACTAATAGGACAAGTTTGAGTATAACAGCAGCCCTTTCAAGGTTAAACCTCATCCATGCATCTCATTGCCAGATGAAAATGAAAACTAATAAATGTTTAAAACCTGGAACACAGAAAATGCTGGAAACACTCAGCATACAAAGCAACATCTCTAGTAATAAAAATAAAAAAAAACTGTTGGAAACACCCAGCATCTTGGAGAGAAAAGCATAATTAATATTTTAGGTAATAACCTTTTATCAGAGCACAAATATCGCATCATCTGTGGCTCTGTTTTATAGAATCGTAGAATCCTTACAGTGTGGAAACATGCTCTTCTGCCCAGCAAGTCCACACCGACCTTCCAAAGGCTATCGCACCCAAACACATTCCCCATTACTCTACATTTCCGCTGACTAATGCACTTAACCTTCACATCCCTGAACACTATGGGCAATTTAGCAAGGCCAACTCACCTAACCAGCACATCTTTGGATTGTGCGAGGAAACTGGAGCACCTGGAGGAAATCTACTCAGACATGGGGAGAATGTACAAACTCCACACAGTCACCAGAGGCTGAAATCGAACCCTGGTCGCTAGCGCTGAGGGCTTTCTACACAAATGCAACTTAACCTGAAAATTATTTGTTTCAAATTCAATATTGGTGGAGTTCTGATTAGATGTGGCCACTTCAGAAATACCAATAAATAGTTCTGATCCTAAATTTTGAGGGTAAAGACATTAACAAAAGAGCTAAGAACTGTGGACCTGAAAACCGTATCCAATAAATAACTGTACTAATGACAGGCCACCCCAGACCATAAGACATAGGAGTAACCAATAGTTGCTCTCTTAGTTTAGTCAAAAATTTGGCCCATCACCTCTGCTCTGCCATTCAATATGATCACGGCTGATTTGATAACAATGAATTTCACTTCTCTGTCTGTTCCCCCATAACCCTCGATTTCCGTACCTGATTAGCAATCTGTTTCAGTCTTGCATCTACTTAGCAATCCACCTTGACAGCCCTCTGTAGTAGAGAAACCACAGATTCACCTTCCTCAGAGAAGAAATTTTTTCTCATCTCCATCTTAAGAAAATACCTCCTTACTCTGAGATTATGCCCTCTGGTCCCAGACTCTCCCAATGAAGAAACAACCTCTCAGCATCTCCCCTCCCTTATAAATCTTACATGTTTTCACAAGATTATTTTACTCTTCTAAACTCCAGTGAATACAGACCAAACACTCATAAGAAAACACCACACAGGCAGTCACCAGAGGCTGGAACTGAACTTGGGTCCCTGACACTGTGAAACAGCATTGGTAAGCTCTGTGCCATCCTATGGTCTATCCTACATCCTGAGACTGTGTCCCCAGTTCTAGACACCCCAGACAAGAAAAACATCCTCCCTGCAATGAGCTGTCAAACCCTGTTATGTATTTCTAAATGCTAGTACATCCTTTATAATAGACTCCAACATTTTCCCAATGATAGATGCTAAACTAACTTGCTTATAATTAATTGCATTTGTCTCCTTTCCTTTTTTGAAAAAGTGTGTTACATTGACAGTTTTCTGATCCTCTGGCACTTTTCCAGAATTTAAGAATTCGTGCAAAATTACTCATAGTACATCCACTTCCTCTACAGGCAGCTAGAAGCTAGTTTTCTGTTTGACACCTACAAACTTCAATTTTGCTAGAGCTCCTTGGTTCTATTGATTCCAATGTTGTCCTGAAGTCAGGGTCAACCACTCTCACCTTCTGTTCGCTATTCAACTCTTACATCCACATATGTAATAGCATCTGGAGGGGAGAGTTACATGCAGAATCGAAGTTGAGAATCAATAAAACGAGTATGCACAAACAGGTTCTGCTTAATGTCACTCATTCCATAACTTTATGATGATTCTGAAATGTTTACAGGATAGTATTTGACTGATTTACATTTATAGTATTCTTTGGGGCGGCACGGTGGTACAGTGGTTAGCACTGCTGCCTCACAGCGCCAGAGACCCGGGTTCAATTCCCGACTGAGGCGACTGACTGTGTGGAGTTTGCACATTCTCCCCGTGTCTGCGTGGGTTTCCTCCGGGTGCTCCAGTTTCCTCCCACAGTGCAAAGATGTGCGGGGCAGGTGAATTGGCCATGCTAAATTGCCCGTAGTGTTAGGTTAAAGGGGTAAACGTAGGGGTATGGGTGGGTTGCGCTTCGGCGGGTCGGCGTGGACTTGTTGGGCCGAAGGGCCTGTTTCCACACTGTAAGTAATCTAATCTAATCTTGAGGCCACACATAATACTCAAGCAAGCTTCTAGAATGTCAAGTACATGTCCATGTCACGGATGAAAGGCTTGGTTGAGGTAATTAAATATTTTCTTATGAACATGCTGAAAATCACAAAATCATAATACCTGCCCTTCCTCTGAACAGCACTCGCTTTAGAGATCCATACCATTTTTAACATTGTGACAGAGTTCAGTGCATCAAATGATTTCTGAAACAAAAAAAACACAACTGAAGCAATTAAAAGTTCCCAAATTCAGAGTACTGTACACATATTGGTGCACATTAAGTACAAGTACCTCCTTCACTTTCCCAGAATCAATGACAAATACCACATCATTGACAGTAATACTCGTCTCTGCAATATTTGTGGAAAGAATCTGAAATAAGACAGAAAAATCAATTGTGGTTTAAATAAAAGAAAGAATAAAATAAAGAAAGAATAAAGCTTAAATCTAGAGTTCTTTTTCAACTCACAATTTTACGAATTCCATTAGGTAGACTTTTTAATACTTTCTTTTGATCAGATGTCTGCATGTTTGAATGAAGCATAAAAACCTGCAACCTAAAACAAAGTATAACACTGTTTAGATAGTAATTTGCATTAAATCAAATAAAACAATTTTTACAATATATATAGGAGCAGTGTAACAGAATATCTTCATTTGCCTGGATTGGTACAGCTCCAGCAACACTCAAGCAGCTTAATAGCATCTAGAACAAAATAGTCTATCATTCTGTTCATCACAGACACAGTGATAACAGTGTGTACTATCCACAAGATGCATTGCAGTAACTCACCAAGGTTTCTTTGGTAATACCTTCCAAATCCACAATCTCTACCACCCAGGAGAACAAGAAAGGCAGGTGCAAAAGAATACCATACCCTGCAAGTTCTACTCCAAGTCACACACCATCCTAACTTGGAACCATATCAGCATTCCGTTATTGTCACGGAGTCAAAATCCTGGAACACCCTTCCAAACAGCACTGTGGATGGTCCTGCACCATAAGGACTGTAGCGATTCAAGGTGGTCTCTCACCATCTCCCTCTCCAGAATAATTAGAGATGAACAAGAAATACTGACTGAGCCAGTGATGCTCACAACTCAAGATTCCACCCTGTTTTTATTTGTTTTATGTCTCTTTGGCTAAGCGTTACTTGCATCAAATTTGTTTTAAGAGGGCTTTTTGCCACCAGGCTTGTACGTTTTCTTGCCAAACCTTACCAAACTCACCTCAATAACTACTTTTCCCCCTCCCATGAAATCCCTATCATGAGTTTAGCACTATTTTAATATGACCTATTCCCAGAACAACTAGTTACTGCCAGTATATCCCAGAATTTACCAGCATTCTTTGCACCAGAGTCATCTTTAAAAGGCCACCCAGACAAGCAACAAGAGTCTGGAGCTTCCCTACACCATTCCCAACATTTACTCCAGACATGGAAGAGGGAAGTGGAGGTCTTGCTGGACAGGGTGGCGCACAAGTGGAACACCCTCTTTCTTCAGGCCAGCAGAGGAGGCTAAGACATCAGACTGTGCCAGCATGAGGTGGTCACCTGGCTCATTGCAGTCTCGGTCATCTGGAGGAGTGCAATCTGCTAGCATAAGTGCCATCAACCTCCTTCTATATACCTTCACTCTGCTACTGTACCCCATCTCCCATCAATACAAGTATTCCACTCTCACTAGTGGCTACAGTACTCATTCTCAGTCACTCATCCCAACTTCAACCTCTAACAGCACTAACTCTGCATGACCTTGGAACTGCATAAACACTCACTCAGGAAACCTCTGGATCTCCACCAAATATAACAATTGTGTCACCCACTTCTATCTTGCTTAATACACGCCTCCCTCTTTTTCAGGAAGAAACCAGCCAACAACAGGGAAAGCAACAAGAGTCAAGACCAAGATGCCTAAGGTGGGCTGCCTAACATTTGGCTTCTCAAACCTTTTGTGAAGAGCATCCGGACTCTGATTGCCCCAAATGTTCGACAGACAATGGTCAAATATCTGGACTGGTATTGGAGGCTGCCCTTGGATTTCAGTCCTGGGCCACCCTTTAAGCGAGGTTGTCTCCCTTGACTTGACTGAAGACTGCTGATAAATATGACAAGCCTCCTGGCTTTGTGTCTGTGCTAATCAGCAAGGCAACAGAGTTCTCTCTATTATGTGCTCTCTCTGGTTGAGGGGGCAAAGACAAAGTAGAAAGGCAATTCAAGGCAGGTATGCTTTGAGCATCCAGGTAGGCGCAAAGTGTGACAGCATTATGTCAGCAAACAAACCAGTTTGGAGATGCAACCTGGTACAATCCATCAGTGCATGCATGTTCCTGAGCACAAAGTCCTTGCAGCAGAGTTGCAATAATAATTGCTGGTGCAGCCCAAGGTGCAACTTTGAAATGCAGAACCATACTGAAACTGGATCAGAGATGTGCCAAGGTTCTTACAGCCTGGCACATATCAAAACCGAATGTCCATGGAAGTATGATATGTGGGCTGGAGCCTCTGGAGTGTACCCACTGTCCAACTCTCAGTTTCATGTTGAGAATTCCTGATGACTAGGACAAAGTGAGGACTGCAGATGCTGGAGACCAGAGTTGAAAAATGTAGTGCTGGAAAAACACAGCAGGCCAGGCAGCATCCGAGGAGCAGGAGAATCGACATTTCGGGCATAAGCCTGAAGAAGGGCTTATGCCCGAAACATCAATTCTCCTGCTCCTCAGATGCTGCCTGGCCTGCTGTGTTTTTCCAGCACCATATTTTTCAATTCCTGATGACTGGCTTGTTGAGCACGTTTGGCAAGATAGGAAGGTGAATTTTTTTAAAAACATTCCTTCATGGGATGAGGCTGTCACCGGCTGGGCAAGCATTTGTTCCTCAATCATAATTGCCCAGAGGGCAGATAAATGCAACCACTATGGTTCTAAATACACATAGGCCAGACCAGGTAAGGATGGCAGTTTCCTTCCCTAAAGAGTATTAATGAACCAAATGGATTTTTCCGACAATCGACAATGGATTCATGATCACTACTGAACTCAAATTCATCATCTGCCATAGTGGGATATTAATGAGAATTGTGGCATGAATAATGCATTTAACAGGCTACAATTCCCTTTAAGTGGCGACTTGCCACACTGCTCAGAAGGTGCATAATGGATAGAAGTTGCTCCCATGCACATGCCGTTCCAACTCAAAATTCTGCCTGCAGCAGAGGTGCTCAGTGATGATGATTTAGGAGCCCAAATAGACCTGATATATCCTCAAAAAAAAATCTTTGTCAACAAGTCATCAATCCAATAAGGTTCAGGGTAAATCTATATTTCCACACCAATGTCTATAGGGCTGGAAACAAGACTTTGGCTTACAAAGTCAGTAAAACAGGGAGCAAGATAAGTGCTCAGCAGTGAAGTGTGCAAGAGGGACCCAAATTCAAAGAATTCATGACAGCAAAGAGGTTTTTTGCAGTTGAAAGTCAAAATAGAGATGGAGGAAAAAAGTCTCTTAGTAAAAGAATGACAGAGACAAAGCTAATAATTATCATAATTATTGGGTAGAAAAAATATGATCGATGAATCAGGGTTTCGGTTAATGGGTATGGTAAATTCTCACACTAACACATGAATAATTGTTGTGCTGATTCAGTAACTGCCTAAGAAACTTCTTACAAAAGAAGATTATATCTTTACTTTGGATTTGCTAAAGTTTATTTTTCATAAATATATGGTTTGGCTAAAAAAAACTTGACAAGCCAAAATCAAGGAAAACCTAAAAAAATAAAAAGGACAAGGGGAAAAGTAACAAAAAAGAGCAGAGGATAATAAAACCCGAAAAGGAGAGAAGCCTGTGCAGATGGAAAATTGGACTTGCTTCTTAATGAATATTAGAGTGGGAAATATATACATTTTAGTTAAATTGATATAAAGATGGCAAGAAAATATTAAAAGGTTTAGCTTTTTTATATAGAGAAACCATCAAGATCAAGATAAAATTTTAAGCAGCAGCATGGGAGGATATAGCAGAAGTTCTGACGATCATTTTCCAATCTTCTGACTAAAGACATAGTGCTAGAGGATTGGAGAACTGCTAACGTTGTAGATATTTTCAATCAACCTATTCAGAAATGTTATGCCAGACCACTGGAATAAGTGGAACCTGAACCCAGCCTTCCGAACTAGAGTTAGGGACGTGACTACTCTGTCACAAGAGCCCTCTGCTAACATTGTATGTTTATTTACAAAGGGAGAAATGGCACAACCAAATAACTACAGGCCAGTTCACATCCCCTCATCATCATTTGGAAAGGCACAGATTAATCACAAACTATCAGCATGGATTTGTGAAGGGAAGACTATATCAAATTAACTTGACTGTTCTTTTTAAAATAAAGCTTGAGGAGTGTAGGACATTCTACATTTTTATCTCTGTTGCATGTGGCAGATTGGTTAGAAAAGTAAGCCTCTAGCATCAAATGAATATGCCAAGTTAGATCCAAAACTGGCCAATGCAGGAAACAAATTACGGGTGTTTGTGACTTGCAGTGAAGTTAAAAATGATTTTAACTTGCAGTGAAGTTAAAAAGGATTTAATAATAGTTTGCTGCTTTTCATGTATATATTGTCATGACCAGGAGTGGTTAAAATAGTGGTCAGTAAATTGTAAATTAATTTAGCTCATTTAGCCACCTTTTCAGATTTTTTTGAGTTTGCAATTTTAGAAAAAAGTAACCAGCAGCAAAGCTTTACTCTGAACAAGATCAAAGGTTGATTTATCACGCAACTATTGCCAAATGTTTAGTAAAAACATGATAGTTATTTGATAAAATATAGATACAAAGATTTAAAGTAGACACTAATAAAAGATGTTTACAAAAAATGAAAGTAAGTTTCATCTCTTACTGGACAATTACTTATCTGCAGATTTCTCTTGCTGAAGCAAAGGGATCGAAAACTTAAAAGTGAGAATTCAGTTGCCGCAAGTTGAATAGCCAAAAAGGTGTTTGCACAAATATACTCCAAGTAAAACAGGTTGAGAAAGCAGTGTTTCTCACTAGTTCTTGCAGATTATAAATACATTAAGGACAAAAGGGTAACTAGTGAGAGAATAGGTCCCCGCAAAAATCAGCAACGCAGCCTATGTGCGGAGTTGCAGGAGATGGGGGAGATACTAAATGAGTATTTTGCATCAGTGTTTACTGTGGAGAATAGTAGTCAGATACTAAGACATATAGAGGAATACGGCACTGGAGTGCATGTCCATTAATTACTACAGATAACATGATAAAGTGTTTAAGTAGTAATGTTCCTTGTCATGGAGTCATTGTCATTGGCATGGAAACCAATGGGTGGGAGACACAGATTTAAACTAATTGGAAGGAAGGTTTAGAGGAGATAAAAGGTTTTTCATCTAAAGTCTGAACTTCGCTACATAAAAATGTCAGAAAATGATCTGGCTGAAGGCAGGGTTTGAGTTGTGCAGACTATCCAGTTAAAAGCTGAAGGTTACTTATTTGCTTTAATGAGGTACCTATTTTGGGAGAAAATTGGTAATATGCCAGAATCTTCCTAAAGGTCTTGAGGATGAAGCCCAGCTACTGGCTCATGGAGATCTTCCAGCAAAAAGCCAGGAAATATCTGATACATTCTTTAATACTTCCTAATGGTGCCAAAGTTGTGACTGTAGGCATATGATATTTCACCTCCACAATAATTTTGACACAGCTGCCAAATTTTTCCAACATTTTATTATTCTGCAGAACACCTCAAGGATATTCTCCTACCAACATCAGCAACGCCCATTTCTATGTTGGCTTGCTGGCAGTCATCGCTACACACCCTGATTGGTCTTCATGTCCTTATTTGTGACCAATGGCTGTGATCAGAGGTAGTTTTTTTTAAATTTGCCCCTTCTAGGAAATTCATGGTTAATATTCTATTGCAATCAATTTTGGGTATCTGACTGCTTATACAGAAGACATTTCTACAAATCTGTGCAAATAATTGAAATGCACAAAACAATTTTAATAAATGACAAAAATATGCACTTAATTACTTATTCCAGAAATTGTACATTGTACCTGTTTCAAAAACTTACTTGTGGGAATTATCAGCAAATCTTTTGTCATCATACAATATGCGATCTCGGAGTCCTACAATTTCATCATACCCTGGTAAAAATATTAAAACTGCACCTGGAAATTTAACCATAAAGGCATTTTTAAAAATTTTGAGAACAATATTTTAAAAGACAGAAGAATACATTATCGTACTACTAAATCCTATTGAATATAGGAATGTTTTCCTTACTATAGTACTCTTGTTATATTATCTCCTAAATTGGCAAAATGTGGATTCAGTTTGTTGAGGATCAAATTATGATCAAATCTCATCTGTTTTCCTCTTTGATTCTGTCAGAAGTCTCTTATTAAGCTATATCACTATTTCTACCATTCCTCACAATTACTGTCAACACAAAACATATCTCAGGCCTTAGAATCAATGTGGAGGTCTAAGATATATAGACAAGGGCTCAAAGAATAGGCAATGTACCAAAATATGTTGGATGCCTGCCCCAAGTGAGACTGACTGCAATCTCAAATCTACATTCCCACCTACACCTCAAACTTTCAACCACCTAGCTTACAAATAATCTATTCATCCCACCTTAAAAATATTCAAAGAAGTACTTCAGATTCCAAGGTTAACACCCTATCTAAAAAGCTACAATCATGAGTTTACTCAGGTGATGAATGAAGTTTGGGCAAGTGATAATGTTCCAGGTCTTGGTCTCAGGTCATTGAAAACAGATTGTTCCATTGCTCTGACATCAAGTTAGTTGCATATTTAAATATAGTTTCAGAAGTCTGATTCAATATAAAACTTTTATTTTGATGGGAATTATTTGTGTATCATTCTCATATTTTAGAGGGATTCCAGAAGCGGAGATTTCTCATATGCAACCTTTGAATGTTGCCTGGCAATTAACTGGTGTTGTTTTCCTAACAGCAGAGGAGACTGAGGGGGCCATTCTTGAAATGTAAAGGTGGGGGTGGAAAACAGGTGGTGGTGATTTACAAATGCCCAAATTGCAAACTCAATCCCATATAAAGGTTGCAATTTTAAATATCCAACATATGAACAATTCTTGTACTTAGAAACAATTGTTTTATTATCTTGTATTGTGTTCCAACTTGAGTACAAATGTACAAACTGACCCAGGAATGGAACCCATTTACAACCCGGGACTCCCTGTATGAAATTATGAAGGGCAAAGATAGGTTGGGCAGAAAAAACACACTTTTCCTTGGTGGAAGGATCAATTACCAGGAGCATATATTTAAAGGTAAGGAACAGTAGGTTTAGATGGGATGCTTGGACAAATTCTTTCGCCCAGAAAATAGTGGGGATCTGGAACTCGTTGCCTCCATGGATGGTAGAGGAAGAAACTCTTGATGTGCACTTGTGTTGCAGAGGCATAGATGGTTATGGGCCAAGTGCCAGGAAATGGGATTAGAAAAATTAGCTGTTTGCTTTTGACTGGAGCAGACTCAATGAACCAATGAGTACTTATTTTGTTAGATCTGTATAACTCTACTTACACCACTTTTTCAGAGAGAATGTTCAAAAGACTCATGATCCACAGAAATAAATTTGCCTCATCTGTCATACCCACCCTGTCAAGATGCTTCAGAATCTTGTACATTTCCTAACAACATCATATTCATTCCCGGCATTAATCTGATAAATCTCAAAACAACTACTTACACATTTATGCCCTTCCTCAAATAATGAGACCAATATTGCACATTGTACTCCAGTGCCCTGTACAACTGAAGCATAACTTGTTGTGGTTTTGTTCGCCGAGCTGGAAGTTTTTGTTGCAAACGTTTCGTCCCCTGGCTAGGCGACATCATCAGTGCTTGGGAGCCTCCTGCGAAGCGCTTCTTTGATGTTTCCTCCGGTGTTTATAGTGGTCTGTCCCTGCCGCTTCCGGTTGTCAGTTTCAGCTGTCCGCTGTAGTGGTTGGTATATTGGGTGCAGGTCGATGTGTTTGTTGATGGAGTTTGTGGATGAATGCCATGCCTCTAGGAATTCCCTGGCTGTTCTCTGTCTGGCTTGCCCTATGATAGTAATGTTGTCCCAGTCGAATTCATGTTGCTTGTTGTCTGCGTGTGTGGCTACTAAGGTACAAAATACCATGCAAGGACTGCACAAAACACTATATAGGACAAACAGGAAGACAGCTAACAATCCGCATACATGAACATCAACTAGCCACGAAACGACACGACCAGCTATCCTTAGTAACCACACACGCAGACAACAAGCAACATGAATTCGACTGGGACAACACTACTATCATAGGGCAAGCCAGACAGAGAACAGCCAGGGAATTCAGAGAGGCATGGCATTCATCCACAAACTCCATCAACAAACACATCGACCTGGACCCAATATACCAACCACTACAGCGGACAGCTGAAACTGACAACCGGAAGCGGCAGGGACAGACCACTATAAACACCGGAGGAAACATCAAAGAAGCGCTTCGCAGGAGGCTCCCAAGCACTGATGATGTCGCCTAGCCAGGGGACGAAACGTTTGCAACAAAAACTTCCAGCTCGGCAAACAGAACCACAACAACGAGCACCTGAGCTACAAATCTTCGCACAGACTTTGAAGCATAACTTCAATAAATAATAAAATTCCATTAGTTTTACCAATCACACACTGTACCTCCATACTAACTTTTACAATATATGCACTAGGACACTCAGATCCCTCTGCATCTGAAATTTATAGTTTCTCAGTTCAGATGTTTTTCCACATGATACTCTATTTGCCACAGTTTGTTCACTCGTTTAACCTATCTGTATCCTTTGTAGCTCCTTTATGTTCACAACTTACGTTACCAACTATTGTTCTGTCATCAACAAATTTGACAACCATACCTCGCATCTCTTCAGAGTCATTTATAGTATTTGTAAAAGTGCAGATCCCAGAACAGATTTCTGTGGCACACCATTTGTGACATCTCGTTAATCTGAAAAAGACCAATTTATGCCCTACTTCTGGCCTCTTGATATGCAGCCAATCTTTTATCCAAACGAAAGCTGACACTCCGTGGATGTGGAACTTTTATTTTCTGTAACAACTTTGACATGGCACTTTATCAAATGTTTTCCAGAAATTTAGGTGTAATACATCCACCAGCTCCACTTTGTTCATAGCACACATTACTTCAACAATACATTATAGATTAACATAATTTTCTCTTTACAAAACTATGCTGACTCTGTTGATTACCGTGAATTTGCCTGCGTCCTGCTATAACTTCTTCAGTAACAGCTTCTGACTTTTTCCCTATGACAGATGTTAAGCTGATTCGTCCATAGTTTGCTTTCTGTCTCCTCTTTTTATATAAAAATGAGCTACATTTGCTATCTTCCAATCTGATGGTGCCCTTCTCAAATTTAGGGATGTTTGGAAAATTAATACCAACATATCACCGTTAGAATGAAGTCAATTGGGACCTCAACACTTGGCTCACAGTTCTAACAATTTACTCAATACCACTTCTCTATTAATTATCATTTTTGAGCTCCTCCTTGCCTTCCATTCCTGATATGTAGTTGCTTCTAGGGTGTATCCTCTATAATGAAGAGCAATGCAAACTACCTGTCTGCCTCATTTACCATATCCTTTCTGACAGCAATTCTTCAGTCTCACTTCTTATTGGACCAATGCTCAATTTGTCAATTCCTTTCCTTATCAAAAATATTATAGAAATTCCTATGCTTTTATAGTTTTACCTAGTTTTCTGTTACTTTATTTGGAAAATGTGATGAAACCAGATAGTTCCACATTTTTTCCATACTATTTGAACAGACAAAATCTAGTGTAATGTATACAGTAGTTGTAGGTTAATTGTACTAATAAAATGATGAGCAGTTTGAAAAGAAATATTAGCGATTCTCAAACCAATGTCTTACCATCATCAGAGCTCTGAAAAATGTTATAAAGAAGGTGCATAATTAGATCCAGGTCAACCTTTTCATCATCAAAGCTGTGGTGGTAGACACTTAAAACATCTTTATCTTCTTGACTTAACTCACCACCGTTTGACTGGACCAGGACACACTCATCCAAATTTCCTAAATCTATTGAAGAACTGGTGAACAAAATTAAAATATTAGCACTATTAAATATTAATAAATTGCATAATTGCATAAACTGTTTTAAACTACTCAAGAACACTAAACTGACTGTGTGGAGTCTGCGTGGGTTTCCTCCGGGTGCTCCAGTTTCCTCCCACAGTCCAAAAATGTGCAGGTTAGGTGAATTGGCCATGCTAAATTGCCCGTAGTGTTAGGTGAAGGGGTAAATGTAGGGGAATTGGTCTGGGTGGGTTGTGCTTTGGCGGGTCGGTGTGGACTTGTTGGGCCGAAGGGCCTGTTTACACACTGTAAGTAATCGACTCTAATCTAAAATAGTTTTACCATCACTAGTTTACAATTATGCAGTGTCTGAAAATACACAAGAAAGCATTATTTAAAAGACAATGAGTGATTAAAAGGACAACTAGCTAGCACAGAACTTGACATGAGAATCTCAAAATAACAGAAATGGTTGATAGGCAAGTATTATATTGAAACAGTAAGGGCTACCCCTCAATTAAAAGGAAACAGTGAATTTCAGTCACGGGTCTCTAGTTAACTGACCAGACCAGATTCTCGACTCTCTGATCAGTGGGCAAGTTGACACTATTTTGAATGATTGGGTAAAGCTTGCTACCAATCGTTAATGTCAATACCTCAGTGCTTCAAAAAGAGCTTCAAGGAGTTGACTCTTAACTGCCCTCTGGGAAAGGCAATAAGTGCCAACCTCGTCAGCAATGCACTCATCACATGAATTTTTTTTTAAAAAGTGGTCTGTGTTTTGCTCATCATCTCCTGGAAATTTGGTCATATAAAAGTTGAGAAAACAGGACCGGGCAGCAGAAACACTTGTCCATCAATATTTAGAGTAACAACTTTTTAAACAATGAGTCAAGAGTGTAGCAGAGGGGAAAAAGGAGGAAGCAAATCTTACCCTATGGACTCCACTACCTCATCGGAATCCCTACCCCTATGCCAACTGATCTGAGGATAAAGAACTGGTGTAATACAGTGGTTAGCCCACTGAAATTGATATTTCAGGAGTTTTGCCTCAATGCTTGTGGAGCTGGTTTCAGGAAGGCCACTATAATTCATTCAATGGTCCTCTCATTGCAACAGGAGGATGCAGTGAGTCATGACTGATGTGATATTCTTAGTGTGCTTAGGTGTCACTGACATTTAGGCCAGGTCTCACTGTTATACAGGAATATGGCAACAACAGGTCTGTACACCAGGACTTATGTTGATTTGCAAAGCTCTTCCTCAAAGACTTGCTGTTGTCTTTGTCAATACTTATCTTTTTGAAAGGGGCAGCTCACAGGATATGGGAGGTACTTAATATATGCTAGAGTCTCTCCTTCAACATATATAGGGTTTGGATTATTTAGCTGGCCAGGTGTGTGTTGATACACAAGTTTTATTTTAGTCATGATCAAGGACAGGCAAAATTGAGAGATCAAGAGTCGCTTGCAAACCTGACCGCAGTTTAATACAAATTCACGTATGTCTCTGTTGGGCAGTCCAACTTTGTCAATGAGACAATAGGGGATGAGCAGTTTTTCATTGGGCAGCATTTAACGCCGACACCAAAGGTCAGTTCATCTTTGATAATGTGGTCAATCACTACTAGATAGATTGTAAACGATATGGGGGCTATTGCACAAACTTGTATGACAACAGTCTGGGTATTGAAGATTTTAATTTTCCCACTCCTATACTTATTTTTCATATTATGGAACAATTCCAGAATTGTGAACAAGTTACATGAACATGCAAATCTACATTTTACAAAACGTCATGAATCAAATGCATTGGTCAGATCAGAGTGCAATGAAGGGTGCATGTGCTGTCCTTGACACTTTACTTGGATGTGTCTGGCAAAGATCACTTTAGAGATTCCCCTGAAAGGTTAAAAGCTACTCTACCTCTGGGAGGATTTCCTCAGACAGAGAGCAGTGTAAGAAAATTGCATGTCAAGATATTCCCAGCTATGGTGCGATAAGGGATGCTCTGTTGGCAAGTATTTTAGGAGTTGTTTTGGAGACTTCCTGTACATTCCAGAAAGAGTATTCTCAGGGGAATGGTAGAAGAGTAAGTGTCTAAGTACACAAAGGCTGTAATTTGTATGGGGACAGCACTTGGATGTCTTTGAGTCTGTAGGATAACAGGGAGACGAAGCGGAGGCTTGCAAGGGCAATGCCATAACTTCTGCCAACTTGGAAATGGATCCCTAGTGACAGAAGACAAGCTACTTGTGGTATGCATGCCAATTCAACGATCTCCTGTATGCCACTCCAACTAGGTCCTCAGAGTTCTCTACAAAAGAACCTTTCCACTTTGTCCTCCCTTTGTGATAGGATGGCAAACAAACCACTTCTTACTTCAGGCCTGGTTACTGTACACTTGTATGTGGTGACTCTCCATGTGCTGATCCATACTAACCTTCAAAATAAGTGCAATGAAGGGTATGAACTGGTGGCTTCAAGTTTCAGGTGGTGAAATGCTGGACCAACTTCATTAATGCTACATTGTTGCGCACTTTCCTCTTTCTCCATGGGTTCCTGTTGCTGTGAGGGTGGCAGTTCTTGGATTACCAAAAGTCATAACTCAAAAGGGGAAGGTCAGTGTGAAGGAGGGGCATTGGGTGAGAAGAAAAAGATCCACGGTAACATCTGCAAATTGTTCATTATGCATGATAGCATAATAAAGCTGAACTGACAATTTAAAAGGGGCATAAAGCTAGAACATGCCATTATCTTTGATGTTCTCAGTAACTGGATGCTGCAGCATGAAAATTCAGAAACTATTCTCTATGTAGGGATCAAGAGATATAAACTTCACTGTCTTCCATCTTTTCTTTTGCATGGCACTTTGCTCTACATAACGGCACTACTGTGTTTGAGTCCTTATGCCACAATTGAATAGCTGAAGGTATGCAGGAACATAATGGATAGGGGTGCAGTTGGTATCATTAGTTGGTGTACTTATAAGGGCATACCACACTTGTGCTGGTGGGTAGATGTCACATAAAGGGTGTACGCACTGACACTGGCCATTAGGTCACTAAATACTCCTGTTCATACTCTATGAGTTGGCATTCCTAGTCACTTGCTCCCAGTTCCTTCTAAGAGTAGTTATCAAGGTTTTCCTGGCCCTTCACAGATTTATGACCTCTGTCTTCACGTCCACCTTCAAGAATTGGGACAGATGCACTATTAGCCTTCAAAACCTAAGTTTAATACCAGCACTATCATTTATTGCATTTTTGCATGAACATACATTTTCCAAGGTTGAAAAATGGGATATTTTATTGCAATACATTTATTAGATTGGCTCTCTCATATGAAGGTGATTAACAGATTTATATTGCAACAACAGTTAATTTCTGTACCTACTTGAAAGATTCTAGAAGATCTACAATGTCACTTTGACCAAATCGTTTAGCCCAGTCCAAAGCTATCCTGGAAATATTGAAAAAACAAATTAGTTGTGAAGCACAGGGCACTATAAAGATAGCTTCAAGGGCCACCTTTGCCTCCTATCCAAGAGGAGTAAAAAATTTTAAAGGAAAGTTTATTGATGTATCCCAGTAAAATATATACAAAAGAACATTTATTGGCATGTTATATTTACCAGTAAGGAATGGAAGCAAAGTCTAAACGACACGGACCTGTAATCGGATCAATTAGAAGTTACGGAATTCATTTTGATTGCTTTAACTGGCCACATTTCTCTTATTTAGGGCTGGAAAAGTTCCTTTTAATTAGTTCTTTTAATTAGTTCTTTTAGCTCTGATTTCTCTCCAGACCTGCTGAGCTTTTTCATCAATTTCCATTTTTGTTTTACAATGTCCATAGTTCTTTTCTTTTAATTAGGAAACACTTTTTGTCATTAGTAATTTATAGCTGAAAAAGTGTTTTAGAAAATATTGACGCGTTGACAAACATCATTTGCAAGAACAAATAAATATGATTTTATTTGCACATCTGTGCAAGGAATCAATTCTCTAATTAGTGGAGGTACTGAAATATATCAACATATTCACAACCAATGAAGTTCGTAGCAAGACCAGAATAGGGCACAGTCTTAGCAGAGTTAAAACTTTCATAAGTGAATCAATAAGCTCTTCTTTGCACAGATATTGAAGCAAGGTGAATTTTGAAACATGTCAAAACTTGACATTGATAGATTTTGTTATGCAAGGGTGTGAAGGGTTACAGATCAAAAGGAGGTCAGAGAAAAGATTCAGGTCAGTTGCATTCTAAATTCATGGCAGATAGTGTTCAGGGATGTGTAGGTAGGTCGGGGTAAATGTAGAGTGGTAGGGTAGGGGAATGGGTCTGGGAGGATTACTCTTCAGAGGGTCAGTCTGGACTTGTTGAGCTAAATGGCCTGTTTCCACACTGTAGGGATTCTATGAACTATAAACATAATCTGCTCCTGTTCCTGAATGGTAGACAGGTCAGACAGACAGGTGTGTGAATTACATAGAAGTTCTCCTCACATTACGTGCCATTAACGTATCACATCTTCAACGTATTGAAAGAAAGTGTTACATTGATAAAGGAATTAGCTGTTTGTACGTGTTCAACAACAATGCTGATACCAATTTTGACACAGTATGACATTGACGTAATTCCACAAAGTTCAGATTATACAAATCAGGTGTCCATTTCCTTCCTCATTCAAAGTTCTGGTTTGCCCATCCCTTGTATTCACTGACTTGTGTTAGCCCCTGGTTAAGCCATATTTCAATTTTAAACTTCCTACTTTCATTTTCAAATCCTCCATTGACTTGCTCCTCCTTACATCTGTAACCTTCTCAGCTCTACAATGGTTTATCATTTCTGCGTTTCTCCAACTCTTGCTCAATAACATGCCTACACAACTCCATCAACGGTGGCTGTGATTTCATCTGCCTAGGCCCTAAACTGAAATTTCTTCCCTAAATGTCTGCTTAGCAACCTCTCTCCTCCTTTGATATAGTCAATAAATCTACCTCTTTAATCAAACCTTTGCCATCTGCCCTAACACAGATATTACTTCTGACATCCAGTGTACAATTTTGCTAAATAACGCTCCTGTTAAGAGTAAGTTGTTGCAGCTGCTTTACACAATTCCCCCTTTGTAGTTGAATGCAAAAGGCTTATTTATTGATACAATTTAATTTGTTTGAATACTAATAAAATTCTAATAATGTACTAATTTCATGAAGGGCTGAAAGTTTCTCTTTCCCACAGCAATTGACTAAGTATCAATGAATAAAACCTCTCAGTTGACAAGCAGACTTGTCTAGCGAGTTTTAAGATTTGTAGCTCAGGTTGAGGTTCATGATGTAGGTTTGCTCACTGAGCTGGAAGGTTTGTTTTTAGATATTTTGCCACCATTCTAGGTAACATCAGTGAGCCTCCAGATGAAACACTGGTGGTGTGGCCCACTTTCCATTTGTGTCTTGCAGTTTCCTTGAGTTGGGGACGCCACCTCCTGTTCTTTCTCTCAGGGGGTGGTAAATGGGATCCAAGTCAATGTATTTGTTGATAGAGTTACAGTTAGAATGCCATGCTTCTAGGAATTCTCGTGCGTATCTCTGTTTGGCTTGTCCTAGGAAGGATGTGTTGTCCCAGTCGAAGTGGTGTCCTTCCTCATATGTAAGTAAGGATACTAGTGAGAATGGGTCATGTCTTTTTGTGGCTAGTTGATGCTCATGTATCCTGGTGGCTAGTTTTCTGCCTGTTTGTCCAATGTAGTGTTCGTTACAATTCTTGCAAGGTACTTTGTAAATGACATTAGTTTTGCTTGTTGCCTGTATTGGGTCTTTCAAGTTCATTAGCTGCTGTATTAGCGTGTTGGTGGGTTAGTGGGCTACCATGATGCCAAGAGGTCCAAGTAGTCTGGCAGTCATTTCTAAGATTTCTTTGATGTAGGGGAGAACGGCTAGGGTTTCTGGATGTGTTTTGTCTGCTTGTTGGGGTTTATTGCTGAGAAATCTGAGGACTGTGCTCATTGGGTACTCATTCTTTTTGAATACACTGTGTAGATTTTCCTCTGCTCTTCATAGTTCCTCTGTGCTTTGGTGTGTGGTGGCTTGTTGAAATAATGTTCTAATGCAGCTTTGTTTGTGGATTTTGGGATGATAGCTTCTGTAGTTCAGTAATTGGTCTGCATGTGTTGTTTTCCTGTAGACGCTGGTTTCAAGTTCCCCATTAGTTGTTCGTTCAACTGCGACATCTAGGAATGGCAGATTGTTGTCGTTTTCCTCCTCTTTAGTGAATTTCATGCCAGTAAGGGTATTATTAATGGTCTTGAAGGTTTCTTCTAATTTGTTTAGTTTTGTGATGACAAAGGTGTCATCCATGTAGCGGACCCAAAGTTTGGGTTGAATGGTTGGCAGAGGTATACACATGAGGAAGGACACCACTTTGACTGGGACAACACATCCATCTTCAGACAAGCCGAGCAGAGAGACACACAAGAATTCCTAGAAGCATGGCATTCCAACTGGAACTCTGTTAACACACACGGACTTGGATTCCATTCACCACCTCCGAGAAAAAGAACATGAAATGACATCACCACAGGAAATTATGTCATCACTGGACATGACATCACCAATCCAAGGAAACCGAAACAAATAGAAAGCAGGCCATACCACCAATGCTCCATCCGGAGGCTCACTGATAACGTTACCTAGAATGGTGACAAAAAGTCTGAAAACGAACCTGCCAGCTCAGCAAGCAAACATACATCCAGACCTGTCTAGGTTCCCAAGACCCAAACTTCCATCGCCAGATTATAACTGAAAACATTTGTTTTCTGCTTAATTTAGCATAATTATTTCCAGCCTGCAAAAGTTGTGCAAACATAATCCATATTTAAATCAACTCCAATGCAGGAATAATCAAATTAGTGTATGAACAAAAAAAAATGGTTAACTTAATTAATAAATCACTAAGGCATAAGAAAAGAAAGAAACCAATTCCCTTACCAGCCATTGGAAGCCTTAACACTGACATTTGCTCCCATGCTGAGTAGCTGCTCCACTTGACTGAGGAAGCCCCGACCTGCTGCTATCATTAAGGGTGTAGCGCTTGTTTCACTGTGCCTGTAGTCAACTAAAAAAAGTAACTTATGAGTCAAATGTTAATACACTGTAGAATTATAGAATAAACACCCAAATCCAGCTATGAAATGTGTCTTCTCTAACAAATCTCTGAAATGTGTGTTCTTATAAAATGCTTTAAGCAAATAAGATATTATTGAAATGCAACTCATGCTGGTACTTGGCTTAAAAAATATAATTATATCCAAAACAGAGGGCTGATGCAATGGGGAAACAGAGCAGATTTCCTGTTTTTATTTCAGTCATAGAGGCCATAGAAACATTAAGGATGCATTGCGGCATAGTGATGTGGCTAGACTGGTTATACCAAATCCCCAGGCAATGCTTTAGGTTCAAAATTCACTGCTAATGGAATTTAAATAATAAAACTGAAATATGAAGCTAGTTTCAACAATGGTGACCATGGGATCTATCATCTAATCTCATTAAAAAAACCCATCTGCTTCACTAAGCTCCTTTACTGAAAGAAATCTGCAATCCTTACCTGATCTGATTTACATTTGACTCCAAATCCACAACAATATGGTTAACTCTTAAATGTCCTCTGAAAGTAAGCTCATCACTTCAAAGGCAATTAGGGATAGGCAACAAATGCCTGGTCAGGAAAAACACAATCCCAAAAGAATAAAGAATTGCTGAAACATTAATTGTAATTTTGGTAGAAAGTTTCTAAATGTAAAAATCCTTCCATTTCATTTATCAAACTTGAATTGCAATTGGAATTTTGCAAAGGCTGCAACTATTGGTGCTATGCAATCATTAATTTAATTTCAATATGGGAGTTAAGAAACCATGGTTCCAGGTAGCAGTTACATATTGACACCACACAGCAATTTCCATTTTTGATTTTAAGCCTTCAGAGGTAGCAAATCTTAGGTCTCGGAAGTAACTCTGTAATGATGTCACAGAACAACTCCTCACAGGACCTGAACAGCACATGGTGGGCAAATTTAAAGGGGGAAGAGAGAAAAGAGAAAAATATATGGAGATCTAGGCATGTGAAATTTAGAAACAGATGCAAAGTGGCATGTTAAGCAGATTGACGAGCATCAGGGGTAGAGTTTATGAACTAGTCTTTCAAAAATGTACTTGTAATATTAAAGCCTGGTATATCTCTGAATACCATGTATTGTAATCTTTAATCTTAATATATAACAAACTATCATAAAAGAAGGCCAAGCCTGAAGTTAGTTGTTGACCTAGCCATCTCCTCATTCTGTCTGAGTTGAACCCAAACTCTCAGATGTGGATAGTAAACCATACAAGAGCATAAGATATTTGAGCAGGAAAAGGTCACAGGTCCCTTGAATTTCCTCCAACATTCAACAAAATCATTGATCTAAGCTTGATCTCAAATCTACATTCCTACCCTTGCTCACAACCCTTCACTACCCATTGTTTAACAATTTAATCAGTCTCAACTTCAAACATACTTGACAATTGAGCTTTCACAGCTCTGAGGTAAAGAATTCCAATCTGAAGAAAATACATTCCTCTTCATCTCCATCCTAAATAAAATATTTTTTTCTGAAACCATGCCCTATTGAGGATTCCCTTAGGAGGATCCTGACAAGCACCCTCAAAATCTTATATGTTTCTATGAGATCATTACGCATTCTTCTAAACTCCGATGAATATAGGCCTAAACTGCTCAATCTTCCTCATAAGACAACCCTTCATCAGAGAAATCAACATCACCTAACTACCTCCAAAAGCGAGCATGCTCAAGTCAGGAGGCCAAAACAGTAAACAAGACTAAATATAGTTTGTGGCAAAACTTCTCTTTTCTGGCCAATGTTCCATTTGTCCTCCTGGCTGTCCCTGCAGATTAATGAGAAAGATCTTCACCCAGACAATGGTGAGCCTGTGGAATTCCCTGCCACAGAAAGTAGTTGAGGGCAAAATAGTGAAAGTTTTCAAGAAGGAGTTGGAAATAGTTCTTAGGACTAAAGAAATCAAAGGGAATGGGAGAAAGCAGTAAAAGGGTACGGAGTTGGATGATCAGCCATGATCATATTGAATGATGATCGAGTTTGAAGGGCCAAATGGCCTACTTCTGCTCCTATTTTCAATGTTTCTAACTTTTTGTGCTTCAAGTTAAGAGTTTCAGATTCCTCTATAGCACAGCATTCTGCAATCTATCAATTTAAACAATCCTTTATTTTTCTATATTTCTGACGAAAGAGAATAAGCTCCCATTTTCCCAAATTACACTCCACCTGCCAAATTTTAGCCACTCACCTAGACTACCTTTATCCCTATGCAGGATTTTTGAGACTTTTGTACAAGTTGACTTGATAAAACAATGTTGCTTGATTGCATTGTGATTTTTTAAGTGTCCTTCCCACTCTACTATTACTTCAATTATGGATTCCAGTGTTAGGCTAGTTGGTCTAATTACCGGTCCAGTGTTTCTCCACTCCCCCAACATTCACCACCCTTCCTTTTTTGCTTAGGGAAAACCCAGCCCTTACATGCAGTTTTTAATCCATTGAAATTTCCTTATAATCTTCTGAATTTTGAAAGATTATCCCCAATGAATCTACTTTTTCTGCAGCCTTGACAAATGACATAAGCCATTAGGACTTGGGGACGTCAACATTTAGTACTATTAATTTGCCTAGTATAATTTTTCTAGTGATAAGTTACTCTGTTTCATTTCCCCTTGAGATATTTTTGTGTTTTCTACAATGATCTCAGATACAAATTATTTATTCAGTCGTTCCTCAGTTTGCCATATTATCAATTCACTGATGTTATCTCCCAAGTTTATTCTAGTTACGCTCTTCCTTTTTAGGCACTTGTAGAAACTGGTGTTTCTTTTAATTATTTTTTGCAGATTGTTATAATTTATTTGCTGCTACCTCATTTTTTCTTTCATTCTCATCGTTCTTAGTCAGTCACAAATAATGCATCCTTTTCATTATTTATTAAAATGAGAAAAGAACGACACTGTTGAGAGTTATGAAATATTGCCACAGAGGTGTACTACTGATCATTACCCTCTCAATTTTTAATCTGTCATCCCAGTCCACTTTCACCAATGCTTGTTTCATAGTTTAAAGCATTAATTTCAGATTCAACTTTCTCACCCTCAAAAGGAACATTAAATTCCACAACGTAATAATGATTCTTCGCTTGAGGATTTTTAAAAAATATGTTAATAATTCAATGTGCTCAATGTGCATTACTTGATCAAAAGAGCCAGTTCCCTGGTTGGCTCCTCAATACATGTAGGAAATTGCCTTGAAGATTCTGAATTCATCCTCAAGGCCTTCTATGCCAATTTGATTTCTTCAATTTGGATGAGGATTAAAATTGCTCGATTTTCTCAGTATCCTTCTTTAGAAATTCTTATTAGTTCCAGCCTCATATTCTGCCCCACCATGCAAACTGGAGTCATTGGGAATCGGGGCAAACTTTCCGCTGGTTAAAGTCATACCTGGCAGGTAAGAAGATGGTTGTCAGGTCAGTTGGAGGTCAGTAATCTCAGCTCCAGGCTATCTCTACAGTAGTTCCTCAGGATAGCGTTATAAATCCAATCATCTTCAGCTACTTCATCAATAACCTTCTCTCCATAAGGTCATAAGTGGAGATGTTCAATGTTTGCACAACGTTGAGCATCATTTGTGACTCCTCAGATAATTAAGCAGTCTATGTCCAAATGTAGCAAGATCTAGTCATTATCAGTCTTGGGGTAACAAGTGAAAAGTAATATTCACAACACAAAATGGTAGGCAATGACCATTTCTAATAGGAAACGATTGCCCCTCGACAAAGATATTACCATCACCGAGTACCCCATTAACAACATCCCGAAGGTCACCATTGACCAAAAACTGAAAAGGACTAGCCACATAAATACTACGGCAACAAGAGCTGGTCAGAGGCTAGAAATCATGAAGCAGGTAAATCATCACTAACCTAGGTATATAGGTGTTGGAGCAGGAGTAAACCATTTGACAATTCAGGCTTGCTCTACTACTCAATAAGATTACAGCTGATTTGTGTGTTGGCCCCATCTCCAGTTAACTGTCTGCAGCTCTCCGGTCTATCAAATATTTAATTAACTCAGCCTTGAATAAATTTAAAGATCCAGCCTCAGTCCAACCTTAAGTTGTTTATGCTCTTTGATGTTGAATGTGCTCTCTATTTTTTTTAATTCATTTGTGGGACTTTGGGCATCGCTAGCTAGCCAGTACTTGTAGCCCATCACTTTTTGCCTTTGAGAAGGTGGTGGGGAGTTGCCTTCTTGAATTGCTGCAGTCCAATTGCTGTGGGTTGACCCACACTGCCAATAGGGAGGAATTGCTATGGATTGACCCACACTGCCAGTAGGGAAGGAATTCTAGGATATTGACCCAATAACTGTCAAGGAACAGTGGTATATTTCCAAGTCAGGATGGTGAGGAGGGGAACTTGCAGTGATGGTGTTCCCAAGTACCTGCTACCCTTGTCCTTCTAGATGGAAGTGGTCGTGGGTTTGGAAAATGCTGTCTAAGGATATTTGGTGAATTTCTGCAGTGCATCTTGGAAATAGTACACACTGCCGCTACTGAGTGCCAGTGGTGGAGGGATTGAATGTTTGTAGATGTGGTGCCAATCAAGCGGGTCGCTTTGTCCTGGATGGTGGCAAGCTTCTTGAGTATTGTTGGAGCTGTACCCATCCAGCCAAGTGGAGAGTACAGAGGAATCTCGATTGTCTGAATTTTGGATTATCTGAAGATCTCAACGTCCCAGAAAAACGTTACATCAAAGAGGGAAGTGTATTTGGATTACGTGTGCTGAAGAACATGAAAACGCTGACAAAAACAAAGAAACACAAGCAGCTCAAGCATCAGCGACTGGATATTTTTTACGTGAGGATTAGTTACACAGCCCTTTGCAAAAGTTAGTGTTTTATTCCTGTCACTTTACTGGGCCATTGATGAAAAAAAAATGGCAGAGAAAGTCAATGCCTGCGCAAGGCAGTGCTTCTGTCTTTCTATTGCGACACTGAGTTCACAGAAACTGACAATCGCTCATGATTATAAAAGCTCGGGACTTTGTTTAATGCTGGGATTTTGTATATTTGTGTGAGGGTAAGGGTTTAGTCCTTCTCAGTTTAACCTGCAATTTGCAGAATGCAAAGATTTGTTTAAATAGCAGACTCAAAATTATAGATTTAAACAAACTCCTGTACAGCACAGCGTTTGATCAGTATGGCTTCCCCTGTTTAAGGTCAAATCAAATAATCAATTATCCGAAAGAAATAGCACCCACACACCTTGTTCAGGTAATCGAGGTTCCTCTGTATTCCACATACTCCTGACTTGTGCCTTGTAGATGGTGGACAGACTTTGGGGTGTCAAGAAGTGAGTTACTCACCACAGTACCCCTCGTCTCTGACCTGCTCGTGTAGCCACTGTGTTTATGTGGTGAGTCCAGTTGAGTTTCTGGTCAATGGTAGCCACAAGGATGTTGACAGTGAGGGATTCAGTGATGGTAGTACCGTTGAATGTCAAGGGATTGTGGTTAGAGTGTTTCTTATTGGTGATGGTCATTGTCTGGTGCAAATGTTACTTGCCACTTGTTGGCCCAAGGCTGGATATTGCACAGATCTTGCTGTATCTGAACACAGACTGCTTCAGTGTCTGAGGAGTTGTAAATGGTGCTGAATACCTTGCAATCAAATCATCAGCGAACATCCCCATTTCTGACTTTACGGCAGAGGGAAGGTCATTGATGAAGCAAGTGAAGATTGTTGGGCCTAGGACACTACCTTGAGGGACTCCTGCAGAGACGTCCTGAAGCTGAGATGACTGACACTCCACAACCACAACCACCTTCCTCTGTGCCAGGTATGACTCTAACCAATGGAGTGTTTGCCGCCTGTTACCCATTGATTCTAGTTTTGCCAGGGATCCCTGATGCCATACTTGGTCAAATATGGCCTTGATGTCAAGGGTGGTCACTCTCACCTCACCTCTGGAATTCAGATCTTTTGTCCATGTTTGAACCAAGGCTGTAATGAGATCAGGAGCTGAGTGACCCTGGCGAAACCCAAACTAGGCGTTACTGAGCAGGTGCTGCTTGATAGCACTGTTGATGACCCCTTCCAATAGTAATATTTTAAATTTCTTCTCAATAAGATTCATTTTATGACTGTAAACCTACTTTAAATCTCTATCAGATAAAAATTATTTTAAAACTGTTCTTTAAGCTTGCCTTTAAGTGTTTTAAATTGAATGCTTGTACAGCTTGCTACACACTATATCATAGCCATTTTGAAGTATTTCCTGTATGTGCTAGACATTTTAATTCAAAGTTCTGTAATACTCTGTTTAATTCTTCAATAAAGCTTTAAGTTGTGTTATTAGCTATTCAGTACTAAGTTACAGCTTTTAAACTGTTTAAAATCTGTTTATTGTGCTTCTGTACCTCCATTCTGCTTACTGGGTCTTCTGCCTTTTTTGAAGTTTTTCACACCACTTTTACCAGTCAAAATGGTGGCTCGCCATTCCTTCGAGGGGTTTTCACCTTCTGTAGCCAAGGTAGAGTTTCTACTTCTTCCTGTGTTTCTACTTCTTCCTTTTATTATCTAATCCACTTTTTCCATACAAATTGTAAAATAAAGTTTTCTGGCTGCAGACTTAGCAAATCTTCTCACCGTGGTCTGGACGGCACGGTGGCACAGTGGTTAGCACTGCTGCCTCACAGCGCCAGAGACCCGGAGTCAATTCCCGCCTCAGGCAACTGTCTGTGTGGAGTCTGCACATTCTCCCAATGTCTGCGCGGGTTTCCTCCGGGTGCTCCGGTTTCCTCCCACCGTCCAAAAATGTGCAGGTTAGGTGAATTGGCCGTGCTAAATTGCCTATCGTGTTAGGTGAAGGGGTAAATGTAAGGGAATGGGTCTGGGTGGGTTGCTCTTTGGAGGGTTGGTGTGAATTTGTTGATAAGTAAAAAATCTAATCTGTAAGTAATCTAAGCTAAAATAGTAGCTTAATTGTCGAAGTTTGGTGTTTTGAAATCTTTCTGACTTTTCTTTTTCCTGCAAGATTCCTTCATAAATCGAATTTTCTTGTTTTCAGCTTAAATACATTTTCAAATGTTCCCATCTTGATTTTATATAGCAGTTTAAATTTCTTTCTTAGCTCTTTCATGGCTGGCTTTTCTTTTCCTTCTGCCCACTGTTTATTATCAGCTTCTAAATGAAGGGCTGAAATTGCCTTTCTGCTGCTTCCAGGTTCCTGCTGCTTTCCTCAGTCGGTAATCCTGTTTCAGCTGCTAACCAGTGTGTCTTCTCAAAGTAACAAATGCCCTTGAAATAGTTTCTTTAATTATGAGTTTTTCACCACCACTTCTTCTCAGTCTATTGGGCTAGCCTCAAAGCAATAGCGTTTTGGAAAATTAAAATCAAAGCAAAGCATCAACCATCTTGCTAGCTGCTTCTTTTAAGATCCTAGGATGAAACCACCAGAAGCATTTTCAATTAGTAGGGGTCACAGATTTAAGGTAAATGGGGGTAAGTTTAAAGGAGATGTGAAAGACAAGATTTTTACACAGAAGATGGTTGGTGCTTGAATGCATTGCAGAGGAGATGTGAAGCAGATACAATTGTAATGTTTAAGAGGCATCTTGACAGATAAGATTAGGCAGGAAATACAGGGGTATTTAGTTTAGAAATGTGCCATGTGTTGCCACAGTCTTGGTCAGCCAAAAGCCCTGTTACTGCGCTGTTCTGTTCTTTGTTTTTTGTTTGTTCTAAACCAGGCACTTATCAGCTATAGTCAAGATTAGAGTGTGGCTGGAAAAGCACAGCTCCAAGGATCAGGAAAATCGACGTTTCGGGCAAAAGCCCTTTAATCAGGAATGATGATCAGCTATAGCTCCAATGATTTATTCAGTATCACTTTTCTGGTGATTGTGATTTTCCTAGAGTTTGTCCCTCCCCTCTATTTCCCAACTTATCACTGGTTTTGAGATGTTACACATATCCTCTTTAGTGAGGAATGATGCAAAATATCTTTTCATTTGCTATTTCCTTATTTTCCATTATTAATTCTCCAGTCTCACCTTCTATAGAACCAACTCTCATCTTGTCAACTCTACTCCTCTTTAAATATTTATTTAAAAAACTTACCATTTATTTTTATATTTCTGACTAGCCACATTCACATTGCAACTTTGCTTTCAATTAATTTTTTGGTCTTCCTTTCCTATGTTTTTGTATTCTGTTCAATCTTCCAACTTGCCCCTTTGTACTGTTGCACAAATATATATATGCTCTTTCTTTTAGTTTGATACCAAAATTTCTAGCTTACCATGGAGGATGAATCCATCCCTTGGTACTTGTCTAATTTCATGGAATGGATCTGTTTTGTATATTCTGAAATCTCCCCTTAAATGTCTAGCCAATAGAGACACAATAGCAATGTGTTAGCCTAATTTGCCAATTCATTTTAGCCATGTCCGATTTCATGATCTCATAAGTGTCCTTACTCAAATTTTTAAATATAATGAAGGAACCACTCCTTTCTCCCTCGAACTAAATGCAAATCTCAATCGTATTACGATCATTGCTACCTGTAATGTTAGGGTGAAAGTATCTTTAAGATAGTTTAAGGTCTGATCAAAACTAATACAAAAAAAACACGGACACAAATTTATTAGCTTAATCTACTTAATGTTAGAGATATACGTAAACTAATCAGTAAATCTATTGTCTTAAACTACATGATATACATATAAATACCAAACAACTGAGTCTCACACTGCCTTCTCTCCATCAAGAACTTTGGTGAATGGTACTCAGAGCTCTATCTCAGAATCCATGGCACCAATCTTGTGAACCCCTCAGATGGAGAAAAGTCGGTTGAGAGGCTACTATTCTGAATCTAAGATTACATGCCGAATCTCCATTTTGTAATGATTGCAGTGCTTTTCCAACCTTCAAAACCAACTGAAAATCAAATCCAGGTGGCCCTATGTAACTGCACGACAAGACAGTTCTCTCTGATAATTCAGTGTCATGTGGTCACCTCCCAGTCAAATAGGCCGTCTTTGCATTAGGCCTGTGGTCTGGTTTGAACATATCATTTTTAAGCTCAACACTACACCAAGTGCACTTTTGCTAATGTGATCATTAATTATAATTTATTGCACAAAAAAAAAGTATAATATACAGCCTGATCTCTTGTTGGCTCCAAAGTATGCTGTTCTTAAAAAAAGACGATCATAAAAACATTCTTTGAATGCCTCATCTAGGCTATCTTTGCCCATCTGATTTTTCTAGTCCATACATAAATTAAAATATCTCTAGATTATTGCTCTGCCTTTTCAACAATCTCTTAACATTTCTTCCTTTTAGTAGCTACTGTTCGGCAGCCTAAACATCACTCCCACTTTTGGCCTTTATTATTTTTCACTTCTAGCCAAATTGTTTCCAACTCTTCGTTTCCTGCATTTGAGTCGTCGCTACTGTGGTAATAATACAATTAACTAAGAGAGCTCCCTCCATCCCACCACCTTTTCCTGCTTTTCTGTCCTTTGTAACTGTCCTGAACCCTTCAAAATTCAAGTCCATATTGAAGTTATCCTGTCACCATATCTCTAAAATGGTTTCCAGATTGTATTTATTTCTACTTAAGCTCAGTCCTTTTGTTTGGCTTCAAATGCTACATGCATTTATATACAAAGCTTTATTTTTTTTTTACAGTCTCGATTAAACAGTCTTATGTTTGTTAACGCTTAAGATTGTGCTCTCTATTCCTTCCTGCCACAGGCAATCAAATGTTGCCTCAATGTCAATCATTCGACAGAAGGTGGTGGTGGAGGGTTGTTTTTCAGACTGGAGGCCTGTGACCAGTGGAGTGCCACAAGTCGGTGCTGGGTCCTCTACTTTTTGTCATTTGCATAAATGATTTGGATGCGAGCATAATAGGTACAGTTAGTAAGTTTGCAAATAACACCAAAAGTGGAGGTATAGTGGACACGAGAGGGTTACCTCAGATTACAACAGGATCTTGACCAGATGGGCCAGTGGGCTGAGAAGTGGCAGATGGAGTTTAATTCAGATAAATGTGAGGTGCTGCATTTTGGGAAAGCAAATCTTAGCAGGCCTTATACACTTAATGGTAAGGTCCTAGGGAGTGTTGCTGAACAAAGAGACCTTGGAGTGCAGGTTCATAGCTTCTTGAAAGTGGAGTCGCAGGTAAATAGGATAGTGAAGAACGCTTTCCGTTATTGGTAATCAGAGTATTGAGTACAGGAGTTGGGAGGTCATGTTGCAGCTGTACAGGACATTGGTTAGGCCACTGTTGGAATATTGTGTGCAATTCTGGTTTCCTTCCTATCGGAAAGATGTTGTGAAACTTGAAAGGGTTCAGAAAAGATTTACAAGGATGTTGCCAGGGTTGGAGGATTTGAGCTATAGGGAGAGGCTGAACCGGCTGGGGCTGTTTCCCTGCAGCGTCGGAGGCTGAAGGGTGACCTTACAGAGGTTTATAAAATTATGAGGGACATGGACAGGGTAAATAGGCAAAGTCTTTTCCCTGGGGACGGGGAGTTCAGAACTAGAGGGCATCTGTTTAGGGTGAGAGGGGAAAGATATAAAAGTGACCTAAGGGGCAACTTTTTCATGCAGAGGATGGTATGTGTATGGAATGAGTTGCCAGAGGATGTGGTGGAGGCTGGCACAATTGCAATATTTAAAAGGCATTTGGATGGGTATATAAATAGGAAAGGTTTGGAGGGATATGGGCCGGGTGCTGGCAGGTGGGACTAGATTGGGTTGGGATATCTGGTCGGCATGAATGGGTTGGACTGAAGGGTCTGTTTCCGTGCTGTACATCTCTATGACTCTATCTTGGTTCTTTCGCTTACACTTGGACACAGAATGAATCATAGTCTGGAGCCAAGTGATCCTGACAGAGTCTAAAACAATCCAAAATCATTTTACTTTAAACTAATGCCACTGGTAGACATAGGTAACTTGAATTTCCACCATTGTTAAGGAGACACCAACATTGTAGTTGTACTGAAACAGATTGGTTAGAAGCATGGATAATTTTGAACACGTTTTCAGTTCTATAGCCTGTTTCTGTCAGAGTCAATATTTTTTGATGCATCCAGTGGGCGGCACGGTGGCACAGTGGTTAGCACTGCTGCCTCACAGCACCAGAGACCCGGGTTCAATTCCCGCCTCAGGCGACTGACTGTGTGGAGTTTGCACATTCTCCCGTGTCTGCGTGGGTTTCCTCCGGGTAGTGTTAGGTAAGGGGTAAATGTAGGGGTATGGGTGGTTTGTGCTTTGGCGGGTCAGTGTGGACTTGTTGGGCCGAAGGGCCTGTTTCCACACTGTAAAGTAATCTAATCCAATCTAATCAGTGCATTCTGCCATTTCTTAACCTCAAGTGGTTTGAATCAAATTGACTGAAAGTTGGCATCTGGGACAAAAAGGACACCAGGAGGCAAAGTAGCATCAGGCATTCAGTACCTCTGGCTCAAGATTGTTGCACATGCTTCAACCTTCATACTGATGAGGTAAAAACAATGACTGCAGATGCTGGAAACCAGATTCTGGATTAGTGGTGCTGGAAGAGCACAGCAGTTTAGGCAGCATCCACGGAGCTTCGAAATCGATGTTTCGGGCAAAAGCCCTTCATCAGGAATAAAGGCAGTGAGCCTGAAGCGTGGAGAGATAAGCTAGAGGAGGGTGGAGGTGGGGAGAAAGTAGCAGAGAGTACAATGTGTGCTGGGCTCCACCAGCATTCAGAAGAAGGATATTTCTATTTCCTCCTTCTTCAATTCATTTTTAATTATCAATCATTATTTGGTACGAACAATGGAACAAGCTGATGAACCTGTTCCAAACGCATCCTATTTATAAAATAATTAGTGCCTAGAAGATGCTGGAGGGTTCTTTGTAAGAAGAGAGGATTGTGTATCTATTCATATTATTAATTTTTCTTTAATCCTTCATAGGATGTGGGCATCACCAGCATTTGTTGCCCATCAGTAACTGTTCCCAAACTAAGTGGCTTGCTAGGTGCGTTCAGAGGGCAAAAAGTGTGGCGCTGAAAAAGCCCAGCAGGTCAAGCAGTATCTGAGGAGCAGGAGAATCGATGTTTTGGGCATAAGTCCTTCATCAGGAATGTTGGTGGGGGAGAGGGGATTGGCTGGGAGATACATGGAAGGGCGGGGGGGGGGGGGGGGGGAAGAGGAGCTGCGAAGGTGATAGGTAGATGCAAGTGGGGGCGTGATGTGATAGGTCAGAGTGGAGGGTGGACCGGACAGGTGGGAAGGAAGATGGACAGGTAGGACAGTTCAAGAGAACAGTGCCAAGTTGGAGGGTTGGATCTGGGATGGGATGGCGGTAGGAGAGATGAGGAAACTGGTGAAATTGATGTTGATACTGTGTGGTTGAAGGAACCCAAGGTGGAACATACAACAATAGAGCACAGTACAAGCCACTTGGCCCTCAATGTTGTGCCGACCTTTTATCCTACTTTAAGATCAGACTAACCTACACACCCTTCATTGTACGATCTTCCACGTGCTTATCCAATTGCTTAAATGTCCCTAATGTATCTGACTCTACTACTACTGCTGGCAGTGCATTCTACGCATCCATCACTGTGTAAAGAACTCATCTCTGACATCTCCCCTATACCTTCCTCTAATCATCTTAAAATTATATCCCCACTTAATAGACATTTCCACTTTGGGAAAAAGTCTCTGGCTATCTACTGTATGCCTCTCATCATCTTGTACACCTCCATCAAGTCACCTCTCATCCTTCTTCGTTCCACTGAGAAAAGCCCCAGTATAATGTTAAAAGATTAAATGGGACTCTCTCTCTCTGGACATTAATGTAATATTAAAGGGTTAAACTGCACTGTCATTGGGTGGGGATGAAAGCCATGAAAGAATGCGGACGACTATCCATTGTAATTTACACTTCATTTAGACATCACTCCCCTGCTATTGTCAAGTTAAACTTTCAATTCAATGTCTTCCATTCAGAAACGCTTTCTGCCTGGAGGTGTGTCACACCTATATTGTCTTGGGAAAAGCACTGAGTCAGGAAATCGTCTGCTTAATGATTCCCCAGGATTAGGGCATTAACATTTTACATTATCTCAGAGGAGGATCTCATCCTGTCATTGTACCAGGGGTAACAGGTCACTGAGTAACTGGGGGTTGTCTGGAGTGGTATGTAACTGTAGAGGTGTAGCCAGAGTATTTGTAAGCATTGCAACTGACCTGTCTAAAGAGGATGTGTTTTCTTTTTTGAGTCTGATTTTGACTCAACCTTGCATGCCTGCGGGGCGGGGGGGGAGGAGAGGAGGTCAGAGGGGGTCACCTTGCTTATACAAGCTTTAATAAACTTTAACTGTTTCCCTTGTTCAGAGAGCTTTTTGCTCTGCGAGGTGTGTGTTAAAGGTTCCTCCAGAAACCTTGTATTATGCTTAATAAATTTAGTTGCATGTTCACAGAAGTTGGTGTGTGGCAGTTGCATCAAGTTTGTAAGAACCTCAGGAAAAAAACGAACAGTGACTCCCTCAACCTTTCCTCATATGATGTGTCCTCCAGTCCAGGCAGCATCATATGTCTGTCTCTCTCTCTGTCTCTCTCTCTCTCTCTCTCTCTCTCTCTGCACCTTCTCTAAAGCTTCCACACCCTTCCTATAACGAGATGACCAGAATTGAATACTATATTCCAAGTGTGCTCTAACCAGGGCACTATAGAGCTGAGCATAACCTCGAGGCTCTTAAACTCCATTCCCCCTCCTAATGAAAGCCAATACATCATACGCCTTTTTAACAACCCTATCAACTTGGGTGAAAACTTTGAGGGATCTATGAACATGGACCCCATGATCCCTCTGTTCCTCCAGACTGTCAAGAATCCTGCCTTTAAACCCTCTACTCTGCATTTAAATTTGATGTTCCAAAGTGAATCCAAAAAAACCAAAAAAACCTCAAAAAAGACAAAAACATCGTTATATTACCTGCAGACAAAGGTCGGCTCACAGTCATCTTGAACAGAAAGGACTGCATAGAGAAAGCCAATGCACTACTCGCAGACACCAACACCTACCAACAGATGGAGCTAGACCCGACCCCACAACTAGGAAACAAAATTACATATCTCCTAAGAAAATTACACAATTCCGGACAATTGAACATGATGGAATTCCAAAAGTTGAACCAGACGGGACCAACACCCCACGATTCTACGGACTACCAAAAATCCATAAACTAGGAGCCCCCCTCAGACCTATAGTCTCACTACCCGGAACACCAACTTACAGACTGGCCAAACAACTACACGCAAGACTGAAATACCTAGTAGAAGAGTCACAGCACTCCATCCACTCCACCCAGGAATTCCTAAAAATCAAAAACACCAAAATAGAGGAAGACGAAACAATGATCTCATTCGACATAATAGCACTGTTCACCTCCATCAACATTGACCTGGCAAAGGAAACACTTACCACACTTTTAGAAGAAAGTGAGGACTGCAGATGAGGCGCTCTTCCTCCAGGCGTCGTGTTGCCATGGTCTGGCGATGGAGGAGGCAGAGGACCTGCATGTCCTTAGAGGATCGGGAGAGGGAGTTAAAGTGGTCAGCCATGGGGCGGTTGGGTTGGTTGGTGCGGGTGTCCCAGAGGTGTTCTCCGAAACATTCCGCAAGTAGGCGGCCTGCCTCCCCAATGTAGAGGAAGCCACATCGGATGCAGTAAATGATGTGTGTGGAGGTGCATGTGAATTTGTGACAGATATGGAAGGATCCCTTGGGGCCTTGGAGGGAAGTGAGGGGTGAGGTGTGGGCGCAAGTTTTGCATTTCTTGCGGTTGCAGGGGAAGGTGCCGGGAATGGAGGTTAGGTTGGTGGGGTGTGTGGACCTGACGAGGGAGTCACGGAGGGAGTGGTCTTTCCGGAACGCTGATAGGGGAGGGGAGGGAAATATATCCTTGGTGGTGGGGTCTGTTTGGAGGTGGCGGAAATGACAAAGGATGATACGCTGTATCTGGAGGTTGGTGGGGTGGTAGGTGAGTACCAGTGGGGTTCTGTCCTGGTGGCGATTGGAGGGGCGGAGTTCAAGGGCGGAGGAGCGGGAAGTGGAGGAGTTGCGGTGGAGAGCATCGTCAACCACGTCTGAGGGGAAATTACGGTCTTTGAAGAAGGAGGCCATCTGGGTTGTTCGGTATTGGAATTGGTCCTCCTGGGAGCAGATGCGGTGGAGGCGAAGGAATTGGGAATATGGGATGGCGCTTTTACAGGGGGCAGGGCGGGAGGAGATGTAATCGAGGTAGCTGTGGGAGTCGGTCGGTTTATAGTAAATGTCCGTGTTGATTCGGTCGCCCAAGATAGAAATGGAGAGGTCTTGGAAGGGGAGGGAGGAGTCTGAGACGGTCCAGGTAAATTTGAGGTCAGGGTGGAAGGCGTTAGTAAAGTGGATGAACTGTTCAACCTCCTCGTGGGAGCGCGAGGTAGCGCCGATACAGTCATCGATGTAGCGGAGGAAAAGGTGGGGGGTGGTGCCAGTGTAGCTGCGGAAGATGGACTGTTCCACATATCCTACGAAGAGGCAGGCATAGCTGGGGTCCATGCGGGTGCCCATGGCTACTCCTTTGGTTTGGAGGAAGTGGGAGGATTGAAAAGAGAAGTTATTCAGAGTGAGGACCAGTTCAGTCAGTTGAAGGAGGGTGTCAGTGGAAGGGTACTGGTTGGGTTGGCGGGAAAGGAAGAAGCGGAGGGCTTTGAGTCCTTCGTGATGGGGGATGGAGGTGTATAGGGACTGGATGTCCATGGTGAAGATAAGGCGTTGAGGGCCGGAGAAACGAAAATCATGGAGGATGTGGAGGGCGTGGGTGGTGTCCCGAACGTAGGTGGGGAGTTTTTGGACTAAAGCCACGGGGCGGTTGGGTTGGTTGGTGCGAGCCACGGGGTGCTTGGGAACCCTCCAACCAGAAGGAATCGCCTAGGAACCCTCCAACCACAAGGGATGAATGCAGAATTCTTCAGCTTCCTCATTTCCCCTCCCCCCATCTTATCTCAGTCCCAACCCTTGGACTCAGCACCGCCTTCTTGACCTGCAATCTTCTTCCCGACCTCTCCGCCCCCACCCCCTCTCCAGCCCATCACCCTCACCTTAACCTCCTTCCACCTATCACATTCCCAACGCCCCTCCCCCAAGTCCCTCCTCCCTACCTTTTATCTTAGCCTGCTTGGCACACCTTCCTCATTCCTGAAGGAGGGCTTAGGCCCGAAACGTCAATTTTCCTGCTCCTTGGATTCTGCCTGACCTGCTGCGCTTTTCCAGCAACACATTTTTCAGCACACTTTTAGAAGAGACCATCACACACACCCCAACCACCATCAATCACATTACTGACGAAAACATCATGAAGCTAGTGGACCTGTGCCTCACCACCCACTTCACTTTCAACAACATAATCTACAAACAAACCAAAGAACACACATGGGATCTCCGCTATCAGGATTCATAACGGAAGCAGTAATGCAAAGACTAGAACAAACAGCCCTACCAACCATCAAACCAAAAATCTGGTTCCGCTACGTAGATGACACCTTTGCCATCACAAAAAGAAACAAGATAGAAGAGACATTTAACATCATCAACAATATCCTCACAGGCATAAAGTTCACCAAGGAGGAAGAAACCGACAACAAACTCGCATTCCTGGACATCACAGTCGAAAGAACGGACAACGGAGAACTACAAACCTGCGTATACAGAAAACCGGCAAATACTGACCAAATACTCAACTACACCAGCAACCATCCCAACACACACAAACGAAGCTGTATCAGAACACTATTCCAATGAGCCACATCACACTGCTGCACAGACGAACTTCGGAAAACAGAGGAGAACCACCTATACAACGTATTCAAGAAGAACGGATACTCAAAACATACAGTCCACAGATTCCTCAAGAACAAACCACGACAAGCTGACCTAACACAGCCAGAAACCCTAACCACGTTACAATACATCTAAGAAGTTTCAGGAATGACAGCCAGACTACTAAGACCCCTCGGAATCCTAGTAGCACACAAACCCACCAACACTCAAACAAAAATTAACAAACTTGAGACCCAGTACATCCCATGGACAAAACCAACGTCGTCTACAAAATTCCATGCAAGGACTGCCACAAACACTACGTAGGACAAACAGGAAGAAAGTTAGCCACCAGGATATACGAACACCAGCTAGCCACAAAAAGACACACATGGAGAAAAAAAAACACCATTTCGACTGGGACAACACATCTGTTGTCCTGGGACAGGCTAAGCAAAGACATGCCAGAGAATTCCTAGAGGCCTGGCACTCCAACCACAATGCCTTAAACAAACACATAGATCTAGATACCATCTAGCAACCCCTCAGAAAACAAACCCCTCAGGAAATGACATCACCACAAACCCCAGGAACCCCATCCAGGACAAACATATAAATAGAAAGCAGGAGACAACAGCTTCACTTCACTTGGAGGTCGCCACTGATGATGTTACCTAGCCAGGCAATGAAACATCTGGATATCAAACCTACAGCTCAGTGAGCAAACCTACACCCTAAACCTCAATCTGAGCTACAAACCTTCACAAACTTTGCAAAAAACTCTTTTCCAGTTTGAATTCTATTTGCCACTTATCAGGCCATTTCTGCATCCTATCATTGTCCCATTGCAACCTTCAATAACCCTCCACACCATCTACCAACCTTCGTGTCATTGGCAAACTTACTAACCCACCCTTCCTCATCCAAGTTACTTATAAAATTCACAAAGAGCAGAGGCCCCAGAAGCAATTCCTGCAGAACACCACTGGTCACCAAATTCCAGGCTGAATACCTGGAACTATACTTTGCCTTTGACGGGCCAGTCACTTCTGTATCCAGACAGCCAGATTTCCTGGTATGGCGAAAGTGAGGACTGCAGATGCTGGAGATCAGGGTTTAGATTAGAGTGGTACTAAAAAAGCACAGCATCCGAGGAGCAGGAAAATCAATGTTTCAGGCAAAAGCCATTCATTAGGAAACAGATTTCCTGTTATCCTACGCCTCCTTACTTTCTAAGTTAGCGTACCATAGGGACCTTATCAAATGCCTTGCTAAAATCCACATACACCACATCCACTGCTTACCTTCAAATGTCTTTTATTGAATTATTTGAGGATGTGACAAGTTTCTGAGGCATGGCCTGCCCCTCACAAAACCCATGTTGAATATCTCTAATCAAATTATGGTTTTCTAAGTAATCAGAAATCCTGTCTCTCAAAATTCTCTCCAAAACTTGAGCCACTACAGACAGGAGACTGACTGGTCTGTAATTCCCAAGATTATCCCGTTCTTGAACAAGTGAACAGTGAGGATGTAAAGATCATCACCAAAGGTGCAGTAAGCTCTTCCCTTGCTTCCTGTAGTAACCTAGGGTATATCCAGTCTGGCTTAGGAGATTTACCCATCCTCATGAGCACATCTTCCTTCTTAACATCAATGTGTTCGAGCATCAGTCTGTTTCACACTGTCCTCAGAAACATTAAGGTCCTGCTCAGTAAAGTACACTAAAGCAAAGTATTCATTAAGGACTTCCCCTACCTCCTCGAACTATAGGCACAAGTTCCCTCCACTATGCCTGATTGGCACTACCCTCACTCTGGCCATCCTCTTGTTCCTCACATAAGTGTACAATGCCTTAGTTTTCCTTAATTCTACCTGCTAAAACATTTTCACGTCCCCATCTAGCTCTCCTAAGTCCATTCTTCAGTTCCTTCCTGGCTACCTTGTGACCCTTTAGAGCTCTGTCTAATCATTGCCTCCTCAACCTTAAGTAAGCTTCCTTCTTCCTCTTGACTAGATGTTCCACATCCCTTGTCACTAAAGGTTCTTTCAACCTACCATCCTTCCTTGCCTCAGTGGGACAAATCTGTCCAGCACTATCAGCAAGTACTTCCTAAACAACCTCCACATTTCTGTGATGCATTCCCCTGAGAACATGTGTTCCCAATTTAGGCACCCCAGTTCCTGCCTAATAGCATTGCAATTCCCCCTCCTCTAATTAAACACTTTCCCATACAGTCTGCTCCTGTCCCTCTCCACGATTATAGTAAAGGTCAGAGAGTTGTGATTACTATCACTGAGATGCTTTTCCACCATGAGATCTAATACCTGGCATGGTTTATTGCCAAGCACCAATTCCAATATGGCATACCCTCTTGCCAGCCTATCTACATGTTAATAGAAGAAACCTTCCTGGACACCTGACAAAAACTGCTCCATCCAAATTATATTAACTAAGGAGGTTCCAATCAATATTAGGAAAGTTAAAGTCACCCATGACAACCCTGTTACTTCTGCACCTTTCCAAAACTTGCCTCCCAATCTGCTCCTCCACGTCTCCGTCGCTATTGGTGGCAGGTCTACAGAAAACTCCCAATAAAGTGACTGCCCCTATCCTGTTTCTGACTTCCACCCTTACTGACTCTGTAGACAAACCTTAGACGATCTCCTTTTCTGAAGGTGTGATGCTATCCCTGATGAGCAATCCCACTCCCCCACCTCTTTTACCACCACCACTCCCATTCCTTTAGAAACATCTAAACCCTCGAACATCCAATAATCATTCCTGCCCCTGTAATAACCAAGTCTTCATAATGGCCACAACATCTTAGCTCCAAGTACTGATCTTAAAGCATTGGCTTTAAGTTCTTCACCCTTATTCTTGATACTTCTTGCATTAAAACAGACACACTTCAACCTATCACACTGACCGCACCTTTGCCTATCAAGTGCCTATCCCTCGTGTTAGACTTTCTGCACACTGTATCTGGTTGTTCATGACCTACTCCATCCTCTGATCCGTAGGTCACATTCCAGACCCCTGCCAACCTAGTTTAAGCCCCCCCAAAGAGCTTTAGCAAACCAGCCGCCCAGGATATTTGTGCCCTGGAAGTTCAGGTGTAATCCATTCTTCTTGTACAGGTCCCACATTTCCAGAAGGTATCACAATAATCCAAATATCTGAAGCCCTCCCTACTACACCAGCTCTGCAGCCACGTCATCTGCACTAGCTCTCTATTCCTAGCCTCACTAGCACGTGGCATCAATAGCAATCCCTGAGATTACTATTCTGCCTGTCCTGCCTCCTAGCTTCCAACTTAACTCCCTATATTCCCTTTTCAGGTCCTCATCCCTTTGCCTACCTACGTCATTGGTACCAATTGTAGGAGTGGGAGGGGGAACTGAAGTGGTTGGCCACAGGCTGCAGGGTTGTTTGGTGCATACGTCCCAGAGATTTTCTCTGAAATGTTCTGTAGGTTGGCGTCCTGTTCCCCCGATAGAGATGAGAACACATCGAAAGCAATGGACACAGTAAATGAGGTGTTTGGATGTGCAGGAAAATCTCTGCCGGATGTGGAAGGTTCCTTTGGGGCCTTGAATGGAGGGGAGGGCGGAGGTGGAGGTATGGGCACAGATTTTACACCTTTTGCAGCAGCATGGCAAGGTGCAGGGGTGGGGGTGGGGACGAATGAGGGTAGATTGTTGGGGGACATGGACCCAACAAGGGAGTCGCTAAGGGAATGGTCCCTGCGGAATTCTGATAGGGATGGGGAGAGAAATAGATTTCTTGTGGTGGGGTCTGACTGTAGGTGGCAGAAATGGCAGAGGATAATGCGTTGTACCTGGAAATTGGTAGGATGCAAGGTGAGGCGGGGGGGGGGGGGTGGGCTTGTATCATTGTTGAGGTTGGAGGGATGGGGCTCAAAGGCAGAGGTGTGGAAAGTAGAGGAGATGCACTGGAGGGCATTACTGACAGCGTGGCAGAAGAAATTGCAGTCCTTGTTTCATAGGGCAGTTCAACCATATGGCTGTGGGTATGGAGATACATTCAGGCAAAACCAGGTAAAGAAGGCAGATCTCCCCTTCCTTAAAAGGGCATGAGTAAACCAGATTTATCTTTTTTATGCCAATCATTGATCATTGTCAAGCCATTATTGAAACTTGTGTTACACAGCTACTAACTGAACTTTACATTCAGCTGCTGCACTTGAATTCAAACTCATGGCCCCAAACCAATAGTGCATCGCTGGATTATTATACAGTAACATTAACACTATGCCACCATCTCAGCCTCATACTGGGGTCTCTTGAGGTGAGATGAATCACCCACTTAGCACTTCTGACTGAATTTGGTTATAAGTGTTTCAGGTTTGTCTTTTGTCAGCTATTGGCTCTCCCACCATTGAGGTTTGCGGTATTTACAGAGTCTACTCCTCCTGCTAGTTGTTTATCACCATCTCCATTCATTTTTGGATATGGCAAAACTAAAAAAATTTGACCTGACCCATTGATTGGGAAATTACTTAGCACTGTCTATCACAAGCTTTTTGTCATTTGTAAAAATGATGTGGATGTGAATATAGGAGGAATGATTAGTAAGTTTGCAAATGACATCAAAATTGGTGGTGTAGTGAACAGTAAAGAAGGTTACCTCAGAGTACAACTTGGACCAGATGGGCTGAGGAATGGCAGGAGTTTCATTTAGATACAATGTGACGTGCTGCATTCTGGTAAGGCAAGTCAGGGCAGGACTTCTACATTTAATGGTAGGGGCCTGGGGAGTGTGGGAAACAAAGAGACCTTAGGGTGCAGGTTCATAGTTCCTTGAAGGTGGAGTCACAAGTAGACAGGTAGTGAAAAAGGCATTTGGTATACTTCCCTTTATTGGTCAGTGCACTTTGTGTAGGAGTTAGGAGGTCATGTTGCAGGATATTGGTGAGGTCACTTTTGGAATAGTGTTTGCAATTCTGGTCTCTCTGCTATGGGAAAGATGATGTGAAACTTAAAAAGGTTCAGAAAAGATTTACAAAGTATATTGCTAGAGTTGGGGGGTTTGAACTACAACAAGGGCTGAATAGGCTAGGGCTATTTTCTTTGGAGCACTGGAGGCTGAGGGGCGACCTTCAAAGGTGTATAAAATCATAAGGGGCATTGCTAGGTGAATAGCCAAGATCTGCTTCCCATGATAGGGGATTCCAAAACTAGACGGCATGGGTTTAAGATGAGAGGGGAAAAATATAAAGGGGCAACATTTTCATCCATAGGGTGGTATGTGTATGAAATGAGTTGCCACAGAAAATGGTGGAGGATGGCACAATTATAACATTTAAGAGGGATCTAGATGGGTATATGAATAGAAAGGATTTAGGGGGGACATGGGCGAAGTGCAGGTAAATGGAACTAGATTAATTTAGGATATTTGATTGGCATGGACGAGTTGGTCTGAAGGATCTGTTCCTGCACTATAAACCACAATGACAAACTACTTCCACTGTTTTATTTGGTATTCCTAAATTGAACCTTCACAAGGATGATACCTCATTTTCAGATATCCAAAGATTCTGTACACTATATTGATGTGTATTTATATCCATTTGAAACATACATTGATTTTTGTTTCCTACACCCAGTGTTCATTACAGCAAAATTGGATAAAGCTGGGTTGCTTCAAATAAAATGTATGAAACATTGCAAATAGCAATAGATCTTTAAAAAAAATCTATGATAAAACGACCATTATAATGAACACAAGGTAAGCAAAAAGTAATAGGTTAAAACAGAAGCCTAAATTTTAGCAAATTGCCATGGCTTGGTACTACATCACCGCCTTGTGGATGGGGCTATATGGACAAACTACCCAGTGCTATTTTCCAATGTGCACTGGAAACTATCAAGATAGCCCAGTGTTGGCATTCAGTCAGAAAAGTAGCTCAAAAAGAAAACTCACCACTGACATTTTCACTTAAAATAAGATGAAACAGCTGAGCAAAAGCATCAACATCTTTGTGCAGCCAAATATCTGAGAGGCAGGCATCCATTTCCTTTATAAGCCAAGGCTCAAGAGAATTAACATCTTTTTCATTCTGTAAAATATAAAAGGAAGAAAATTGAGAATATAATTACAAAAGTACACCTATACATCCATAACAATATTTCAAACATCGAGCAAACCACATCTTTCAGATTTCAGAAATTCATCAACTAATTGTTGCTTGCTGAATCTCTATATACTCTCTGGCTCTAACTCATCTGTCGTAATCTTTCCCTCTGCATAAACAAACAGCTCAATTGGCTGGACAGCTGGTTTGCGATGCAGTGAGATATCAATAGTGTGGGTTCAATTCCTGTGCCAACTGAGGTTACTATAAAAGGACTCGCCTACTCACCTTTCCACTCATCTGAGGTGCGATGATCCACAGGTTAAACCACCACCACGACTCCCTGTCTCTCATTCTCTCTCTCGCGCGCTCTCTCTTTCTATAGAGTAATCCTATGGTCTGATAGGACTCTGGTGATTTTACCCTTTTTTTTTAAAAAAGGAATATACATTAACAGTGCCTGAACCATTTCCTCTTTGAAGGTAGCTCACTGTTCACCTATTGATTTTCACGTCAATCTTTAGTTCCAGCCTATCTGACCTAGTTCCATCCTTGCATCATCAAAGTCAGTTTTCCAACAATTGATCATTCATACTGTGGACTGACCAATGTCATTTTCCATCATCATCATTACTCTTATTAAGCAATGATCACTATCCCCCAAATGCTCCCCAACTGATTTAGGAGAAATGGCAGAAGATTGGAAAATTGCAAACATTATAGCCTTGCTCAAAAAAGGTTGAAAGGATAATCCCAACAATTATAAACCAGTAATAGAGTCATGCAGCAGAGAAACAGACCCTCCGCGTCCAACCAGTTCATGCCAAACATAATCCCAAACTAATCTAGTCCCAGCCGCCTGCTCCTAGCCCATATCCCTCCAAACCTTCTGGAATGAGATATTATGAGATTGAAGAGGTTGGTACCATTCTCCTTGGAGAGAAGACAGTTAAGAGAAAACATGAAAGAGATCATCAAAATCATTAGCAGGCTGAATAGATACAGAGAAGCTGTTCCCACTTATAAACAGAACAAGAATGAGATAGCATAGGTTTAAACTGACGTGGAAAAGGAGCAAAGGTAATGAGAAAAAAAAACTTTTTCACTCAGCGAATTGTTAGGGTATGGAATGCGCTATCTGGAAGTGTGATGGAGTAGTTCAACTGAGGTATTCAAAAAGGCACTGAATGATTATTTGGATAGAAACAATATGCAAGGGTATCAGAAAAAAAGCAGGAGATTGGCACCAGGCAATGATGATTATTTGAATAGCTGGAGCAGGCACAATGGGCTAAATGGCCTCCTTCAGCACCATAACAATTCTGTGATTCTATGTCACTTGATCTACTTAACCTACCTTATTCTCAAGAACCATATCTAGCAGTGTCTAATCTAGCTGATTAAAGACATATAACAGAGGGAAATTCAGCTAAACACAATTGAGGAATGCCTGTCCTTGCTGCCACTTACACTAGCCCCATCCCAGTTTATATAGATGAATAATTAAAGTCCCTCATTATAACTATGTTGTATACATTCTTCTGGAATTTCCTTGTAAATTTGTTTCTCGACATTCTTCCCATTAATTAGTGGTGTACAGATTACACAAAGCAATGTGATTGCACCCTTCTTATTCCTTAGCTGTGGCCAAATTGATTCTGTCCTAGGATCCTCTGAAACCATAATACATAAATGCAGAAATAGACCATTCAGCTCATTGACTAAGTTCTGCCATTCAATAAGATTATGGCTGATCTGACAATTCTCAACTCATCTCATCTTCTCCCCACAACCCTTGATTCCTTTACAGATGAAAAATCTAGGTCTATCTCAGCCTTGAACATATATAACACAACTCTCTGCAATAAAGAATCACACAGATTCACTACCTTCAGAAAAAAAATGCTTCATCTCTAAAGACACCATAGTTGACTCAAAATGTTAAAGGTTTTTCACTTTCCGCAGATGTTGCCAGACTGGTTGAGTTTCTCCAGTACTGTTTTTATTCCCATCTTTGCAGAAAACTCAAAAAGGGATCATGCTGTAAGGTTGAGTGAAATAGGGATTGATAGGAAGAGTGAGGGCAGTAACAAATTTAAAATATTATATATGAATGCATGAAGCATTAGAAATAAGATGGATGAGCTTGAGGCTCATTTGGAAATTGGCAGTTACGATGTTGTGGGGATAACGGAGACGTGGCTTCAAGTGGACAGGGCCTGGGAAAAGAACATTCAAGGCTATACGTGCTATCGTTAGGACAGACTGACTGGCAGAGGGGGTGGGGTGGCCCTGTTAGTAAGGAATGATATTCAGTTCCTTGCGCGGGAGGACCTAGAATCAAGGGATGTAGAGTCAGTATGGATAGAGCTGAGAAATTCTAAGGGTAGAAAGACCCTCTTGGGAGTTATCTACAGGCCCCCAAACAGTAGTCTGGATGTAGGGTGAAAGTTGAATAAGGAGCTGAAATTGGCCTGTTGCAAAGATATTACTATAATTGTTATGGGGGATTTCAACATGCAGGTAGACTGGGAGAATCAGGATGGTACTGCACCCCAAGAAAGGGAGTTTGGGGAGTGCCTCCGAGATGGATTCTCAGAACAGCTGATGCTGGAGCCTACCAGGGAGAAGGCAATTCTGGATCTGGTGTTGTGCAACGAACTGGATTTGATCAGGGACTTCGAAGTGAAGGAGACATTAGGAGGTAGTAACCATAATACAATAAGCTTTAATCTGCAATTTGAAAGGGAGAGGGTACACTCGGAAGTGACAATATTTCAGTTGAATAAAGGGAACTATGGAGCTATGAGGGAGGAGCTGGCCAAAGTTCAATGGTGCAATATCTTAGCAGGGATGACAGTGGAGCAACAATGGCAGGTATTTCTGGGTATAATGCAGAAGATGCAGGATCAGTTCATTCCAAAAAGGAAGAAAGATGCTAAGAAGAGGCAGGGGGCTGACAAGGGAAATTAAGAAACATATAAAGTCAAAAAAGAGAAAAAGTATAACATAGTAAAGATGAGCGGGAAAACGGAGGACTGGGAAGCTTTTAAAGAACAACAGAGGATAACTAAGAAGGAAATACACAGAGAAAAAATGAGATACGAAGGTAAACTAGCCAAAAATATAAAGGAGGATAGTAAAAGCTTTTTTAGGTATGTGAAAGGAAAAAAAATGGGGCCTTGAAGACAGAAACGGGTGAATATATTACAGGGAACAAAGAAATGGCAGAAGAGTTGAATTGGTATTTCAGATTGGTGTTCACTGGGGAAGACACAAGCAATCTCCCTGAGGTAATAATGGCGGAAGGACCTGAACTGAAGGGAATTTATATTTGCCAGGAATTGGTGTTGGAGAGACGGTTAGGTCTGAAGGCTGATAAGTCCCCGGGACCTGATGGTCTACATCCCAGGGTACTGAAGGTGGCGGCTCGAGAAATCGTGAATGCATTGGTGATCATTTTCCAATGTTCTATAGATTCAGGATCAGTTCCTGCTGATTGGAGGGTGGCTAATGTTGTCCCACGTTTTAAGAAAGGAGGGAGAGAGAAAGCAGGGAATTATAGACCAGTTAGTCCGACCTCAGTGGTGGGAAAGATGCTGGAGTCAATTATAAAGAATGAAATTATGACACATCTGGATAGCAGTAACAGGATAGGTAAGAGTCAGCATGGATTTAGGAAGGGGAAATAATGCTTGACTAATCTTCTGGAATTTTTTGAGGATGTAACTCTGAAGATAGACAAGGGAGATCCAGTGGATGTAGTGTACCTGGACTTTCAGAAAGCCTTTGATTAAGTCCCACATAGGAGGTTAGTGAGCAAAATTAGGGTGCATGGTATTAGGGGCAAAATACTGACTTGGATTGAAAATTGGTTGGCTGACAGGAAACAAAGAGTAGCGATAAACAGCTCCCTTTCGGAATGGCAGGCGGTGACCAGTGGGGTACCGCAGGGATCAGTGCTGGGACTGCAGCTTTTTACAATATACATTAATGATATAGATGATGGTATTAAAAGTAATATTAGCAAATTTGTTGATGATACAAAGCTGGGTGGCAGGGTGAAATGTGAGGAGGATGGTAGGAGATTACAGGGTGACCTGGACAGGCTAGGTGAGTGGACAGATGCATGGCAGATGCAGTTTAATGTGGATAAGTGTATGGTTATCCACTTTGGTGGCAAGAACAGGAAGGCAGATTACTACCTAAATGGAGTCAAGTTAGGTAGAGGGGCAGTACAACGAGATCTAGGTGTTCTTGTACATCAGTCAATGAAAGCAAGCATGCAGGTACAGCAGGCAGTGAATAAAGATAATAGGATGCTGGCCTTCATAACAAGAGGGATTGAATATAGAAGCAAAGAGGTTCTTCTGGCAAGACCGCACCCGGAATATTGTGTGCAATTTTGGTCTCCAAATTTGAGGAAAGACATTCTGGCTATTGAGGGAGTGCAGCGTAGGTTCATGAGGTCAATTCCCGGAATGGCGGGGCTGTCTTACGTTGAAAGATTGGAGCGACTGGGCTTGTATACGCTTGAATTTAGAAGGCTGAGAGGGGATCTCATTGAGACATATAAGATTATTAAAGGATTGGACACTCTGGAGGCAGGAAACATGTTTCCGCTGATGGGTGAGTCCCGAACCAGAGGACACAGTTTAAAAATAAGGGGTAGGCCATTTAGAACAGAGTTGAGGAGAAACTTCTTCACCAGAGAGTGGTGGATGTGTGGAATGCTCTGCCTCAGAAGGCTGTGGAGGCCAAGTCTCTGGATACTTTCAAGAAAGAGATGGATAGAGCTCTTAAGGATAGTGGAATCAAGGGTTATGGGGATAAGGCAGGAACAGGATACTGATTGAGGATGATCAGCCATGATCATAATGAATAGTGGTGCTGGCTCGAAGGGCAGAATGGCCTACTCCTGCACCTACTGTCTATTCTGTTAAGTTAGCGATGCCTTATTCTGGGAGGAACAAAGCGTTTCATTGTACTTGGCAGCATGGTGGCTCAGTGGTTAGTACTGCTGCCTCACAGCACCAGGGACCAAGGTTTGATTCTCATCTCAGGCGACTGTCTGTATGGAGTTTGCACATTCTCCCAGTGTTTGCGCGGGTTTCCTTGGAGTGCTCCGGTTTCCTCCCACAATCCAAAGATGTGCAGGCTAGGTAAGCTGGCCATGCTAAATTGCCCATAGTGTTAGGCGCATTAGTCAGGGGTAAATATAGGGGAGAGGAATGGGTCTGGGTGGGTTACTCTTTGGAGGGTTGGTGCGGACTTGTTGGGCCAAATGGCCTGTTTCCATACTGTAGGGAATCTAATCTAATAACAATAAATAAATCAAATCAAATGCTATCTGATCCTAGACTATCAAAACATCATACAGTACAAAACAGGCCCTTTGGACCATCAAGTTTGCATTAACAAAACAAAAAAAACTGCTCTAAGTCTACACTACTCCCCCTTTCCAGCACTTGGCCCATGCCATCAAGGTTATAACAATTCAAGTACTCATCCAAGAACTTTTCAGAAGTTCAGGTTTTTCATCTCAACCACCCTCTAGGAACTGCGCTCCAGATGCCCACCACCCTCTAGGTAAAAAAGGCTTTCCTTAAATTTCCTCTACATCTTTCTCCTTAAAATCATTTACTCTTCAACTAAGGGAAACAGTTTTTTCCTATCAACCTTTTCCATACCCCTTATAATCTTTTACACCTCAATCAGGTCCTCTGCATTCTCTGCTCGAAAGAAAACACAAACTTATGCATAGCTAGACTGTTCCATCCTTGTCAATCTCCTTTGCATCCCCTCCAATGCCATCACATCCTTCCTACTGTGCTGTGACCAGAACTGCATACAGTAATCCACCTATGGCCTAACCAAAATCCTGTACAGCTCCACATAACGTGCCTACTCTTAGAATCTTTGCCACACTGATAAAAGCAAGAATCCTATATGCCTTTGTAACTATTTTATTAACCTGCCCTGCCACCTTCAGGGATCTATGAACAAGCACGCAAAATTCCTTTGTTCCTCTGAATGTGCTAGTCTCCTGGCAGTCATCGAGTACTCCCTTGTCTCCTTCCTTCTTCCATGCATCACCTCATACTTTTCAGGGTTAAATTCAGGGCAATACATTATAGCACCAGGGCCCCAGATTCAATTCTAGTCTTGCGTGGCTGTCTGTGTGGAGTTTGCAGATTATCCCAGTGTTTGTGTGGGTTCCTACCAGGTGTTCTGGTTTCCTCCCACAATCCAAAGGTTGAGTGGACTGGCCGTGCTAAATTGTCTGTAGTGTCCAGGGATGTGCAGATTAGGTGGACTAGCCATGGTAAACATGGGGTTATAGGGATAAGCAGGGGTGTCTGGGTGCAATGCTCTTTGGAAAGTGGGTGCAGACTCAATGCGCCAAATGGCCTTGTTACGCATTGTACAGATTCCATAATTTCCATCTGCCCTATTGACCAAACTGTCTATGTCTACCTAGAACTTAAGATCCTCTTCCTAACGGTCAACTATTTGGCCAATCTTTGCGCCTTCTGTAAACTTATCTGCCCTCACTGCCTCCAGCCTACCCAAAAGTCTTTCCTTCTGTTATATGTACACATCATAAACAATAAAGGACCCAGGACTGATCCCAGTGCTATGTGACCAGACACGCCCCTCCTGTCACCCAAACAGCCTTCTCAGTCCACTCTCAGTCTTTTACTGTTAATTTTGGTCCCAATTTAACAAGTTATTCTGTATTCCATTTATTATCTTTATCATTCTCTCATTTGGGACAGAGATTTCAGCAAAGCTTTTAACTATGTAAACCACATCAACTGCACTACCCTCATTTACACACGTGGTTCCTCCTCAAAAAGTTCCATCAAATTTGTTATGCATGACCTCCCTCTGCCAAAGGCATGCTGATTATCCTTGATCAGACCTTCTCTTCAACTGCAGATTACGTCTTTCATTTAGATTTATCTCATCATTTCCCTACCACGAGGAGACTCATTGGTCTACAATTCTCTGCTTTCACTCTGCCACTCTTCCTGAGAAGTGGAATCATTTAAGCTGATCCAGTCCTTGGGCACATCCCGTGGCCAAAGAGGAATTAATAATCTGGGTCAGAACCCTTGGAATTTCCTCCCTTGCCTCTCACAAAAGCCTAGTATATAACTCATCCAGACCCTGAGATTTGTTCACTTCTTAAGTCTGACAAAACCTCCAATTCTTCCTCACTCCTTATGTCAATCTGCCCAAGATCATCTCAGTCCCTCTTCCCAAATTCTGTACCTACATCCTTCGTCCCCAAAGTGAAGACAGGAATGAATTATTTATTTTAAAACCCTAACATCCACCGACTCCACCTACAGATTGTTCCCCTTTGTCTCTAATGGGCCCTACTCTTTTCCTAGTTGTCCTTGCCCTCTTAATAAATGGAAGTTCATCTTGGAATTCTCCCTAATCCTACCCTCTGAATTTGTTGCTCCTAAAATGGAATTCGCCAATTCCACTTTGAACACCCTCCCCACGTTCTGCTGTAGATTTATTCAGAGGTAGCTATTCCTAATTTTCTTTAGCCAGATCCTGCCTGATTTTAATAAAATCAGCCTTCCCCCAAAACAACTTTGCTTGTAGGCCACCTTTTCCATAACAAACCTAAAACATACAGTTATAGTCGCTTTCTGTCACCCCACTGCCACCTCAAGCATCTGCCGAGCTTTGTTCCCAGAATTAGGTCCAGCACTGTTGATTCCCTCATTGGACCTTCTTCATGTAGATATAAAAAGCACTCCTGAGTACATTTCAAGAAATCTGCTCACACCCGATCTCCCCCAAACCTTTACACTATGACTAACCCAATTAATATTGGGGAAAACCTCCAATTGAAGTCTCTTAATTTTATTACCCCATTATTGTTTTTACATACCTCAGTGAATTGGCCACATATCTGCTCCTCTAGTTCCCACTGACTGTTTCTGGGTCTATAACACATTCTCAGCAGTATATATGCCCCTTTTTATCCCTAAGCTTCGTTAACAAAGCCTGATTTGAAGGCCATTCCAAGATATCACACTTCCTTAATGTAATAAACTGACTCCTTAATTAATACACAATACTACCACCACTTTTACACCTTCCTCTGTCCTGCCTAAAGATCTTACATTCCAGAATGTTGAGTTGATAGTTGCCATTCCTATACCTCCCTCAATCATTATGTGGCTGGACACTGTAGCACATGCATGAGGCTGAGAGTTCCATTGATAGCATGCTTAGAGAGGTGGTCACAATGCACCTCTCTAAACAACAAAATTGCAAATCCACACCTTAACCCTTCTGTTTCATCTATAACACTCTTAATATTAAAAGTACAGGTCGTTCAGCTTAACATGTGTTTCGTCAATGCAAATTCACTGTGATGTAACTGACGAATGGGGATGCTGTTTCTAAAGCGCAAACTTTTAAACTTGTGTGGACTACAGTGCAATTGCATCACCAACACTAACTGTTATTTATATTACGGGATTTTTGTATAGCATGGGGTCCCACAGGAACATGACTATTGCGCTATAGAAGAAATGACTGTAGAGGTCAGTCTTGCCTTACTCCCATGACTCAACATGGCTGAACAATCTCTGCCTTCCTTCAAGAAAGTATGCAGTGTCCCGATTATACTAATATTCTTTGTTCTGTCCCTCTGCCGAAATAATTTAAATTCCTTCCAATAGCACAAGCAAACAAGGAAGTTGGTTCTGTCCTTCCCCAGAAACTGTTCCAGTGATCCAGGAATCTAAAACCCTGCATCAACTTTTCAGCCACAAATGTATCTGTCCCATTCTCCTATTTCTGTACTCACTAGCAAATGGAATGGGAGTAATCCAGATTACAATCTTTGAATTACTTTTCTTTAATCTAGCTTCCTAAATTTTTGATTCAAGACATCATCCCTCATTGTACATATATTGTTAGTATCAATGTGTATCATGGCCTGTCATATCACCCTCCCCTTCAGGATACCCTGCAGTTGTCCAGTGACATCCCTCACCTTGACAACATTCGGTCATTACATCTGTGGTCACAGAAACACCTGTCTGCCCCTAATTAATCCCCTATCTCCTCTGCTTTCACCTTCCTCCTTTCCAGTATGGTTATACATTGAAGAACCAGCTCCCTCATTAGCTTCCAAATTGGAAAACTAATTTGTGAGTGGGTCACCAATGGCCTCCTGCCTGACTCTCTTTTACTGCATAGTGGTCACCCCATTCCTTTCTTTCCTCTAGTCTTGAGCTGCATTGTGACCACTTCTCTAAACATGCTACCCATGGGACTCCTAGCTTCATGGATGTGTGACAGTGTGTCCAGCCAAAACAGGGCTCAAGTTTCTGAAGTTGGGAGCACTTCCTGCACATGTAATCATACAGTCCTATGACAGGTCATACATTCCACTCAGTTGACCTCACCTGACTTAATCTTGAAGTTAAGGTACTTGCCAACCTTTCTAATTACTTAAAGGTATTCCCTTTAATTTAACTTCAGTCTTTTTCTCTTATGCTGACTTTTACTTACCCCTGGTACTTCTCAGGTAATCTCTTAATAATTCCTGGTTTGTAGGACATTATCTGCGACTGATCTGTGAAGGTAGTGAGGAAAACAAGACAGCAAGAAAACTAAAAGACTTCTCTCTCCCACATCAGGTAATTCCTACACTTACCAAACCGTCACTCTGCTCACAACTGGTTGCACAGAGGCTTATTTAATGCTCTTTACCTCAACTGGTTTGAACTACAGTAACTATTCAAATAGCTATTCAAACTACAGCAGGCCCACATAATAGGAGTGATTGTTTTAGGACTGAGGAGAGTAAAAACAGACTTAGTTAACTATCTACCCTAGCAGCAATTAGTAAAAGATTTTAGGGAAGAGATTACTTTTTAGGATCCCACACTTACCAAACTGCCACACCTCACTCACTGCTGGTTGCATACTGCTTCACAAGCTAAAGCAACCTTTCCACGTCAATCCTCTTAAATGCACAAAGAATCTACATTTCAATAAGGTCACCTTTCAATCTTCTGATCTCCAATGAGTACAGAATTAACCTACTTAACCTGTGCTTATGTGAAAATCCTTCCATGCCCAGGACCAATCGAGCGAACTTTGTCTGGGTTGCCTCCAATGTCAGTGCATTTTTCCTTAGATAAAGGAACCAAAATGTGGTCTAACTAATGTCTTGAATAGTTTTAGCAAGACTTTCTTATTTTTATACTTCATCGCCTTTTAAATAAAGGCCAACATTTCACCTACCGTTACCTGCTGAATTTGCACACTAGCTTTTTATGATTTATACACATGGGCTCCCAAATCCCTCTGTGCTGTAGATTTCTGTAGTGCTACAATATCCTTCTAATAGGATGTATCCTATTAGGTCCAAGAAACTTAGCAGTCACCCTCCTCCTCTTGCTAAGCCTAGTTCTCCTTAATCAAAAACACTATGCTTCTTCCTTTTTCGCTTTCCTATCATTCCTAAACACCTTATCCTTTATGATACTACAGTAGATTAAATGTTTTTGAATACATCCCATAAATCTTCTGTAATGTTTCACAATCTAATTTATTGTGTCTGCGTCATACAGCACGGAAACAGATCTTTTGGTCCAATCACTTCATGCCAACCATAATCCCAAACTAAACTAGCCCCTTCTGCCTGCACTTGGCCCGTATTCCTTCAAACGTTACTTATTCATATACATATCCAAATGTCTTTTAAATGTTGTAACTGTACCCACTTCCTCTGGAAGTTCATTCCACACATGAACCACACTGTCCAAAAAAAACACTTCCTCTGGAAGTTCATTCCACACATGAACCACACTGTCCAAAAAGAAAAAAATTACAATTGCCCCTCAGGTCCCCTTTAAATCTTCTTCCTCTCACCTTAAAAATATGCCCCCAGCCTTGAAATTGCACACGCTAGGGAAAAGACACCTGCCATTCACCTCATCTATACCCCTCATTATATTATAAACTTCTATAATATCACCTTTCAATCTCCGATACTCCAGTGAAAAAGGTCCCAGCCTATCCGGCCTCTCCTTAAAATATAAACCCTCCAAGTCCCAGCAACACCCTAGCAAATTACTTCTGGACCTCTCCAGCTTAATATCCTTCTTATAACAGAGGACCAGAACTGGACCCAATACTCCAGAAGAGGCCTCGCCAACATCCTGTAAAACCTCAACATGCTGTCCCAACTTCTATATTAAGATCTGAGTGATCTATCTAGTCACATATTGAAATCAGCATCACATCAATCTAGAATCTTAGTCCCAGTTACTCCTTTTCAAATAGAAAATTGAACACAATCATACAATTGTTATTAAATGTTCATTCACAAGGGAAACAGATTCTGGGTTATCCAAAATGAAGGACAGGAAAACTTTGTGCTGCAAGAGCTGCTCCTTTAAGGTATTTTCAGTGTTAAAGCTGATTTCTTCGAATTAGGATCAGTAATTACTGTTTCATAAGCTGTTGAATTGTTTTGGAACTTTGGGGAAAAGATATCAAAACAATGACACTTTTGAAAAAAGAGGAAGTGACAGTGACCAGATGGGAAGCGATTCAAACAGAGAAAGAAACCTACACTGCTGTCTGACCCAGCAGCGATTCTGCACAGCTAATGCATCTACTGTTTGATTTCAAGTATCTCTAGACATCGGAGTTCGTCGAGGAGAAATTAACAAACAAACTTCACAGCTGACCTTGGAGGATCTTGTGGGAGAGCTAACAACAGGGGAGCAGCTAAGTGGCTTTTTAAAGTGCAACCTTACTGCTTATTTTGTAAAACTACAACAGTGAGTAAAGCAAGTTCTTTTTTGATGATATGTTTTACTGAGATCTGTCTCTTGATTAAACATTAAAAATATAAAACATAAATACTAAGTTAGTCTGGAGCAGTCTTTTTTAGAGCAGTAAGACTGTGCTATTTTCTAGGTCTGTAGATAGTTAAGGTACAAAGATGCTCTTCCTGTCAGATGATGGACATTAGGCAGTTTCCATGTTACTGATGATTATGTTTGCAGGAAGCATGTTTGGTTGTGAATCCTATTGGATCACATGGATCGGTTGGCACAGAAGTTAGAGGCAACGAGGAATTTACAGAAGCTAGGGGGTGTGATGGATGACTGCTGTAGGAAGGGAGAAAAACCCACAGATACAGGCAGGTTACCGCCAGGAAATAGAGGCAGGTGCTGCAGGAGTCTCCTGTGGCTATCCCCATCTCAATCAAGCATGCAGGTTTGGAAAATGTAGGGGTTGATGGACTGTCAGGGGAATGTAGCATGAACAGCCAATTTAACTAAGAGTATGTCAGGTTCCAAATGATTGATTGTATTAGGGACTGTCTAGTCAGAGGCACAGACAGACATTTCTGCAGCTGACAGCAAGAAATCAATGGTGTGTTGCCTTCCCGGTGCCAGGATCAAGGATATCTCAGAGAAGATGCAGAATATTCTCGAAGGGTAGGGGACCTTGTGCACATTGGAACTAAAGACATTAGAGGAGAAAAGGATGGAATTCTGAGGAGGGAATATAGGAAGTTAGACAGGAATTTAAAAAAAAAGGTCCTCAAGGATATAATATCTGGATTATTTCTGGTGCTACGAGCTAGTGAGGGCAGGAATAGGAGGATGGTGCAAATGTATGCACGGCTGAGGTGCTGGTGCAGGGGAGAAGGGTTCACATTTTTGGATCAGTGGAATTTCTTCTGGGGTAGAAGTGACCTGTATAAGGTCAGATTGCACCCAAATTGGAAGGAAACTAATATACTGACAGAAAGATTTGCTAGAGCTGTTGGGGAGAATTTAAAATGGTGTTAATGGCGGTGGCTGTGGTGGGGGACCAGGAACCAAGGAGACAGTGAGGAAAGTCCTCAGCCTGAGACTTGTAGAGTTGGGAAAAGGTGCAAGTCAAACAGTCAGGGCAGGCAGGAACAAAGTAAAGCAGAGAGCAATGTACGACTGATATTAAACTGCATTAATTTCAATGCAAGAGGCCTAACAAGCAAGGCAGATGAACCTAAAACACGGTTAGGAACATGAGGCTGGGAATATCACAGCAATTAGACGTGGCTCAGGGATGGACTGGACTAGCAGCTTAATGTTCCACGGTATAAATACTATGGGAAGGATAGAAAAAGGAGGAGGAGAGAGAGGAGGGGGAGTGGCATTTTTGATTGGAGATAACATTATGACTGTACTTAGGGAGAATATTTCTGGGAATATGTCCAGGGACGTTATTTGGGTGGAACTGAGAAATAAGAAAGGGATGATCACCTTATCGGGATTGTACTATAGATCCCCCAACCAGTCAATGGGAAATTGAGAAACAAACTTGTAAGGAGATCTCAGTTATCTGTAAAAATAATAGGGTGATTATACTGGGAGAATTTTAACTTTCTAACATAGACAGGGACTGCCAAAATGTTAAAGGCTTGAATAGAGAGGAATTTGTTAGGTGTGTACAGAAAGTTTTCTGATTCAGTATGTGGATGTACCTACTAGACAAGGTGCAAAACTTGACCTACTCTTGGGAAATAAGGCAGGGCAGGTGACTGAGGTGTGGGAAGCCTGGAAGCACTATGGGGTGTAGGGCCAGTGACCATAACTCTATTTGTTTTAAAGTAGTGATGGAAAAGGATAGACTGGATCTGAAAGTTAAAGTTCTAAATTGGAGGAAGGCCACTTTTGATGGTATTAAGCAAGAACTTTCAAAACTTGATTAGGGGTGGATGTTTTCAAGTAAGGGGTGGCTGGAAAATGGGCAGTCTTCTAAAATGAGATACCCAGAGTTCAGGCACAGTATGTTCCGGTTTGGATGAAGGGCAAGGTTTGTAGGTGTATGGAATGCTGGAGGACTAGAGAAATGGAGATTTTAGTTAAGAATAAGAAATCATATGTCACTTGTAATCAGCAGAGATCGAGTGAATCCTAAGAAGGGTATAAAGGCAGTACGTGTACATGCAAGAGGGAAATCAGGAGGACAAAAACAGGACAGGAGATAGCCTTGGCATATAAGGTTAAGGAGAATCCAAAGAGATTTTATAAATACACTAAGATCAAAAGGGTGGCTAGGGAGAGAATAGAACCCCTTAAAGATCAGCAAGGCCACCTATGTGTGGAACCGTAGGAAATGGGGGAGATACTAAATGAGTATTTTGCATCAGTGTTTGTCGTGGAGGAGGATATGGAAGTTACAGAATGTGGGGAAATAGCGACATCCTAAAAAAAATGTCCATATTGCAAAAGTGGTGGTATTGGACAGTTTAAAACGCATAACTCTGGGAGCTAGGGAAGTGATTGTTGGATTCTTGCTGAGATACTTCTTTCATTGATAGCCACAGGTGAGATGCTAGAAGATTGAAGGTTGGCTAATATGGTGCCACTATTTAAGAAAGGTGTAAGGAAAAGCCAGGGACCTACAGACCAGTGAGCCTGATATCAGTGGTGAACAAGTGGGTTGGAAGGAATCCTGAGGGACAGGATTTACATGCATTTGGGAAAGCAAGGATTGATTAAGGATGGTCAACATGGTTGTGTGTGTGGGAAATGGTGTCTCACTAACTTGATTGACTTTTTTTGATTAGGGCAGAGCAGTGGACATGATCTACGTGGACTTCAGTAAGGCATTTGACAAGGTTCCCCATGGGAGATTGGTTAGCAAGGTTAGATCTCATGGAACACAGAGAGAACTAGCCATTTGGATACAGAACTAGTTTGACGGTAGAAGACAGAGGATGGTGATGAAGGGTTGCTTTAAAAACTGGAGGCCTATGACCAGTGGTGTGCCACAGGAATTGGTGTGGGTCCACTGTTTTTCATCATTTATATAAATGATTTGGATAGGAACACAGGAGGTATGGTTAGTAAGTTTGTAGATGACACCAAAATCGGAGTTGCAGTGGATAGCAAAGAAGGTTACCTCAGATTACAACAGGATCTTGATCAGATGGGCCAATGGGCAGAGAGTGGCAGATGAAGTTTAATTTAGATAAGTGTGTGGTGCTGCATTTTGGAAAGGCAAATCAGTACTTATGTACTTAATGGTAAGGTCCTGGAGAGTGTTACTGAACAAAAAGACCTTGGAGTGCAGGTTCACAGCTCCTTGAAAGTGGAGTCGCAGGTAGATAACTTAGTTTGTCATTATTGGTCAGTGCATTGAATATAGGAATTGGGTGGTTATGTTCAGGCTGTACAGGACATTGGTTAGACCAGATTTGGAATATTGCGTGCGATAGGAATACTTTCTGTCGCATCCTCCTATAGGAAGGATATTGTGAAATTTGAGAAGTGTTTAGAAAAAACAAGCTTTGCAAGTTGCCAAGGTTCAAGCTATAGGTAGAGGCTGAATAGATGTTTTTTTTTTCTCTGGAGCACTGGGGGTTGAGAGATGACCTCATACAGGTTTATAAATCATGAAGAGTATGATAGGGTAAATCGATAAGGTCTTTTCCCCAGGATACGGGAATCCACAATTAGAGGACATCGATTTAAGGTGAGAGGGGAAAGATTAAAAAGGGAATTAAGTAGCAAATTTTTCATGCAGACAGTGTTGTATATATGGAATGAGTTGCCAGAAGAAGTGGTGGAGGCTGGTATAATTACAAAATTTAAGAGGCATCTAGAGGAGTACATGAATAGAAAGGACTAAGATGATATGGGCCAAATTACCATAAGCTACCTTTTAATTTGCCTACTTATTAAGAAGTCTCTCAGAAAATCAAATACCGAAATAATGGGACTAGATTTACCTAGGACATCTGATCACAAAGGACGAATTGGACTAAAGAGTCTGTTGCATGCTATATATTTCTATGACCATTTGGCTGTTAACTCATCCTAACTTTAATTCTAAAATAGCTTATCCTCTCGTTTGCTCTGGGTGTTGAACCGCCTGCACATTTGAAGGCAGATCAACATAAAAGCCAATAAGATTCATACACACTGACTATTTACACATCCTGCCCCCTTTGCAACTTTACCAGTGATAGGATGATGCAGGGTATGTTGAGCAACCTACTCGCTAGCCAATCAAGTAGCCCTTAAGAAGCCATTATGCCCAAATAAGCATATCATTTCTCTACTGCTGCAATTTGAACAACAATCAGGGAAGTGTTTCCTAGCCCACCCAGGTGTGGGAAACCAATCTATCCTGTATTGTAAACATCAGCACTTTAGTAATTGTTGATGAATTGAAGGAATCAGCCATAACTATCTGGAGTAAACTCAAAAGGGACAAGGGCAAAACTGTTTTAAAGGAATTAAAAGCAACATGATAATTAGCCATCCCTGGGAAGGAGTTGAAACAAGTTTTTTCCCCTGGGAGAGAGGCGCTAATAGCCACTTGATAACCTGCTGCCTCATGGCAAATGGGCAATTAAGACAGCCTGTCCTCAGGTAAAGGGGCTAATTGCAGGAAAGGTTGTGGCTTCAGTCAACGCCAAATGTAACCAAAAACATTCTGATAAGACAAGCTGCAGACTTGATGATTCCAAAGGAGTAGTCAATATTTTGGATGAAAGCATCTAAAAGGATTGTTAATGTCACATCACAAACTTCAAAGAGGAAAAATTGTTCAAGAATTCAACTCCATAATTCTTCAGCAGGACTTCAACAACAACACTGCACAAGGATCAAACCCCAGACATCCAAAGACGGACACTTGGTAGGAATCTTAGCTAAATTACACAATTAATTAGGTAATAGCCAAGTTGTGAGGCTTAACTTATTAACTTAAGGAGGTCTGATTTTGGTTGCTACATGCAAAAAAGTTTCAATCATTGTTTCAGTATTTCATTGTTTGAGAGATTTCTTAATAAGTAGTCAAATTAAAAAGGTAACTTGTGGTAATTTACACGCAATAACCCTATTTCTTCACCAACCAGAAATTCGCCTCCACTCCACCACTGTCCTGGCCTACTAGAGTGCTCTCAGCAAGATTTGCCTCAGGTTCTAGCCCCAGCACAGCATGCTTCCTTTGAGCCTTGTTGCGGTAAGGGGATAAAGGGTTATGCTGAGAACACAGGAGAATGGGGTTGAGAAACATATCAAAGATCGAATGGCAGGGCAGACTCAATGGGCTGAATGGCCCAATTCTGCTCCTATACTTCATGGTACTTCTAACCCATTGACTTAGAAAAATGCAATAACCAAGTAGGTCACCATCATGGAGTACACCCCTTCTATGGGCAGGCTATAACCACAGCTGTGGTCAGGTAAGCGAGAAGAGCCTCAAATCCTGCTAGGAATGCTGGCCACATTGGCCTGACATCAGGAGTCCACCCCCAGGTAGTTCTTGCAAGGTAAGCAAATTTACTGGAAAATCCTAGGAGCACTCTGGTAATATGCATTGTCCTTAGTTAACTATCACTTGTTTGGATTCAGGTAACCCTGCAAATTCACATCCAGTCTCAGGAAAATGGCCAAGATAAACCAGCACAGCAGTCAGCAGTACTAACTTTCCTTTCCTGCTTCGCTTTGTATATTAGGGTACAAAGTCCTGACAATAAGACTTTGTTAGATAGCTTGCAGAGTCAACAGGAATTCTCGGGAATATTCCTTGAATTGGAAACAGATTTTCTCTTGCTTTTCACGAGCAATTCATGGAGAGTCAATTGTGTACTTGGTGACACCATAGGGTGAGTCTAATGGCTAGTTTCATGCTTTCTGTGGGGTTTTTCTTGACCAAATGCAATACTGATATAAATGAAACAAAAATGAACACTTAACCAGAAGTTTGAACAAATCACAATCTCTACTGATGGCACAAGATGTTGACATTATGAAGAAAATAAATTAGTTACCCCATCCTGCAGGAGTAACAATTTTTAGATTACTATGAATATAATCTGTGGATTGAACCACATGCTCTTGAAACTAAATGTAAAATGGTCAATGTGGGCAGAACAGCAGGAAAATAGGAATAATTTCAAAAAGAAATTGTCAAATTACCAACTGACTGAAAACACTGTCTCCGCCATCATCGAGCAAATCATTTTCTGCAGTCAGGCTCGGGATAAATCTTTGCCTTTGATATTCGGATCTGCTGGCACTGCTGGTCTCCTTAGCTTTATACCACTCATTTAAGTTTGTTTGCTGTTTTTCCTCTGAGAAGGTAGAACATAAATTATTCTTAGCTCATGAATTAGTTTTTCTAAGTACTGCTTAAGGTTAACATTCCTGAAACATGTTACATTACATTATCAGGTTAAAATCTTACCAAAAAAGGGCTGTTCCTGTTACTGGATCATTATTAGCTTTGTTTTTAAATCCAGGAGTCAGGAAGCAACGGTGATATTAGATGTATTTGAACTTACCTCGTTGTTTCTCTTTTTTATACTTTAACATTTCTTTGTTTGTATATCCAGTTGTACGCAAGATGTCCTCTAAAAAGAGTTCTTTTACTTCAAATGGTCTCCCCTGAACTTGATAGAAAGGGACCAAATATTAAAAATCTGTATTTGAATTTTCTCAGATTGTACTCTTGATCCAATCTACAAGTTTAAATTGTCCACTACAACCAAGAGCTTTAAAAAAAACCTTGTCAGTTCTGGTACACAATTACAAGTCCTTTTATGCCATTAACTATTCTTTCAGTGTTACAATCCCAGCTGGTGTTATTACCGGTATTTCTTATTCTGAAACCTGGTTTGGTAGATCACATCTGATTTTCTTTTTTGTTATGACAAAGTAATCTTCCACTGAAATATAAGCAATGTTGAAGATTTCATTTTACCAATAAATTAGTAGTTTATGAAACAAGTGAAATGAAAAATTAGAATAGACTGTTTATATATAACACACCTTTAAATATTTTGAAACACATGGTGAAATATAACTGCATTAATCCCCCCCAAAAAAGCCTTTACATCTCCCAAAAACCCCCCTTTAAATACTGAAGAGGACAATGGTCTTCTCCAACACCGCCATAGGCTCAAGTTGACAATGCTTTCAACTTCCATTCTGGAAAATCTATTAGCCTTTTCCTGGAGTTTTTACCATCCTGAGCTTAAATGTCCTCAGCTTCAAATGACCTCTTCAGGGTTTTATCCTGGTCTGGAACTATTACTAAACATCTTACTTGAATGTAACCTATTTTTACCATCTTCTCCTTTTCTCAGGAAAATGTTTTAGATATCCATAATCATTCAAGAGTTCTGCAGAATTGCCTCAAACTGAAAAAAGTTTTTTTTTAAATCAGAAGGTATGTTTTCCAAAATCTTAAAAAAAACAATTTCATAAACTTCCATCAGAATGCATAGCTCACTTATGAATTTTCCTAATGTAAATAAAAACCCATTAGTCCTGCAAAACTATTTCCCTCAAATATTTTTAAAGATATCACTATGGCTGCTGAAATTCTTACAAGTTAATAATTAAGCCCATCAGACACAGAAAATAGCCAATAATTCAAAATCAAACTTAAATAAAAGATCCTAAAATATATGTAAATCTCATACCCTACAAGATCAAGTAACTTGCTCCAGAGATTCAAGCAACTTCAATAACTATTATTTGGGTACACTTGACAATAAATCAAAATATGAAAATTGAACAGCTTTTTTGTTCAATGAAAGCATACTGATGGTGACCAACATCTCTACTGTTGCTATTGCACTGCAGTAATGTGAAACACCTAGCTTTACCTGTTAATCAGACCCATTGCTCAACTGCCCATTCTGTGCCAGATTAGACTGGAAGGACAAGGTACCCCAAAAGGTTAAGCATCCCCCAACATTACTGATGACTCGAGAAGCATTATAACCAACGGTCTTCCCAACTGAGTATGGGGTCACTCTGATGCTAACAAGATGCCAGACAGTGCACAAAATGTTAATATTTTATTCATTGGTTACAACTGAATTAATTGGCCACCTGCCTTAATCTTGAAGTCAACAGGCAACTGACTTCCCATTGTTTCTGTCACAACTTTACCAACTCCCCTACTTCATCTTCAGAGAGCAGGTAAAATCCAGGTCAATCTTCATTTGCTGCTCTTTTACACTCATCAAGCCAAGTCATCTGACTTAACGGAAATGATAATGGTACATATGCAGGCCATGAGGTTACAAGCCAGGAGGAATATAAAGTTGTTTCTGCTAAAATCTCTTAAATCAGAATGATTTAACAATTGGAATGGCACACAATACGATGAAGGGTATTCCTCAATGTGAAGGCAGAAATTTGACTTCACATACTGTGCAGTGGTCACTCTAACCAAGATTGTTTGGATAAGTAGATTGGTAAGGAAAAGCTCAAATAGTTACCTTCTTTGTGTTGGTTTTCTAACCATCACCACCTTGTAGGTACAGTCAAGCAACTATGTTCAACAGGAATTCACATATCCCAGGAAGGTGGAGACCTAAACTAGAGGGCATAGGTTTAAGGTGAGAGGGGAAAGATTAAAAAAGGGAGTGAAGGGGCAACCTTTTCATACAGAGGGAGACGAGTGTATGGAATGAGCTGCCAGAGGTGGAGGAGGCTGGTTCAATTGCAACATTTGAAAGGTATCTGGATGAGCATATGAATGGGAAGGGTTTAAGGGGAACACGGGCCAAATGCTGGCAAATGGGACTAAATTTATTTAGAATATCTGGTCGGCATGGACGAGTCAGACCGAAGGGTCTGTTTCCATTCTGTATATCTCTATGATCTGCTGGGTTTCTCAATCATTTGTGTTTTTGCTTCACATTTCCAGCATCTGCAGTTCTTTGTTTTTTTTTTGTTGACAAAATATTGTTTAACTGAACCATTTCAGACATGAAAAGGAAAACTGATAGCCATCCAAATAGTTCTGAGGTGGAGGTAAAATCAACAGCACAACTTTAAGATATAAGGTTAGACAAATGTTATTCACCAATTTTTACTTACTGTAAATTACAGGACAGCCGGTAAAGTATCTGATGAAGAGATTAACATCCAAAGCTGCACTAGAAAGTATAAGCCTTAGCGACGGATGTTTTTGCATCAGATCCCTCAGTTTAGTTAGTAAGAAATCACTAAATCTATCTCGCTCATGCACTTCATCCTGTCACATAAAAAAAAGATAAAGAAAGGATTTAATTGTTAATATTTATTGTTCAAATAGTGGAACAAAGGCAAGATAACAGCCATTTTAAATGTGCATAACCTCTGCTTACAATTAATTGGTTAATAGTTGTACAGTATATACCCCTATTCCTGCCCCCAATACATTTACCAAAGCAATTAACTCACTACATGTAGTGAACAGCTTTTGCTCTGTAGGATGAATTCAAACAGGTTAAGTACATTTTGTGATTGAATATTAGTAGCACTTAAGAAGTTCCAAATTCTTCTTCATAAGACATGATCTAAGGATGAACAGCCACTTTTCTAAGCTGAACAACTAAACTATGGCTTTCATCTTCTTTTCAATAGCAATCATTTACTAAACATGCCATCCATCAGGTTTTCAACGTGTGCCCGTGTTTCACATCAGTTGAAGACTGACAATTTTCATTTTGCTGTAGGTTGTACATTAGCAGAAGGTAGAAAAGTTTAAAAGCAGTAAAGCCTGACAATGTTTTTCTACAACCTTTTAATTAGCATTTATTGTTAATAAAGTTAGATTGAAGAAATAATCTACTAATGCAGCATTTAAATTATTTAATTTTCCTCAAAGAAACTTTCTGGGTCTTGCCCAGCTCTTGGAATAAATATGAGTTTATTTTCTTGGAATAAATATGAGTTTCAGTTCTGTTACTCTGATAAGGTTACTTTGTGGCTGAGCTATACAGCTGTTTCCAGCTTCAATCCTTGAATAACATCTCTTTCACGCCCTTGTTTAAAATTGCAGCCACACCTTTGAGATAAGGAGATGTTTTGTGGATGAACTGAAATTATTTAGCATATCCATCACTGTACTGGTTTGGAAATAGAACAACCTAAGAACACTGATGATTTTTAAAGAAACTACACTTAAAGGTTCAAGAGGGCGTAACAAAGACTGTCAACAATTATGAACTCATTTATTAATCCTTTGTTTTAATCCATTTACTTTGGCTTCACTCTATAAATTTACACTCAAGTTCATACACAAAGGGATTATTTTCATGTCTAATCTGTTCAAGAGAAATTATTTTTGACTTAAAAGATAACATTACACGTCACAAAACGCCAAACCTTGATACTAATTTGTTCCAGATTCCCGGGTTGTGAAGTATGGTTATCCTTTTTTTCGATTATTCTTTGTTCTCTCAACATCTCAAGCAGTAAATAATTACAAAAAGAGACACTCTGTCAGACCAGAGGAAACTGAAGGGATTAAGTATGCAGCCTACCAAAACTTTAGAGTTTTTCACGATAGGTTGGGACTTTCATCAATGAATCACAGGAGGTTGAGGGGTGACATTATTGAGGATTATAAAATCATGTGGGGCATAGATAAGGTGAATAACCAAGGACATTTCCCTAGAGTGGGTGAGTTCAAAACTAGGAGACACATTTCTAAGGTGAGAGAAAAGAAAGATTTAAAAGGGACATGAGGGGCAACCTTTTCCACATGGAAGGTGGTTTGTTTGTGGAATGAACTGCCAAAGAACTGGTGGATGCAGGTACAGTTACAACATTTAAAAGACATTTCAGTAGGTAATGAATAGGAAACGTTTAGAGGGGTATGGGACAAATGCAGCCAAGTGGGACTAGTTTACTTGGGAAACTTAATCGGCATGGACGAGTTAGACTGAAGGGTCTGTTTCCATGCTGTATAACTATGACTTTAGTAAGGTGCACTTACTACAAGAAAAAGGCGTTTTCTCAATTCAATGCCAGATCACCACTGAAAAGGATCACAATTTAAATTTGAAATACTTTCACTAAAAAAGAAACTAATAATGCTGTCTGAAGCAGAAAAACCTGATTATGGAGGTTTCAAAGAAGAGACAGTGCAAACACAACAGAAGTCAAGAGTGTGGTGCTGGAAAAGCACAGCAGGTCAAACAGCATCCGAGGAGCAGGAGAATCGATGTTTCGGGCACAAGTCCTTCACCAGGAATGATTGAGAACAGAAGAGAGTCAACAGTCAGGGACAACATAGGACTAATAAATTAAACTGCATTTATTTCAATGCAAGGGACTTTACAGGGAATGCAGATGAACTCAGGGCATGGTTAGGAACATTGGACTGGGATATCATAGCAATTACAGAAACATGGCTTAGGGATGAACAGGACTGGCAGCTTAATGTTCCAGGATACAAATGCTACAGGAAGGATAGAAAGGGAGGTGAGAGAGGAGGGGGAGTGGTGTTTTTGATAAGGGATAGCATTACATCTGTGCTGAGGGAAGATATTCATGGAAATACATCCAGGGAAGTTATTTCGGTGGAACTGAGAAATAAGAAAGGGATGATCACCTTATTGGGTTTGCATTATAGACCCTCTTATAGTCAGAGGGAAATTGAGAAACAAACTTGTAAGGAGATCTCAGCTATCTGTAAGAATAATAGAGTGGTTATGGTAGGGGATTTTAACTTTCCAAATGGAGTGTTAAGGGTTTAGATGGAAAGGAGTTTGTTAAGTGTGTACAAGAAAGTTTTCTGATTCAGTATGTGGATGTTGGCTGAAAATGTGTTGCTGGAAAAGCGCAGGTCAGGCAGCATCCAGGGAACAGGAGAATCGACGTTTCGGGCATAAGCCCTTCTTGTGGATGTACCTACTAGAGAAGGTGCAAAACTTGATCTATTCTTGGGAAAGGGAGGGCAGGTGACTGAGGTGTCATTGGGGGAGCACTTTGGGACCAGCGACCATAATTCTATTAGATTTAAAATAGTGATGGAAAAGGATAGAGTACATCTAAAAGTTGAAGTTCTAAATTGGAGAAAGGCCAATTTTGACAGTATTAGGCAAGAACTTTCAAAAGCTGATGGGGGGCGGGGGGCAGATGTTCACAGGTAAAGGGATGGCTGCAAAATGGGAAGACTTCAGAAACGAGATAACGAGAATCCAGAGAAAGTATATTCCTGTGAGGGTGAAAGGAAAGGCTGGTAGGTATAGGGAATGCTGGATGACTAAAGAAATTGAGGGTTTTAAGAAATTGAAGGAAGCGTATGTAAGGTATAGACAGGATAGATCGAGTGAATCCTTAGAAGAGTATAAAGGCAGTAGGAGTATACTTAAGAGGGAAATCAGGAGGGCAAAAAGGGGACATGAGATAGCTTTGGCAAATAGAATTTAGGAGAATCCAAAGGGTTTTTACAAATACATTAAGAGCAAAAGGATAACTACGGAGAGAATAGGTCCCTCCTCCCTACCTTTTATCTTAGCCTGCTGGGCACACTTTCCTCATTCCTGAAGAAGGGCTTCTGCCCGAAGTGTCGATTCTCCTGCTCCTTGGATGCTGCCTGACCTGCTGCGCTTTTCCAGCAACACATTTTCACCCCTCAAAGATCAGCAAGGTGGCTATTGTGTGGAGCCGCAGAAGATGGGGGAGATACTAAATGAATATTTTGCATCACTATTTACTGTAGACAAGGATATGGAAGATATTGAATGTAGGGAAATAAATGGTGACACCTTGCAAAAATGTCCATATTACAGAGGAGGAAGTGCTGGATGTCTTGAAATGGGTAAAGGTGGATAAATCCCCAGGACCTGATCAGGTGTACCTGAGAACTCTGTGGGAAGCTAGAGAAGTGATTGCTGGGCCTCTTGCTGAGATATTTGTATCATCAATAGTCACAGGTGAGGTGCCGGAAGACTGGAGGTTGGCTAACGTGGTGCCACTATTTAAGAAGGGTGGTAAGGACAAGTCAGGGAATTATAGACCGGTGAGCCTGAAGTCGGTGGTGGGCAAGTTGTTGGATGGAATCCTGAGGGACAGGATGTACATGTATTTGGAAACGCAAGGACTGATTAGGGATAGTCAACATGGCTTTGTGCATGGGAAATCATGTCTCACAAACTTGATTGAGTTTTTTGAAGAAATAACAAAGAGGATTGATGAGGGCAGAGCGGTAGATGTGATCTATATGGACTTCAGTAAGGCGTTCAACAAGGTTCCCCATGGGAGACTGATTAGCAAGGTTAGATCTCATGGAATTCAGGGAGAATTAGCCATTTGGATACAGAACTGGCTCAAAGGTAGAAGACAGAGGGTGGTGGTGGAGGGTTGTCTTTCAGACTGGAGGTCTGTGACCAGTGGAGTGCCACAAGGCTCGGTACAGGGTTGTCTACTTTTTGTCATTTACATAACTGATTTGGATGCAAGCATTAGAGGTACAGTTAGTAAGTTTGCAGATGACACCAAAATTGGAGGTGTAGTGGACAGCAAAGGTGGTCACCTCAGATTACAACAGGATCTTGACTAGATGGGCCAACGGGCTGAGAAGTGGCAGGCGGAGTTTAATTCAGATAAATGAGAGGTGTTGTATTTTGGGAAAGCAAATCTTAGCAGAACTTATACACTTAATGGTAAGGTCCTAAGGAGTGTTGCTGAACAAAGAGAACTTGGAGTACAGGTTCACATCTCCTTGAAAGTGAAGTCGCAGGTAGATAGGATAGTGAAGGCGCCATTTGGTATGCTTTCTTTTATTGGTCAGAGTATTGAGAGGTTATGTTGCGACTGTACAGGACATTGGTTAGGTCACTGTTGGAATATTGTGTGCAATTCTGGTCTCCTTTCTATTAGGAAGTAGTTGTGAATCTTGAAAGGGTTCAGAAAAGATTTACAAGGATGTTGCCATGGTTGGAGGATTTGAGCTATAGGGAGAGGCTGAACAGGCTGGGGCTGTTTTCCCTGGAGCGTCAGAGGCAAAGAGGTTACCTTATAAAGGTTTACAAAATTATGAGGGGCATGGACAGAATAAATAGACAAAGTCTTTTCCCTGGGGCCGAGGAGTCCAGAACTAGAGGGCATAGGTTTAGGCTGAGGAGGGGAAAGATATAAAAAAAGAGACCTAAGGGGCAACTTTTTCCAGACAGAGGGTGGTACATGTATGGAATGACCTGCCAGAGGATGTGGTGGAGGCTGGTACAATTGTAACATTTAAAAGGCATTTGGATACATGTATGAATAGGAAGGGTTTGGAGGGAAATGAGCCAGGTGCTGGCAGGTGAGATGAGATTGGATTGGGATATCTGGTGGGCATGGATGGGTTGGACCAAAGGGTCTGTTTCCATGCTGCACATCTCTATGACTACTCTAAGATGTACAAGTAGGACAGTTCAAGAGGGCAGTGTAGAGTTAGATCTAGGATGAGGTGGGAGGAGGAGTGATGAGGAAAACGGTGAAATCGACGTTAATGCAATGATGTCATGTGATTGGAGGGTCTCAAGGCAGAAGTGAGGCATTCATCCTCCAGGTGTCAGGTGGCTATCAAAGGAGCCAAGGCCACCTTGCATATTGACCAGGAACAATTCCATACAAGGCTTGACCAGTGCCATTTGCTGTACGGACAAAGGACATGCAGAAATCAGAAGGCTGGAAGTGAACGCATCATCAAATGTGGAATGGGCAGCACCAGTCATACTAGATTGTGATGACAGTCACTTGGCTTTTTTTGAGGATTTTAAACGGAAACCCCACTTTACATAGCTGGATAAATACAAAATCCTGCTCTCAGAGGATTTATACACAAAGCTGGCGGGATGGTGGTGGTCGCGGGGGGTACTGCCCTTCACGAAGCTGGACATGAGCCAATTGTATTTGCAACTGTGGTTAGAATGTATACTACAATTAATACCCAGAGGGTTTGTCTCAATATACTGCCACTTAGAGTATCATCAACCTGTGCAATTTTTCAGCAGACGATGAGGAACATTTTACAAAGCCTACCCCGGTCGCCATTTCTCTAGATGATGTGCTAATAGGAAAGACCAATAAAGGAGCATTTAGAGAACTTGGTCATAATCCTTAGATTTTTCCCCCCAGGCAATCGTATGCCTTAGAAGGGAAAAAGATGTTCCAGACAGCCCAAGGGATCTTGGCCTACAAACTCAACAAGACTGAGTTATACTGTTGGAAGATAAAGTGAGGGCAATCAAAGGTCTCTCGGCTCCCATGTTTGTACTAGAGGTCTTTCCTTGGGCTAGTGAATTATTATGGAAAGTTCAAACATGATATGGCTTCCACCCTGACATCCTTGTATCAATCCCTAAAAAAGGATCGGTCTTGGAAGTGGTAACGTAGCCAAGCCACAGCTTTCAGGGAAGTGAAGAAACAGCTACCATCCTCTAAGGTGTTGGCACACCATGATCCCAAGTGGGATCTGGTACAGAAATGCAATGCTTTCCAGTATAACATCAGGGTAGCATTGGCTCACAGGTGGCCAAAGGAGAGCAATGCCCAGTAGCATATGCATCGAGGACTGTGGCTAATGCAGAGCATAAATACACCCAGATACAGAAAGAAGGTTTGGCATATTTTGGAGTCAGGACATTCCACCAAACCTTTACAGACAATTTTGTAAACAAACCCCTACTAGATCCACTTCAAGGGGACAAGGCAGTGCCATCCACAGCTTCACGCTGAATTCAGTGTGTACAGTTACAAATTGGACCATGCTCTGGGAGGCCAAGTAGCGAATGCAGATGCATTGAGCCACCTCCCGCTGACAGATATACTGCTGGTGGTATCATGACTGGAAAAGTCTATAATGGTTTTAAATTTTCTGGATACACTTCCGGTCACAGCTGATAATATCAGACTGTGAACACAAAGATTTGGTCTTGGCAAAACTGAAACAGCAGATGGTGATATGGGAAACCAAAGACCCAGAGAACTAGATCATAGCATATTATTATGGGGAACAAGAGTGATTTTCCCGATTAAAGGTCCGCCACAAGCTACTGGTGGAACTCCACCAGGGATTCCAAAATGAAGATAGGGGCAAGAAGTTATGTCTAGTGGCCAGGTTTGGATGCAGAAATAACCATGTCAGTGGGCAGTGCCCAGACTACTAACAATGACAAAGACTACTGCCAGCACCTCCCCACATTTGTTAAAACAGATGGGTAAGCCCTGGACTCAGTTACACATCGACTATACAAGTCTTTTCATGGGCTCAATGTTCTTAGTCATTGTGGATGCCCATTCAAAGTGGCTGGACAGAGAATTCATTCATTAAACACAGGGGCGATTATTGCAACTATCTTCTGAAGTACACAGATACCAGAGTGTGTGGCCAAGGTGTGCCAGCAGGGAGGTGGAGTATTTCCAAAAGTGAAATGGCATTTGATATTTGAACACAGCTCCACTCCGTCCATCACCTAATGGTCTGGCGGAAGGAGCAGTCCAAACTTTGAAGGTAGGCTTAAAGAAACAGCCTACAACTTCATTAGATACCAAACTGCCCTGGTTACTATTTCATTTTAGGACCACCACTCATGCAACTATAGGGATAGCACCTGCAGAGTTGGGGAGAAGACCCTCCCACCAGGTTAAATCAGATCCTCATGGACCTTTGTGGATAGAGAACAGCATCAGGAATTCCAAAGCCAGTCATAAGACTCTGCTAAGCGAAAATGACAGTTCACTACAGGGGGTGAATGTTAGTGTAAGAACCACAGGAATGGCCTCCATGGTAAGAGGCATGGTCTACATGAGGTTGGGTCCAGTGACGTATCAAGTTGGGGTAAGTACAACAGTCCTGAACGAGCACATGGACCACAAAGCTACAAACAGGGCAGGATCAAAATGAGCCCCACTCCTCAGAACAGTTGGAAAGGCTGGCGGAACTCGTGGGTTCTCCTTCTGTCAAGCGCTGAAGAGACAGTGGAATCATAAGGACACGGCAGATGTTGCTACCTGACCACCTGATGAATAGAATAAATTTCTTCCAAGATTGTCCAGGCACGAGAGGTGAACTACTGCGCATTACACGCTGCACGTATCCGAGGCAGTTGGAGGAATTGAACCAGATGCTATAATGCCCAGGATGAGTTACAAGATAAAGAACTAGAACAAGGATGCAGTGATTCTAACAAGGTCAGCCAGGTGGACTTTATAGAGTATGAATTCCCTGATTGCAGCTGTTAACCTGGTCCAATCAAGGAGCACTGGTTGACAGACAAGAACATGAGTCTTCACTTTTGTATGTAACGGTATTGTCTAATGTACAAATGTCATTGTCACTGTCTTATCATATGTGGAACTGGGATTTGAGGTTTGTCCTCCTCTCCCTGTAAATTGGTTGAACGGTAGGGTTCAGGGCCCAGCTTTGCTGCTCCTCTCCCTTGTAAAATTGCTGTCTTTTGTGTACAGCTGTCAATGTTTTTTTGTAAACTGTTTTGTAATTTGTTCAATAAAAAAAAAAGAACATGAGTCTCTCCACTGTTTTGATCACACAGCATTGCCCTTCGATGTAAAGGGCACTGCTTGTCACTGGCCACTCGGGTGTTTTCCTATCTTCCGGGTTGTGGAAATTGAATAAAGATTCGTGCACTTTGTGTCTTTCACTGTGTCTCACAGGTATACACACACACCATGGGTGCTGGGGAAAAAATAAGCACTACCGCACTTAGGTGGTAGTTAAATAATAAAAAAAAGAAAAAAAAACAAACAGGAGATTCAGGAGAGTGGAGTGTATTATTTCCCCCTCCAACTCTATTTTGATTTAGTCCCTGCCAAAAAAAAGAAAAAAAAAGAACATGAGTCTCAGCATTGCCCTTTGATGCGAAGGGCACTGCTTGTCACTGGCCACTTGGGTGTTTTCCTATCTTCCTGGTGGTGGAAATTGAATAAAGATTCGGACAAATTGTGTCTCTCACGGTGTCTCACACCTGCACACACACAACATGGGTGCTGGGGGAAAAAATAAGCACTACCGCAGTTAGGCGGTAGTGTGGAGGGGTTTAAAAAAAAATAAACGGAGAGAAGGGCACTGCTTGAAAAAAAAAGGGTAGTATGTGAAGGGCACTAAAAGAAAAAAAAATAAACGGGAGATTAAGGGCACTGCTTGTCACTGGCCACCCGGGTGTTTTTCTATCTTCCTGGTGGTGGAAATTGAATAAAGATTTGTGCACGTGTCTCTCACCTGCACACACACACCATGGGTGCTGGGGAAAAAATAAGCACTATGACACTCAAGTGGTAGTGTGGGGGTTTAAGAAGAAAAAAAGAAAAAAGGAAAAAAAAAGAACATTAGTCTCAACACCCTGGAGTTGTTCAGGGAGAGGTGGGCGCCGCAGGGAGTGGAGTGCATTATTTCCCCCTCCAACTCTATTTTGATTTAATCCCTGCCCTCCCCTTCACTGTTTGATCACACAGCATTGCTCTTTGATGTGAAGGGCACTGCTTGTCACTGGCCACTCGGGTGTTTCCTTTCTTCCTGGTGGTGGAAACTGAATAAAAATTCATACACCTTGTGTCTCAAACCTGAACACACATAACATGGGTGCTGGGGGAAAAAATAAGCACTACCGCAGTTAGGCGGTAGTGTGGGGGTTAAAAGAGGGAGAAAAAAACAGGAATCTCGGGGGTTATGTTCACTCAGAGCTGCCTCTGAGGGAGCTGGATCAGTGTGTGAAAAAAAGAAAAAAAAAGGAAGAGAACATGATTCTCTCCCCCTCCAACTCTATTTTGATTTAACCCCTGCCCTCCCCTTCACTGTTTGATCACACAGCATTGCCCTTTGATGTGAAGGGCACTGCTTGTCACTGGCCACTCGGGTGTTTCCTTTCTTCCTGGTGGTGGAAACTGAATAAAATTTCGTGCACCTTGTGTCTCTCACTGTGTCTCACACCTGCACACACACACCATGGGTGCTGGGGGAAAATAAGCACTACCGCAGTTAGGCGGTAGTGTGGGGGTAAAAAAGGGGAGAAAAAGAAACAAAAATAAAACAAAATAACAAAAAAGGAACATGAGTCTCCTCTCCATTTGTGTCAGGGAACTGACTCTATGCTGGCTGGACCACAGTCAGTGTGTAACTGTTGCAGTTGATTTCTGCTTCTCTTTTTGGGGTGGAAACCGGATTCCTGAACTGGCTGAATTATTTAGCCAATTTGTTAACTGGTATTTCTTTAATGAGGACTGATTTCTAAACTCCTGATGCACATAATGTGTTTCAGGTGTGACTTGGTTCTCATTAGGGAATTGTTGTTTCACTGGCTGGTTACAGCCTGTGTTACTCTTTTCTCACTTTTGAGAAAAGGACAATGTTAATTCTTTGGTAGGGCTTAGCCCTTGGACTCTAGTTTTCTTTGCTTTTTGTCTGTGTCTTCACTTTTGCTTTGGTGTTTGGACTGGGCCATTGTGGAAGACATACATTTTACCAGAGGAACTGTTCCTGTGGGGAGGCCTAGCCCTGGGACTGGGCCTCTGAAGATGGAACACCTGTGTGCATGCTGGGAGGTGAGCACTTGCTGTATCCTGGAGTTTTGGAGAAAACCTTGCCTTCAGGAGAGGACCAAAACCCCTGAGAGTTAACTGCATCTTTAAAATGTACTGTGTTCCTGTGAGTGGCCCTGGCTCTCCAATGGAGGTGCCAGAACTCCATGGAGACTGAACACCTGTGTGCTGTGGGGTGTGCATTTGCTGCCTTTGGGAGTGGACTCTGCCCTTGGTTATGGACTCTGTTTTTAGCAGTGGACTCCACTTCTAACAACGCACGTCGTAAACTGGAGTGGACTCTATATTTTTTAAAGACTCTATTTAGACTGTGTGTGTGCCAGAAAGGACTGTTTGTTCACAATTAACCCAACAAGAAATATGGTAGAGTTATCACCTACACTGTCTTGTGAGTCCCTGGGTCTGGCAGGCCTTACTGTAAGCTGGGAGGCTCATGGGTTGTCCTGAAAGCTGTTACCCAGAGAGCCGGAGGGTGGGTAGGCCATCCTGTGAACCTGAAGGTTGGTAGGCTGTCCCGAAAGCTGGAGGGTGGGTAGGCCACCCTGATGCCAGTCACCCCGAGAGCCAGATGGTGGGTAGGCCATTCTGAGCGCTGTTGTCCCGAGAAGGGGTGATCGGGACGGGCTGTCCTCGAGGTGGTCGGAAGGTGTGTCAGAGCAGCTGAGAGCCAGAAGGTGCGTAGGGTCAGGCTGAGATCCGGAAGGCTGCCCTGCATACTGTCGTCCCTGGGGGAAGGAGACGGGCTTGTCCTAGAGGTGGGCGGAAGGTGCATCAGGGCAGTCCATGGGCCAGATGGCACATCGGAGTGGGTGAGAGCCCAACAGTATGTAGGGGCAGACAGAGAGCCAGAAGATGGGTAGGCCGTCCTCAGTGCTCTCACCCCGAGTGGGTACTGGGGCTGGCTGTCCTAGAGGTGGTCGAAAGGTGCAGAGGGCGGTTAGTGAAGCCAGAAGGTGGTTGGCCATCCTGACCATTGTCACCCCGGGCGGGTACTGGGGCAGGTTGTTCTAGAGGTGGTCGAAAGGTGTGTCAGGGTGGACAAAGAGCTGGAAGGGGCATGGGGTGGACCAAGAGCTGGAAGGGGCATGGGGTGGACCAAGAGCTGGAAGGTGCGTAGGGGTGGGCTGTCTTAGAGTGGCCGGAAGGTGGGAGGGACGAGGGCTTGCTGGGTCTGTATTGTATGCACTTAGTTATGTAACTGGATTGTCTTTTTATGTACAAATGTCATTGTTGCTATCTTGTAATGTTTGAAACTGGGATTTGAGGTTTGTCCTCACTTCCCTGTAAACTGGTTGGACGGTAGAGTTTGGAGCATAGCTTTGCTGCTCCTTTCCTTGTAAAATTACTGTTTATTTGTATACAGCTGTAAATGTTAACTGTGTTTTTTAAAAACTGTTTTGTAACTGTTTAATAAAATAAAAGGGAACAAAAAAAGAACATGAGTCTCCTCTCAATTTGTGTCAGGGAACTGACTCTGTGCTGTCTGGACCACAGTCAGTGTGCTCCTAAAAAATTGAAAAAAAAAGAACATGAGTCTCTTCCCCTTTTCTGTGGTTACGTCCGAGCCCGGGTGTCTCTAGAGAAGGATCACAGAGTATCCACCAACACCCTTCAGCTGTTCAGGGAGAGGTAGGCGCCGCTGGGAGTGAAGTGTATTATTTCCCCATCCAATTCTATTTTGATTTAATCCCTGTCCTCCCCTTCACTGTTTTGATCACACAGCAATGTCCTCCGAGAAGGGCACTGCTGGTCACTGGCCACTTGGGTGTTTCCTTTCTTCCTGGTGGTGGAAATTGAATAAAGATTTGTATACCTGGTGTCTTTCACAGTATCTCATAGCTGCACACACAAAGAAAAAAAATAAACAGGAGTGTCCAAGGTTCTGTTTACTCAGAGCTGGCTCTGAGGGAGCTGGATCAGTGCGAGTGAAGGACTCTGCTCTTTTAAAAAAAAAAGTTTTAAAAAATTACAGGAATCTCCAGCTACGCACACACGACATGGGTTCTGGGGAAAAATAAGCACTACCGCTGTCTGGTGGTAGTGAGGGGGAAAAAGATAAAAAGGAAAAAAAGAACAGGAGTCTCAGACAAGCTGGATCAGTGTCAAGGACTTTCCATGTATAAATAAAGGATGACTTGGTTACAGGATACTGGCCTCTGTGGAATTATTTCAGTCTCCTCCACAGAATTACTTCTCCTCTTCCCCTTCCCTCCCCAAAAAAGCATAATTCCTCAGCGAACCACTTCCATAACAATGCTCATGTGTAATTTACCCAAAAGGGATATGAAAACAGTTTCTGTGAGTTTCTGTGACTTTTCCCTCCATGATCATTCTTTGGCATCCTTTTAACATGATTAGTTTGACTCTAAGTCAACTATGCAAACTTAAACCATTGAAACACACCACCAGATTTTCTTGCAAGGAATTCCTTATTCAAGAAAATTAACTGCATTGCTAAAAAAAAAAGCAAGGAACTTTAGATGCTGGAAATCAGAAACAAAATCAGGAAGTGCAGAGAAACTCAGCAGGTCTGGCAGCATCTGTGAACAGAAAGCAGAGTTAATGTTCAAGTCCAGTCACCCTTCTTCTGAAGGACATAGCTGCACCCAAAACGTTGACTCTGCTTTCTCTCCATAAATGCTGCCAGACCTGGAGAGTAACTTCAGCAATTTCTGTTTTTTGTAACGGAAGTGCTAAATATTTATTGTAATTATATTGTCACTTAGTTCAAAACAGAGAAAGACAAGGAATCAGAAAATCAAACAAGTGATGGAAATGCATATTCAGTCTACCAATATTTGAAAATAAAAATGAGAGTTATATACTTTTGTCATAAACCTTTGTTCCAATTAGCAAGTAAAAGATAATAAAGCCGCTTCACAGGACTCAGTAAAAATGAAGGAAATGGAGTAAGAATAGCAATGAGATATGCATTGGTAGTGGAATCACTAACATGGTCCCACAAAACTCTACAAAGATTCCAACCCTTTTACTCAGCTTCACCACTTCACTATGGTTTACGCTCTGATAAACACATTTCAAAAAGCAGTAAACTTTAGGCCAGTTAGCCTAACATCTGTCAAAGAAATGATGAGAATCTATTGTCAATGAGGTTATAGAACAGTACCTTGAAAATAATAACAGGATCAAACAGAGCAGACGTGTGAGAAATCAGTGTTGAACTAATTTAGTGTCTTTGACACAGCAACAGACAAGGTGGATAAAGGATGGGGAGGCATTGACCCAGTATTATCGCTACACTATTAATCCAGAAGGTCAGCTAATGCCCTGGTCCCAGGTTCAAATCCTGCCATGGTAGATGGAATCTGAATTCAAGAAAACAAAATCTGGAATTAAGAACCGACTGATGATCATGAAACCACTAAGAAAAACCTCTCTGGTTCATTAAATATCATTCGGGAAGGAAATCTGCCATCCTCACTTGGCCTGGCCTACATGGGACTCTAGACTTACAATAATGAGGCTTCTCTCAAATGGCCTAGCAAGTCATTCAATTGTACCAGTTGCTGCAAAGTCTCAAAGAAATTAAACTGGATCCATCACCTGGCATGCCCTAGGTACCAAAAAGAATGGCAGAAACAGCCCTGCAAGAAAACCTCTGCTCATTACCCTGTACCATCCTCCCTCAGCTGATGAATCGGTACTCCTCCATGTTGAGTAACACTTAGAGGCAGCACTGAACGTTGAAAGGGCAGGAAATGTACTCTGGATTAGGAATTTCAATCACCAACAGTCACTCGATAGCAGTATGACCAATAGAGCTGGTTGGGTCTGAAAGGTTATAGCTGCTAAACTGGATCTTCAGCAGATGGTGAGGGAACCAACATCCTTACTAACCTGCTAGCTGTAGATGCATCTGTCCATGTTTGTATCAGTAAGAGCGACCACCACACAGTCCTTGTGGAGGCAAAGTCCTGCCTTTATGAGGGCATTTATGAGGCGCTGTGGGCTATCAACAGCAGAATTGTACTCAAGCACAATGTGTACCCTCATGGTCAGCATATACCCCACTCAACCACAACCAACAAGCCAAGGGATCAAGTCTAGCTCAATGGAGAGTGCAGGAGGGCATGCCAGAAGCAGCACAAGGCATACCTGAAAATAAGGTGCCAACCCAATGTAGCTACCAAACAGGATTACTTGCATACTAAACAGCATAAGCAGACAGTGATAGAGCTAAGTGATCCTGCAATCAACCTTGGATCAGATCCAAGCTCTGCAGTCCTGTCACGTCCAGTTGTGAATGGTGGTAGACAATTGAACAACTCACTGGGGGAGGCTGCTCCACAAATATCTCCATCCTCAATGATCATATCAGTGCAAAAGAGAAGGCTAAAGCTCTCACAGCAATCTTCAGCCAGAAATGCCAAGTGGATGATCCAATGATCCCCAGCATTTCAGATAACAGTCTTCAGCCAATTCAATTCACTCCACGTGAGATCAAAAAATGGTTGGAGACGCTGGATATTGCAAAGACTATGGGCCATGGCAACATTTCAGCAATAGCATTAAAGACTTGTGCTCCAGACCTAGCCAAGTTCTTCCAGTAGTTAGAACACTGGCATCTATTTGATAATGTAAAAAATTGCCCAGGTATGTTCTGTACATAAAAAGCAGAACAAATCCAATTCAGCCAATTAGCACCCCATCAGTTTACTCTCAACCATCAGTAAAGTGAAGTGAAGTGATGGAAGATTCATCAGTGATGTCAGCAATAACCTGCTCAATGATGCCCAGTGCGGGTTCCGTCAAGGCCTTTCAGCTCTTCAGCCTGTCATCCTTACAGACTTGGTTCAAACATGGAAAAAAAAAGCTGAATTCTAGAGCTGAAGTGAGTGACAGCCCTTGACATCAAGGTTGTATTTGACCAAGTCTGGCATCAAGTAGCCCTAGCAAAACTGGAAACAACTGGTATCAGGGAGTAAACACTCTGTAGTTGGAGTCATACCTGACACATAGGAAGATGGATGTGGTTGTTGGAGATCAGTCCTCTTAGCTCCAAGACATCTCTGCAGAAGTTCCTCAGTGCAGTGTCCAAATGCCCAACCATCTTCAGCTGCTCAATGACCTTCCCTCCCCCACCATAAGATCAGAGGTGGGATGTTCACCAATGATTGCACAATGTTTAGCAGCATTCATGACTCCTCAGATACTGAAGCAGTCCTTGCTCAAATGCAACAAGAGTTGAACAAGTGGCAAGTAATATTTGTGCCACACAAATGCCAGGCTATGACCATCAGCAACAAGAGACAATCTAACCACCGCCTCTTGACATTCAATGGCGTTACCATCACTGAATTCTCCCCTACCAACATCCAGGAGGTTATCATTAAGCAGAAACTCAACTAGACTCATCGCATAAACACAGTGGTAAAACACGAGCAGATAAAAGGCTAGGTATACTGCAGCAAGTAACTCACCTCCTGACTCCCCAGAGCCTGTCCATGATATACAAGGCACAAATAGGGAGTGTGATGGAATACTCCCGACTTGCCTGGATGCGTACAGCTCTAATAACACTCCAGAAGCATGACGCGATCCAGGATAAAGCAATCTGCTTGACTGACACTACATCCACAAGCAACCACGCCCCCTACTACTGATGCTCAGTAGCAGCACTATGTACTATCTGCAAAACGCACTGCAGAAGTTCACCAAAGATCCTTACACAGCACCTTTCAAACCATAACTATTTCCATCTAGAAGGACAAGGGCAGCAGATATATGGGAACACCATCACCTTCAAGTGCCCCTCCAAGACTTGGAAATATACCACAGTTCCTTAACTGTTGCTGTGTCAAATCTTAGAATTCCCTCCCCAGTGGCATTATGTATCAACGTGCAGCAGTTCAAGGCAGCAGCTCACCACCTTCTCACGAGCAACTAGGGACAGACAATAAATGCTGGTCCACATCCCATAAAAGGAACCTGTAGGTGGTGTGGTGTAATTGGATTTCTAAAAGACATCTGATAAAGTGCCACATTACACGTGAATACATAAAAATTAGTTCTTAGCTCAAGAGATGACATATTAACTAACCAATCCCTTGGTGCTAACGAAAAGAGATAAATCAGGGATGAAAGAATATTTTTCAGATTGACAAGCTGGAACTATTGGGAGAAATTACACAGGAATCAGTGCCACAACTCAACTATTTACAATCAATGATTTTTGTGTGCTGGTAACAAAAATTTGTCTATAACCCCAATTAGATAAGAAATTAAGTTATCAAGAAGAGGTATTGTCAGCAAAGGAACATAGATAGGGTTATGTGAGTGGACAAAAACCTGGAAGATGGAAGCATAACATTAGAAAATGTGAACTTTGTCCTCATTTGGTCTGACCTACATGTGATTCCAGACCCACAACATTGAGATTGTCCCTTAACTGTTCTATGAAATGCCCAGCAAAGCCACTCAATTCAAAGAAGTGGCAACAAAAATGAAAAATGCTTCAGCAAAAAAAGCAAACAACCTGTATATTATTTAAATTGAAAGATTTTGCAGAACAGAAGTAAAGCAGGATCAGGATGACCTGGTACACAAGTTAAAAAAAAGTTAGTTTGGAAGTCAGCAAGTGATTAGGAAGGAAAATTAATTTTAGTGTTTATTGCAAGGGAAATGGAATTTGGCAGTATAACCCGACCTAAGATTTTTATGAGACCTTTTCTGGAGTACGGTGTACAATTCTGGTCTCCTTGTTTGATAAAGAGTATAACTGTTAGAAGCAATTGACAAACTGTTCAAACAATGCATTGCTGGAATGAAGGACTTAACGTCGAAGGAAAAGTTGAACAAGTTGTATCTTTAGCAATTGGAATTTAGACAAACTAGAGGTGATCTTATTGAATAATACAAGATCCATGGGTGACTTAACCACGTAGATTATTCAAGGACGTTTCCCCTTGTAGGGGAGACTAGAACTTGGGGCACAGTTTAAGAATAAAAGGTGTCGTTTTTAAGTCTGAGACATGGAGGAAGATTTAGTTCAGAGGGACATTCATCTATGGAATTCTCATCTCCAAAAAAAGTGGAATTTAGGTTATTGAATTTATTAAGACTGAGTTAGATAGATAGTCAAGAATTAGGAAGTTGAGATCCCAACCAGATCAGCCAGATCTTCTTAAATGGCAAATGCTCAAATGGCCCAAAGGCCAGCTTGTAAGTTCTAAATCAGTCTTTTTTCCTTCATCTAAGATTTTTGTTTAAGCATGAGGGAAAAGCTGATGACCACAGGTCTGCCATATTTCCATGCCTCCACTCCACCAATAAAATGCTTTACCCTTTCTTCATCAAGAGAATCAGTCCTTCAAAAGGATGTCCTCTATTTCAGAAGAGGAGTCCACAACCAAAATTAATACTAAATCGCTTTTTTTTTGAGGTGTAGAATTTTTGCTTCCATTTATGTTATGTTCTGTTCAGTTAGGAAAAAATATGGATTAGCATCTCTACCTACAGGAGATGATGAGAATGCAACTTCTGAACTTAAGCAAGACCATCAACTGCACTACTTCTGATGTCTCAACAAGCCAATTTTGGAAAGGGAAGTCTGCTATAAGTGCCACTTATGAAGTCATCCCTTGCCAGTGGTGCAGAATACTCTGTCAATGCCTCACTTGCAGGCCTGAAATATGTTTTGGAGCTTCTGAAACCAGATTACAATCACAAATTCCTCCCCAAACTGCTAAAACAAATACAGAAATCATTCTGAAAAACTTACTACTATCACATGTGTAACAGCTGCTAAGGTGCCATCTCCTGCCATTAGTGTTCGAAGTAGTACTCCATTAGTACAAAATGTTAACAGTGTCTTTGGGGAAACCCTAAAACAAATAAAACAAGTTTGATTTAGAAAACTGAAATGCCAGAAGCACTTTTATGCTTAGCAGCTTCTTTCGTTATACCTGCTCTCCAGTCGAATCTGATAACCAATAGTCTGCCCAATCTTCTCACCCCGCTCTGCAGCAACCCTTTCTGCTACAGCAATAGCTGCAAGTCGCCTAGGCTGGGTACAGAATATACGACAGGGTATTCCATACTTGTAACAGTCATCGAGAAGGAACTGGGGAATCTGAAAAATAATGCAATGAAATGTGAACACAGTCTCATAATTAAGCAAAGACCCAATAAATTAATAGCACTACTGTAAAGTAGTTGGAAATTTTAAAAATATCATGTCCTTGACTTTATATTGTGTGATCATGAGTTTCACTTTGTATGTTTTCCAAGAAGCTAAAAGTTTCAAACTAACATTAAAACAAACACATTAAGATTAGATTAGATTCCCTACAGTGTGGAAACAGGCCCTTCAGCACAACCAGTCCACACCGACCCTCCGAAGAGTAACCCACCCAGACCCATTTCCCTCTGACTAATGTATCTAACACTATGGGCAATTTAACATGGCCAATTCACCTGACCTGCACATCTTTGAACTGTGGGAGGAAACTGGAGCACCCGGAGGAAACCCACGCAAACACGAGGAGAATGTGCAAACTCCACACAGACAGTCGCCCAAGGCACTGTGAGGCTGCAGTGCTATCCACTGTGCCATCGTGCTGCCCCAAATACCAACTGCTAAACCTTTTGTTTTAAACAATAAAATCAACCGATACTGATCTAATTGGAAATAAGAACTAGCTATGAATAGGAGTAAACACATTACCAGCAAAGTCAAATCTACATGCTGTTCTTAAATCAAGAACTGGATATTGTACACCCTGAAACATTAACTTCGATTTCTCTCCACAGATGCGATCACATCTGCTGAGCTTTTTCCAGCAATTTCTGTTTTTGTTTCCGAGTTACAACATCCACAGTTCTTTCAGGTTTTATTACTTACCCTGCTGGATATGTTTTCAGCAGGACAGCATATAAAATAAGGAGGTCCCTCAGCCAATGTTGTTCACATCTACCACGAAACTCACCCCATAACAGAAACTGGCTGGATACTTAAAGCAGCAGCCAACACACCATATGTAAATGAATAATTAAGGGTTAACTGACCTGATTTAAAGCTCAACTGATCCCAATAATACCCTGCCCAATAGTATTATAGTTAGTGAGAACAGGCAGGCATAGTGGGCAGTCTTTTCTTTTAAAATATAAGTTTTAAAACTGCAAGAAAGTGAGGGCTACTCTCTTCAGATGGTGCCATATGGGCATCAGCTGCACCAGCTCAGAAGGTGTCTGCCTAACTTTTTCACAGCATGGATTTCAAAGCCGACCCTTGAAACCCCTTCCCAAAATGGCACAACCTTCCTTAGCCTATGTTCTTTATTTACCGTGATCAAGGGATAGATTTAACCTTCATGCTGGGACAAGTAGCTACAAATTAAAGGGACACACCTGCGTGGTTTTTCCAGATCCTGTTTCTCCAACTATTAAAATCACTCTGTTCTCTTTTATGATTTTCACTATTTCATCCCGCTTTTCAAAAACTGGAAGCGACTGCCGAAAGGCATCCAATTCAGAATCTCCACGTTTTGGTGGTACTTGAGGAATACCATTATTGAGTCTACCACTGGTCTTATTCATCTCTCTGTTGTTTTCTAGGAGGGCAAAAACATGGTACCAACTGAAGCACAGTTTGAAAATCAACATGATAACTAAAAAACAGCACAATCAAGATAATTACAATGTATCTCACAAAAAGTGACAGACTTGCGCAAAATAAAATTAGTGTTTAGGTTAAGTCAGAAAACAAAACAAATGCTAGAAATACTCAGCAGGTCTGGCAGAATTTGTGCAGACAGAAACAAGAGTTAACTACCTGCTTGTCCCTCCACACATCCTGCCAGAACTGCTGGGTATTTCCAGTTTTTATTTCAAATTTCCAAAATATATGGGATTATGCTGTTGTTTATATTTTTAATTTCTGGACGACTAACAGAGATTGATGTTGATTGCACATAATGTCAAGGCTTCTACACATGCTTGTCCTCAGCCTTTGGTGAGCTAATGCCCAATGACTAGTATTCGTTGGCAAGCAAATACAACAGTAGTTGAACTGTTGCCATTATGAAAAGTTATCGTTAATATTAAAATTTTATTTAAAAATTTTCAAATCTATAAATGCCATAAATTTAATTCCAACTGACAAAATAAATTTTGACGGTCTTCCAAAACCCATACAACACTTTAAAAATACTTTGCCTAAATAGTGTGCAATGTTTCAAAAGCTAAGGACAGCTTTGAGTGGATTGTAATTAAATTTCTAAAAATAAACAAAATATCAAATGTACATTTTTAAAAACAGAAATATGTCTTAACTTACAGCTTTAGATCATGCTTTTCCAATCAAGAAAAATTTTAAACAGCAAGAACCCATGATTTTAAATAATGGTAATTAGAAATTTAAGTAACATTGATGCATTTTTAAATCCAATAACTTCAGAATGCCAGCCCTGAGACAACCCCATGTCCACCTGCTAGTGTACGTCTCTGAAGAGCTGACCAACTTAATTTGAATATTTTTAAGAATTTTGAAAATGCCTGTCAAATAGGTATATTGCCTCCCTCCAAACTAAGTAGTAATACAGAAACAAAAACAGAAGTTACTGTAAAGACTCAGCAGATCTCACAGCATTTGTGAAAAGAAATCAGAGTTAACATTTTGGATCCAGTGACCCTTCCTCAGAACTGACAAAGGGTCACTGGACCCGAAACGTTAACTCTGATTTCTCTTCACAGATGCTGCCAGACCTGCTAAACCTTTCCAGCAACTTCTGTTTTTGTTTCCGATTTACTGCATTCACAGTTTTCAGTTTTTTAAAATAGTAACACATACCTGCTTCAACAGTTAATGCATTCCCACGTTCAGTTTTGGGCAAAAGATCTGTGCGCTCTTTATTAGTGACAGGAAACCTCTGAATTAAATTGCGAATGGCATGCTTCATACTGTGAGTTAGAGTACAGGTCATGACAGCCTGAGCCATCTCAGAGCCATCTTTTTTCTTTACCGTAAGAAATCTGTGTGCTCCTTTTCTGAAAATAAAAGGTAGTGTTGTAATATTGCCAAATTGTCCTGCACTTCAAATCACTTAAACACCATATTGTTTTTTTCTTAATTTCAGACAGTGTCTATTCCACTATTTGAGTGGATAATTTGATAAAAATATTCATTACAAAGACACCAATAAGTATGTTGATTTCAGGGGCTCGAGATCACTTATTTAATAGAAGTAGGCGACAATACACAACCTCCTGATGAAGGAGCAGCACTCAGAAAGCTAGTGCTTCCAAATAAACCTAGTGGACTATAACCTGGTGTTGTGTGATTTTTAACTTTGTATACCCCAGTCCATCACCAGCACCTCCAAACCAAGTAATCTTCTGATAGTTTATTGAGTTTAAGAAACAGTAGTTTAGATATGATATATGAATTAATTAGATAAAGAAGGTATACAGCCAGAACAACTGTGGATGGTTCATTGATACTGGAGGAGATATGGGCTGTCAGTGTGGAATGTTTCATTGAAGGGGTAGGGGCAGCAACCTGACCTAGGCTAGCAAGATGCACCTGTTTGGGGACTATCAAGTACTAGGAGCAAAATTAAGGATCAGGTCCTCCAGGGTTATAGCCTCCGGATTTGCTACCCAAGCCAGGTACAAATTGGCTTAGGGATAAGAAAATTAGAGAAGTAAACACATGGCTAAGGGAGTGGTGTAGGAAAGAGGGGTTCCATTTCATCAGACATTGGCATCAGTTTTGGAACAGGAGAGATCTGTACTGATGGGACAGTCTCCACCTGAACCGATCTGGAACCAGTGTTCTGGCGAAAAGGATAAATAGGCACAGGCCCTCAGAATATTCCATGATCATTGTTCCTCTGCAGACCTGCTCTAAGGCTTAGTTTAGCATTCTAAGAAGAAATGCTTATTTTTGAAAACAACATACTGACAATAGGTTGTGTTTGGCAACAGATAAATTGTTGATGCTAGCTGTATAGACATTGTAACTTGTCTTTCGTAATTTTTCCCTTTGTTTACAAATGCTAAAATTTGGTAAGTTAATTATCATTGCAATAGCTTTAAATAAAATCTCATGCTACAAAGTAATAGGAAAATTCATTTTGCATGGGACCTCAATATTCAACAGCACTTTCATAGCAAGTGACTCTAAAACTTAGTACATTGATTGGAGAGGTATGTGGGTGGGAAAAGCAAAGAAAAAAAATGCTCACTTAGAAAAAGAATTAAACACAAATAGAGATTTCAAACATAACAATTGTAAAGAGTTTATATAAACAATGGTGTTTACTAAAATATTGCCAAACCACAGTCACAATAACAAACTTCGGCCATCATTACCATTGAGAGTTTGGCCCAGTAAAACTTGGTACAGCAAAACTTGGTACAGCAGTTAACCAGTAAAAGAGTGAGTGTTAAGACTGTGGCAAAGCCATGGAAAGATTTATAAACAAAAACAAAACACCAGACAACTATTCGACAGGTACAGAGCTGGAACTCAGTGGCAACAAAAGAAAATAGGATGAGCTGGACTTGATACTGGATGTGATGAGCAATGAAGCTTGAGGGATGCTGGTGAAATGATCAATATAACAGCAGAGTTTGATGTGAATGCTTGTGGTCATAGTTGTGTGGCAGCAATAGCAGATAGGGATGGAAGCAGGTGATATAAAGGAAATTGAACCACATTAGGGAGAATGTGGGGTTTGAAGCTCAGTTAATTGTCAAAAGTGCTATAACGTTGCACACCATCAGGTCTGGTCTGAGAACAAAGTTGGGTACAGGGCAATAATGAGGATTTTCATGCAATTACTTAAATTCTAGTCATCAAGATAGCAAACTCTGGTCCATCCACAATTTGATGTTAGATAAGTAGCTGGAAAGTACGCTGTCTTGGATCTCAAAATGATGACAGTGAAGTCAAGTTGCAATATCACCTGTGTAAACATGGATGCTGATTCCATGCTTAAAGATAATTCTGATAAAAGGTAAACAATAGCAGTAAGACAGTGTTGCATTTTTCTGCATGTTCATCAAGTGTCAATTTTGGGAGCTTCAAGGAAGCTTTCCCTTTGAGAACCATAGTAAGCTTTCTCTCTCAATTCTCAGCTACTCAACTCTAATTATTCACTTTAACTCTGCAGTGTTGCTGTCATGCTCAGCAGCAATGGAGACAGTCACCAGGAGCCTTATAGAGTTCACATCACAGCCACATTTAAACCTCAGCCATACACCATTTCAAATGCTGCCAGCCTGGTCTGAAGTACTCACTAGCTAAGTGTGATGTCCACAGTTTAGAGGAACATGCAGCAATGCTGCAATTAATGAGTGACCTTCTGCACTCCACAAGGAGTGAATGCCACAATCTTCTCACATTAGCTCACACTCACTTGATCTATTATGCTGCACCAGTCTTGGCTCATGGTTTAGCACTCTCAATGTTACACATGGCCTCTTCCTGGGTATATTGAGTTGAGATTAGGTAATGAGATGCTAACACATATGAACAGGCCCTTATTCTTCAACACCCATTTGATTCTCATCCAGCTATTTAAAATGCAAGTGAAAAAGCTAGCTTTCTTTTGTCCCCTTGAAATTGAAAATCTTGTTGATTTTTTGATTTTCATGTAGTAAATGAGTTGCTTGTTTAAGTTCATCTTGGGGACTTTAATCAGCCTGATGAAGTGATTAATTTGCAACAATTTTCCATGTTGAACATACAGCACAGTATCTTAACAGTAATTAATCTATTGCTATATCTGTTGTAAAGTAGATTGAAAAAAAATAACATTGTTAAATACAGAACTCTGAATGCGAATATATTAAAAGAGATGTAATATGAATATGTAACATCTCATTGATGCAGTGTTGTAACCCAAGCAAAGCACATTCATTCCGTACCACGTTTTCTGTAAAACTAAAGCTTTGGCATGGCACATCCCTACACAAACACATCTTAAGTCTATGTAACTCACCCTTTGCTTTTAGAAATCAGGCCAAGGGACTGGGCAAGACGATGAATAAATGCCCTTTCTGTACTTGTCAAGGAAGATGGAAATTCCATTTCTAGAAGAAAGAAATTAGTTGAGGATAAAGCAAACGACATATGAAATATTTTATCTAGTTTTCACAGTTTAAAAATCTTTTGGAGCATCAAACATAGCAAGACAGATTATTGCATAGTGTTAAAACTTCAAATTTCAATTTTTCTAGGGCTATTTTCCTTGGAGCATTGGAAGCTGAGGGGAAACCTTATAGAGGTTTATAAAAATCATAAGGGGCATGGGAAGAGTAAATAGCCAAGGTATTTTCCCAGGGTGGGGGAAATCCAAACCTGGGAGGGCATAAGTTTAAAGGTGAGAGGGGAAAAGATTTAAAAAAAAAAGGGAGGTGCGTGTATGGAAAGAGCTGCCAGAGGACGTGGTGGAGGCTAGTACAATTGCAACTTTTAAAATACAAATAGGAAGGACTATGGGTCAAATGCTGGCAAATAGGATTAGATTTATATAGGATATCTGGCCAGCATGGACAAGTTGGACTAAAAGGTCTGTTTCTGTGCTGTATATCTCCAGGACTCTGTAATAGTGAAACATTCCTTCCTCAATCATTTCTATTAATACATTCTGCCTTTTTACAAAGCCACAGTCCATCCTTAAATGTAAAGTTTATTATACAATAATAATAGACTCCATACATACAGCATCTATTGGCAACAAAAGATTTCCAAGTTAGTAAACATATCAAGAGTCAGAAGGTGAACTGTTGTTGGAATTTTGAGCCACGAGACTGTGACTATTAAATAGGATTACTACCCAAGTATCATTTTCCCCATCAATGTACACCACAAAATTCCTTCACCTCTTAGTTTTTTCTTTCATGTTTCATTCTCTAGTCAAGAACATTAGCAGTCAACCTGTTCCTTATCAATACTATCCTGTAGAAAATCCCATCTCATTAGTTCCAACTGTGAATGCAGATGATTTATCTGGAAGATTTCGAATGATTTTTTTTTCCACATTTGAATCGGAGATTAGAATCATGAATCAGGCACTACACCATTCAAAATTTGCTTTATCATTCAGTAAGATTGTGCCTGATCTAGATGTGCACCCAATACTATCTAATTCCAAAAACCTTAGAGTCCCTTGCGAAGCAGGAATCTACCTACCTCCTTAAAAATAGTTAATGACTCTGTCTCCACCACTCTGGGAGAAGAGAATTCAAAAGAAAAACAACCCTCAAAAAAATTCTCATGTCAGTTTTAAATGGAAGACCACTTATTTTTAAAATGCATCCTCTATTTCTAGTCTCTCCCACAAAATGAAACATCCCTTCAGGTGTCCACCATATCAAGCCCTCTCAAGATTTTGTATGTTTCAAAAAGATCATTTCCAATTCTTTTAAACTAGATATGTGGCCATCAGTCACACCTTTCTCTACAAGATAACTCTCTTACCACCTGGAGACGTTTAGAGACCTACAGCATTCTGGTGGTTGATCCGAAAGAGTTTTTTGTCCAGAGATTTTTCCTTCACAGCAGCTGTTCAGCTGTGGATTTTCTGGCTGCTATATGATCTTAAAGCTGTACCAACAATTGCTTTTAAAAAAAATTTTAAACTCTTCTTTTCTCTTTATATATCTTGAGTCGAATTCTTGGATTTTCCCTGCTGTGGAGTTTCTAGTCAGTGTTTCACATTGTTGCCACCACTTTTTAATCATGTGGTTTGAGGCCACACCATGAGTTTGGGTTCAATGTTTATTCTTAACCAGTCAGCAAAGTCAACAAATGTGGTAAAAACAATGACTGCAGACGCTGGAAACCAGATTCTGGATTAGTGGTTCTGGAAGAGCACAGCAGTTCAGGCAGCATCCAAGGAGCTTCGAAATCGATGTTTCGGGCAAAAGCCCTTGCTTTTGCCCGAAACGTCGATGTCGATTTCGAAGCTGCTTGGATGCTGCCTGAACTGCTGTGCTCTTCCAGCACCACTAATCCAAAGTCAACAAATGTTCTGCTCCAACTCCTCTCATTACATGCTATCTATGCTCAATCTCTGACATCATAAGCTCTCTCTGGGGTCCTGAGGCTCTTCTTCAAGTTCCATATTAGACTTGGCCTATGCACTCAAGTCTAGATCAGTAATATTGATCAAGATAAATAGATATCATGAATAAATATAATGAACCAGACTTTATAAAAAATCTTAAAGTAAGGGAACACTGAGGAAGCAGCGATCATAATATGGTAGAGTTCAGTCTGCAGTTTGAAAGAGAGAAGGCAAAATTGGATGTAATGGTGTTACAGTTAAATAAAGGTAATGATGAGGGCATGAGAGAGGAACTGACAAAAATAGACTGGAAGCAGAGCCTAGCAGGGAAGACAGTAGTGCAAAAATGGCAGGAGTTTGTGGGTAAAATTGAGGACACTGCACAGAGGTTCATCCCCAAGAAGAGAAAGATTATCCGGGGAGGGATTAGACAGCCATGGCTGACAAAGGAAGTCAGGAAATCTATCAAAGAAAAAGAGAGAGCCTGTAAAGTGGCCAAGAGCACTGGGAAAATCAGAAGATTAGGAAGGCTACAAAAACAAACAGAGGATATCAAAGAGAGAAATAAGGAAGGAGAGGATCAAATATGAAGATAGGCTAGCCAGTAATATTAGAAATGATAGTAAAAGTTTCTTTCAATACATAAGAAACAAACGACAGGCAAGAGTAGACATTGGGCCACTTCAAACTGATGCTGGAAGCCTAGTGATGGGAGATAAGGAAATAGCTGGAGAACTTAATAAGTACTTTGCGTCAGTCTTCACAGTGGAAGACATGAGTAATATCCCAACAATTAAAGGGAGTCAGGGGGCTGAGTTGAGTATGGTTGCCATTACAAAAGAGAAAGTGCTAGAAAAGCTAAAAGGTCTTAAAATTGATAAATCTCCTGGCCCTGATGGGTTACATCCTAGAGTTCTGAGGGAGATGGCTGAGGAAATAGCGGAGGCATTGGTTGAGATCTTTAAAAAGTCACTGGAGTCAGGGAAAGTCCCAGATGATTGGAAGATCGCTGTTGTAACCCCCTTGTTCAAGAAAGGATCAAGGCAAAAGATGGAAAATTATAGGCCAATTAGCCTAACCTCGGTTGTTGGTAAAATTCTAGAATCCATCATTAAGGATGAGGTTTCTAAATTCTTGGAAGAGTAGGGTCGGATTAGAACAAGTCAACATGGATTTAGTAAGGGGAGGTCATGCCTGACAAACCTGTTGGAGTTCTTTGAAGAGGTGACAAGTAGGTTAGACCAGGGAAACCCAGTGGATGTGGTCTACCTAGACTTCCAAAAGGCCTTTGATAAGGTGCCACACGGGAGGCTGCTGAGCAAGGTGAGGGCCCATGGTGTTCGAGGTGAGCTACTGGTATGGATTGAGGATTGGCTGTCTGACAGAAGGTAGAGAGTTGGGATAAAAGGTTCTTTTTCGGAATGGCAGCCGGTGACAAGCGGTGTCCCGCAGGGTTCAGTGTTGGGGCCGCAGCTGTTCACATTATATATTAATGATGTGGATGAAGGGACTGGGGGCATTCTAGCGAAGTTTGCCGATGATACAAAGTTAGGTGGACAGGCAGGTAGTACTGAGGAAGTGGGGAGGCTGCAAAAGGATCTAGACAGTTTGGAGGAGTGGTCCAGGAAATGGCTGATGGAATTCAATGTGAGCAAATGCGAGGTCTTGCACTTTGGGAAAAAGAATAGAAGCATAGATTACTTTCTAAACGGTGAGAAAATTCGTAAAGCCAAAGTACAGAGGGATCTGGGAGTGCTAGTTGAGGATTCTCTAAAGGTAAACATGCAGGTTGAGTCCGTGATTAAGAAAGCGAATGCAATATTGTCAATTATCTCAAGAGGGTTGGAACATAAAAGCACTGTTGTGCTACTGAGACTTTATAAAGCTCTGGTTAGGCCCCATTTGGAGTACTGTGTCCAGTTTTGGTCCCCACACCTCAGGAAGGACATACTGGCACTGCAGCGTGTCCAGCGGAGATTCACACAGATGATCCCTGGAATGGTAGGTCTAACATATGAGGAACGGCTGAGGATCCTGGGATTGTAATCATTGGAGTTTAGAAGATTAAGGGGAGATCTAATAGAAACTTACAAGATAATACATGGCTTGGAAAGGGTGGACGCTAGGAAATTGTTTCCGTTAGGCGAGGAGACTAGGACCCGTGGACACAGCCTTAGAATTAGAGGGGGTAAATTCAGAATAGAAATGCTGAGACATTTCTTCAGCCAGAGAGTGGTGGGCCTGTGGAATTCATTGCCACAGAGTGCAGTGGAGGCTGGGACGCTAAATGTCTTCAAGGCAGAAATTGATAAATTCTTGATGTCACAAGGAATTAAGGGCTACGGGGAGAATGCGGGTAAGTGGAGTTGAAATGCCCATCAGCCATGATTGAATGGCGGAGTGGACTCAATGGGGCCGAATGGCCTTATTTCCGCTCCTATGTCTTATGGTCTTATATCAGTACTAGGATCTCTAGCAAACCTCACTGTACTTTCTTGGAACAACTGTTCACCATGCATCCATGCAGTTACTGCCCCTTTTATTCCACGTGCTTCAATTTTTGTGGCTAGTTAAATGGAACTTTACCAAATGTTTATTGGAATTCCATGCACAAAATCAACCACATTTACCTCATCGACCCTTCTAATTAAAAAATAATGCCTTTACCAAATCCATTCTGCCTTTCCTTCATTCTTCCAACATCAATCAGGTGAAATTTAAAAGAATGTTCGCAACAATCTATGATTCTATGAAATGCAATGCTGCTGCAATCACCTTTTTGATCTCCGTATCGGAACCTCTCAAGGGCGATGTTAACTGCAATTTTCACTTCTTCTTCAATCCGAATATCCTTAAATCCCTTAGCTTTAGAGACAGCTTGGCTTGACTGGGCACTCCCAGGCCGTGGTGACACACTTGTAGGCCTTGACATATTTAGACCTAGGGAAACAAAAATGTTTGAAATAGTTTGATGAATAAATCTAATTAATTTTACACAATATGCAAAAACATAATTAAGTATTTAAACAAACTATAAATCTACCTACATAATTGGACTGTTTTGCTTAGTTCAAATTAAATCTAGTTCATATATTTCACAAGTTTGCACAACCAAGTATCTCTTATCAACAATTTTTTAATGCTTAGTATTTATACATTCCTTGACAAGAATTAAAACTTGAAAATTATTTATGCAAGATTTCAGTGAATAGTCATTAAATATATTCAGCAGCACACAAAACAAAAAGGTTATTGCAAGGTTTGTAGCTCAGGTTGAGGCTTAGGGTGTAGGTTTGCTCGCTGAGCTGTAGGTTTGATATCCAGACGTTTCATTACCTGGCTAGGTAACATCATCAGTGGCGACCTCCAAGTGAAGCGAAGCTGTTGTCTCCTGCTTTCTATTTACGTGTTTGTCCTGGATAGGATTCCTGGGGTTTGTGGTGATGTCATTTCCTGTTCGTTTTCTGAGGGGTTGATAGATGGTATCTAGATCTGTGTGTTTGTTTATGGCATTGTGGTTGGAGTGTCAGGCCTCTAGGAATTCTCTGGCATGTCTTTGCTTAGCCAGTCCCAGGATAGATGTGTTGTCCCAGTCGAAATGTTTTTTTTTCCCTCCATGTGTAGGGCTACGAGGGAGAGAGGGTCATGTCTTTTTGTGGCGAGCTGGTGTTCGTGTATCCTGGTGGCTAACTTTCTTCCTGTTTTTCCTACGCAGTCCTCCCTCGTAGCCCTACACACGGAGAAAAAATACCCACCATTTCGACTGGGACAACACATCTATCCTGGGACAGGCTAAGCAAAGACATGCCAGAGAATTCCTAGAGGCCTGACACTCCAACCACAACGCCATAAACAAACACATAGATCTAGATACCATCTATCAACCCCTCAGAAAACGAACAGGAAATGACATCACCACAAACCCCAGGAATCCTATCCAGGACAAACACGTAAATAGAAAGCAGGAGACAACAGCTTCGCTTCACTTGGAGGTCGCCACTGATGATGTTACCTAGCCAGGTAATGAAACATCTGGATATCAAAACTACAGCTCAGCGAGCAAACCTACACCCTAAACAAAGGTTATCTTAAATGATATTTTCCCAGGCTAAGCTGAACAGCATTTTTATTCTTTCATGGGTTCTAGGGTTTGTTGGCAAGTCCAGCATTTGCTGCACAATCCTTAATTGCCTACAGTGCTGTTAGAAAGGAAATTCAAGGTCTCGTTGGCTTTATCTCTTATTGCCCCTGCACCACCGGCCACGGGCACAGATTAACACATACATTTCAGGACCTAAATCAGCCCAGTCTTGCAAAGTGAGCCAAATTTGTGATGGACTTATAGTATCATTGTCAGTCTACATTCTGCGCTCTTTCCACCTCCAATGTTTGCTTCAAGTGATGTTTAACATGGAGATGTTGCAGATTCATCAGCTGGGAGAGAGCAGTAGTTGGTAATCAACAGGCGGTTTCCTTGCCTGCATGAAACAATCAAGGTTGAAAGACTTCCAAACGAATTCCCTCCCACAGTGTACCACTTTACTGCTAAGTTAAGTAGGACAGGACATAGCCAGGAACCATGTAGTGATATTTGAGACACTGGTTTCAAGTTTGAGTTTGGTAAAAACGAAAAGCATTGTTTAATTATTCCTCCTTATCTATTCTATGAGCTACACAGTGTCCACGTTCAGGAGTCATTGAATTTAACTCACAGGTATAGCAAACCATTAAGCCAAATAGTATGTTGGCCTTTACAAAACAAAATTCTAACAAGTTTGTCAAACATGATATCCCATGCAAGGAATCATTGGGAAGATGTTACGATGAACCATTCCCAAAACAGCAGCTTTTGTTGGAGTACTAAGTCCAGTTCCCAGGGTTGGGTAACTCAATTGGCTGGACAACTGGTTTACAATGTAGAATTACAGTAACAGCACAAGTTCAATTCCCACACCAACTGAGGTCGCCATGAAGGTCCCAACTTCTCAAACTCGCCCTAACGTCTGGTAACCCCTGGGTAACCACCATCAGTCATCTCTCTCTAATGGGACAGCAGCCCTATGATCCTCTGGGACTATGGTAACTTTACCTTGCTATTGCATCCAGTCTGGGTATCACATCTTAGGAAAGATGTAAGGCATTAAATAGTATACAGAAATATTTATGGAAGAGGTTCCAGGGATGAGGACTTTCAGTTACATTGGAGAAGCTTGGTGGGAATGACAGTTGCAAGGAAGATGCAAAGAGGATTTGGAGAAGCTAAACGTGCCAGATATAATAAAAATGTAGATAAATAAGAAGATTTTCAATTTGGTAGGAAAAATAAAATTACAGATTTTTTTTAATGCAAGACGTTGGAATGTGTTGCATTTCAAAAGGACTTAGGTGTCCTTGTTCAGAAGTCATTGAAATTAAAATGCATGTTCAGCAAACTATTGAGGCAAATGGTATGTTGGCCTTTATTTCAAGAGGAATTGAGAATAGGAGAAAGAATGCACTATAATTCTACAGAGCCCAGAAAAGACCACACCTGAAATATTATGGTTTGGTCTCCATACCCAAGGAAAGGTATACTCAACCTAGAGGGAGTGCAAAGACATTTCAGCAAACTAATTCCTGGAGTGAGAGCATTGCCCAATGAGGATATACAAAACAGACTGGACCTAAATTATCTAGGGCTTACAAGAATGAGGGGAAGGATCAACAGTGTGGGTGCAGAAAGAAGGTAGCCCATCACTGCAGGGACTGGACTCTTGACAGTTTCAGAATAACTCTAAGATGAGGAGTAATTTCTTTTCAGTCCTTTTGTATTGCAGCTTTTCCACATTTAAATAATATTTTGTCCTCTCTTCCAAAATGACCAACTTCACATTTTCCCACATTATACTCAATTTGACAACTTTTTGCCCACTTACTGAATCTATCAATTTCTTCCTGTAACCTGTTTCTCTCTCATAAATAGCCTTTCACGTATTCATATGTTGTCTGCAAATGTAAGTACGGTACATTTGCTTTTGTTCCTCCATGTCATTTATATTGTAAACATTGGCAGTCCCAACACTGATCCCTGTGGAATCCCTTATCCAAACTCACTGTTTCCTGTCCATTAGCCAATTGCCTATCCACAACAACATACTAACTCCAACACCATGGCCTCTTATCTTACAACTTAATCTTTTATGAGATACCTTATCAAACTCCTCCTTGAGATCCAAATACAACACATCTTCTAACTCCCCTCTAACTAGGCTGGTTGCAACATCCTTGAAAATTCAGTCAGGCATAAACTCCCTTTCATGCATTCGTACTGACTCTGCTTGATTATAATTTTCCAAATGTTCTGATATTACGTCATTACATCCAACACCAGATGTTTGACTAATTGGCCTCGAGTTACCCACTTCTTGCCTCCTGGTCTTTTTCAATAGGGGTGTGGCATTGGCAGTTTTCTTCAGAATCCAAGGATTTTGAAAAACTGCATCCATATCCATCATGTCTGTAAGCTACTTTCTTTTAAAAAAAAGGATATTAGGATGTAAGTTATCAGGGCTCATTGGTGTTGCCTAGATTTAACAATTCTACAGAGAGAGACAGTTTTACAAAAATAATTACCTTACAAAATGATTGGCATATTAAAGAGTGGATCATGAGACAATGGATCATGATATCAATAAGAATGATTTTTATTTTACAAATAATATCCTATCAAGAATTGGTCACAATATTTAGCCAATGAGACTGATCATACACTAAAAGTCAGTGCTAGCGAAACTCAGGTCAGACAGAATCTGTTGACAGAGCAGCAGAGTTAATGTTTTGAGAAGTCAAACCTCTTTGAAACTGTTCCATTAATTGTTTCTCTCTCCACCGATATTGCCAGACTTGCTGAGTTTTTTCAATAGTCTCTGTTTTTGACACTGCTAAAGCATATACTATTTGAAATTCTTAATTTGATATTTTGGCCCAGTCATATCAATCTAAATGATGAAATCACTATGCTGAGCATTTAACAGGCGTTGAGATTTTCAGCTTTAAAGGAATTTACAGGTCTGGTGGTGAACCCACCCCTACCACCAATGGGGATTTCACTTTCAGATTACTGAAAAAAAGTGTTTTAGTTATGCAGTTGTAATCCAGCTGTGGCGTCACAGCAGAAACTGCTTTGTTGTGGAGCAATGTTGAACTAGACATACATTGTAAATTATTTCTATCAAACAGAACGCTTTAAACCCAAGTGAACATCATTCAGCATAGGACAAAATCTGGTTTGAAGCCCATAAATACGCCATTAGTTTATATCCTGTCTTCAAAAGCAAACAGTTGAATTGTTGGATATTGCAGTCATGTAAAAAGGTGTCATACTTAACGGCGCTCCATGTTAATATCATTCAACTCTGGGGGAGAAGTACAAACCAGTGTCTCTGTACACTCCCATCTTACCCTGAAGGAGGGAGGGGGTTGGAGTCTGGGGTTAGGGGTCGAAGTCCATCAGGTGAGAACTCAATGAGCTAAACCAGCGGCGGCTGGAACAGACTCATTTGCATCGGAGGCCGCGCCGCTCGCCTGGTCCTCCTTCGGAGTCAAGATAAAAACGACACTCGGCATCGCGAAATGAATGTAGGCGGGCTGGCAAGACTTCAGACACGACTATATTAACCCATTTTGTCTCACCGAAAGAGATAAAGAGCCGGGGCACTCACCTGTCACAACCACTCAACACACCCCCCCCCCTCCTCCAACCGCAGTCCACCCTATCGCTCGCTCGTTCCCACCGACTGACGTCCTGCTCGAGACCGCACCGCCCACTCACGTGACTGCCGACAGCTACCGGTCGCGGCTCGAGCTCACTGGCTCCTTCAGGTTCTACTGTGAAGGAAGATATGCGAAAGTACACCGCCTTTAAAACGAGAGGTGAAAACCCTGAAGCACCGTTAAATCAGACACGAGTGGAAACAAAATAAAATACCGTTACTGCAGATCTTTAAAAAATGCAAAATAACTCAGCAGTCTGACAGCAACTGCAGAGAAACACGCATCAGGTCGTGAAGACACAATCAGAAATGAGAAATAGCTTTGAACAAGTAAAGCAGGAGGAAGAGCAAAGAGATAGATCTGCGACAGGATGGACGCAAGAGATTAAATGACGAGAGAAATATGGTACGGCAGTTAAAGAGAAATGGGTAAAGATAAAAATCTGTCTAAGGGAGGTGGCTAACTGAAGCAATGTAGAAAGAAATGAGACAAAACCGAAACAGTTGATAAAAATAAAAAACAAAACGGGGGCATAAGTTTTGATCTAAAATTGTCGAACTCAGTGTTGAGCTCAGAAGGTTATTGAGTGCCAAGTCAAAAGATGAAATGCTGTTCCTTAGTTTGCGTTGAGCTTCATTGGAAGTCCTCAGCCTGGTTGAATTGTATTGAATTGAATTTACTGTCACGTGTGCTGAGGCACAGTGAAAAGCTTTGTCTTGCCAGCAACACAGGCAGATCACATAGACAAGTAGCATAGATAAATAAATAATATGTAAACAGCAGCAAATACAAAAACACAGATACAGACGAATGTTAACAGTTTGTGAGTCCATTCAGTAGTCTAACAACAGTAGGGGGTAGAAACTGTTTGGAAACCGGCTGGTGTGTGTGTTCAGGCTTCTGTACCTTCTCCCTGATTGTAGAGGTTGAAAAGCATTGCCAGGGTGGGATGGATCTTTGAGAATGATGTTAGCCTTTCCTTCACAGCAGGCCTGGTAGATGTATTCTGTAGATGGGAGGTTGGCTTTGTGTTTGTCCGGGCCGAGTTCACCACTCTCTGTAACTGCCTCCGATCTTGAATGATACAGTTGCCGTACCAGGTAGTGATACATCCAGACAGAATGCTCTCGCTGGCACACCTATAAAAGTTGGCAAGTGTATTCGCTGTCATGCCAAATTTCCTCAGCTGCCTGAGGAAGAAGAGACGTTGTTGATGAACCCTCAGATAATAAAGTACTTTTTGGCATGAACTGGGAGTTTGCGGGTAGTGCTGCCAGAGCTGTGGTGGGTGAAGGGGTGCTGCCTGACAAAAAGAGCAGAACATTGGGAAGAATGCATGCATGAGAAAACCCACAAAGAACAACAAATCTAAGTGGTCAAACAGCATCTCAACAGGTGTTAATACAAGACACAGATCTCAAATGCAGACAGTCTTGGTAAATACAGACTTCATTACCCTGACTGCAACGGATTAAAGAGATCAGAGCAAGGTGAAGAAATAACAATTCAAAATCCAGAGTCAAGCTTGCAGACTGACAAAGAGTGGTTCCACGAAGGTCTGCCTTTGCCAGTCCATCATGTACGAAGAACAAAGAAAACTTACAGCCCAGGAATAGGCCCTTTGTCCCTCCAAGCCTGAGCTGATCCAAATCCATTGTCTAAACCTATCACCCAATTCCTAAGCATCTGTTCCCCACCTATTCATATATCTGTTCAGACGCACCTTAAATGAATCTACCGTGCCTGCTTCTACTACTTCTGCTGGCAATGCTTTCCAGGCACCTACCACTCTCTGTGTGAAGTACACTCTGCGTGTATCCCCCTTAAACTTTCTACTCTCACCTTGAACACGTGACCTCTCATTAATGAATCCCTCACCCTGGGAAAAAGCTTATCTCTATCCATCCTGTCTATACCCTTTATGATTTTGTAGACCTCAATCAGGTCCCCCCTCAATCTCCTTTTTTCTAATGAAAACAATCCTAATCTACTCAACCTCTCTTCATAGCTAGCACCTTCCATTCCAGGTAACATCCTTGTAAACCTTCTCTGCACCCTTCCCAAAATGTCCACATCCTTTAGCTAATGTGGCGACCAGAACGGTACACAGTATTCTAAATCCGGCCGAATCAAAGTCTTGTACAATTTTAATATGACCTGCCAGCTCATACTCAATACCCCGTCCAATGAAGACAAGCATACCATATGCCTTCTTGACCACTCTATCCACCTGTGTAGCCACCTTCAGGATACAAGGGACCTGAACTCCCAGCTCTCTCTGCTCATCAACTCTTCCCAAGGCACTTCCATTTACAGTATAGTTTGCTGTAGAATTAGACTTCCCAAAATGCATCACCTCACATTTGCCCGGATTGAACTCTATCTGCCACTTCTCCACCCAACTCTCCAATCTGTCTATATTCTCCTGTATTCTTTGACAATCCCCTATGCTTTCTGCTACTCCACCAATCTTCGTATCTTCTGTAAACTTACTGATCAGACCAACAATGCCCTCTTCCGGATCATTTATGTGTATCACAAACAGCAGTGGCCCCAGCACTGATCCCTGTGGAACACCACTGGTCACCTTTCTCCATTTCGAGAAATTCCTTCAACTACTACACTCTGTCTCCTGTTGCTAAACCAATTCTTCATCCACCTAGCCAGAACACCCTGCACACCATGTGACTTCACTTTCTCCATTAGTTTACTATGGGGATCCCTATCAAATGCCTTACTAAAGTCCATTTATATGATATCTACAGCCCTTCCTTCATCTATCAACTTGGTCACTTCCTCAAAGAACTCTATTAAGCCAACGTAAACCAATCTTTTACCCATAGACTCCATCTATATTTCTTGCTGTTTCAGGAAGGCAACTAACATAAAAGACTGCTCCCACCCTAGTTATAATCTCTTCCAACCTCTTCAGTCTGGCAGAAGGTTCAAAAGCTGAAAGACACATACCAACAGATTCAAGAATAGCTTCATCCCTGCTGTTATTAGACTTCTGAATGGACCTGCCAACTGTAGGAAGAATGCCTCATCTTCTGCCCTGGGACACTTCAACCACATGGCATCAACATCGACTTCACTAGTTTCCAAATCACCCCTCTCCTCACCTCATCCCAGATCCACTCTTCCAACTTGGCACCGCTGTCTTGACCAGTCCTACCTGTCCTTCTTCCTTCACACCTATCTGCTCCATCCTCCCCACTGACATGTCACAATTACCCACCACCTGCATCCACCTATCGCCTTCCCCACCCTCCTATTTATCTCTCATTCCCTCTTCCCCCTCCACATTCCTGATGAAGGGCTGATGCCTGAAACATCAACTGTCCAGCTCCTCGGATGCTGCCTAGCTTTTCCAGCACCACCTTTTTCGATTCTGTTAATGTTAAGCTCATTCTTTGTTCACCTTTGCAGCCATAACATTGTAATCCTTGTCTGTTCTATTACTCTTATGCACTTTCTATGGTATTATCAGCCTGTACTGCACGCAGAACTTTTCACTGTACCTAGGTACATGTGATAATAATAAATCAAGTTAAAAAATATAGAGATGGCCACATCATGAGCAACAAAAACGGGACAGTAAATCAGAGGCAGCACAATTATGTTGTAGAGTGTTTAGAGACAGGAGGAGGCAAAAGGAAAGGTGCTGTGTTTCATGTGCTGGCATGGAAATGTACCATAAATTGCTGTGTATGATTGAGGAGTAGATCAATGTAAAGAGGATAGTGTCTGTCAAAAAGTGTGGCACTGGAAAAGCACAGCAAGTCAGGCAGCATCTGAGGAGCAGGAGAGTAGACATTTTAGGCATAAGCCCTTTATCAGGAATGTAGGCGCGGGGGATGGGAGCTGAGAGATAAATAAGAGGGTGAGGATGAGAGGAAGGTACCTGGAAGGCGTTAGGTTCATGCAGGTGAGGGGTGATTCTGATAGGTTGGAGGGGAAGGTGGAGCGGCTAGGTGGGAAGGAAGCTGAAAGGGTCAGACCGTTCAAAAAGGGGGTGCCGAGTCAGAGGGTTGGATCTGGGATGAGGTGGGGGAAGGGGAGATGAGGAAAGTGGTGAAATTGATGTTGATGCTGTGTGGTTGAAGAGTCCCAAGGCCGAAGATGAGGCGCTGTTATGCCAGTCATCAGGTGGCTTGGAATTGGCAATGGAGGAGGCCCAGGATTTGCATGTCCTTGGTGGAGTGGGAAGGGGAGTTGAAGTGGTCGGCCACAGAGTGGTGGGCTTGTTTGGTATGTGTGTTCCAAAGATGTTCTCTGAAACGTTCCGTGAATTGGCATCCTGTCTCCCCAGTGTAGAGGAGACCACATCGAGAGCAACGGAGACAGTAGATGAAGGGTTTGGATGTGCAGGAAAGTCTCTGCCGAATGTGAAAAGATCCTTTGGGGCTTTGAACAGAGGAGAAACGTATAGGTGCAGGTTTTACACCTCTTGCGGCAGCAAGGGAAGGTGCTGGGTGTGGAGGGTGGTTGGTGGGGGGGCGTGGACTTAACGAGGGACTCATGGAGGGACGCAGATAGGGATGGGGGGAATATAACTCTAGTGGTGGGGTCTGATTATGGGTGGCGGAAATGGTAGAGGATAATGCGCTGTATCTGAGGATTATTGAGGTGAATAGTGAGGACCAGGAGGTTCTATCATTGTTGCAGTCGGACAGGTGGGGTTCAGGGTGGAGGTGCGGGAATTGGAGGAGATGCAATGGAAACCACACTGTGGGAGGGGAAATTGTGGTCCTTGAAATATGAGATCATCTGCGATGTCTTGGAGTGGAATTACTCCTCCTGGGAGCAGATGCGCAGAGGCAGTGGAATTGGAAGTAAGGGATCATGTTTTTACAGCGGGGGAGGGTGGGAGGAGTGTAGTCCAGGTAGCTGTGGGAGTCGGGTTTGAAATAGATGTCCGTATTGAGTCGGTCGCCAGGGATAAAGATGGGGAGAGGTCCAGGAAGGGAAGGGAGGTGTCTGAGATGGTCCAGGTGAACTTAAGGTCAGGGTGGAAGGTGTTTGTGAAGGTGATGAACTGTTCAACCTCCTCATGGGAGCACGTGGTGGTGCTGTGACAGTCATCAGTGTAGTGGAGGAAAAGGTGGGGGATGATGCCAGTGTAACTGTGGAAGTTGGAATGTTCCACATATCCTACGAAGAAGCAGGCATAGCTGGGGCTCATGCGGGTGCCCATGCCTACCCCTTTGGTCTGAAGGAAGTGGGAGGATTGGAAGAAGTTGTTGAGGGTGAGGACGAGTTCCGCCAATCAAATGAGTGTGTCAGTGGAGGGGTATTGGTTGGGCCAGTGGGAAATGAAGAAATGGAGAGCTTCGAGGCCTTCGCCACGGTGGATGGACTTGTATCGGGACTGAATGTCCTGGTGAAGACAAGGCATTGGGAGCAGGGGAAACAAAAATCACAGGGGAGCTGGGAGGCATGGGTGGTGTCCCAGATGTGTATGGGGAGTTCCTGAACCAAGGGGGACAATACGGTATCGAGATATGAAAAAATAAGTTTGGTGGGGCAGGAGCAGCTGGAAACAGGGCAGTCAGGTTTGC